>NW_027664018.1:0-342000 GCF_964034855.1 Anser brachyrhynchus
CAGTGGTGCCAGTTCACTCTCTGGACTCACTGCACTGCATCCCCAGTGGTGCCAGGTCACTCTCTGGACTCACTGCACTGCATCCCCAGTGGTGCCAGTGCACTCTCTGGACTCACCGCACTGCATCCCCAGTGGTGCCAGTGCACTCTCTGGACTCATTGCAGTGCATCCCCAGTGGTGCCAGTGCACTCTCTGGACTCTCTGCAGTGCATCCCCAGTGGTGCCAGTGCACTCTCTGGACTCACGGCACTGCATCCCCAGTGGTGCCAGTGCACTCTCTGGACTCAAGCACGTCATCCCCAGTGGTACCAGTGCACTCTCTGCACTCACTGCACTGCATCCCCAGTGGTGCCAGTGTATTCTCTGAACTCACTGCACTGCAACCCCAGTGGTGCCAGGGCACTCTCTGGACTCACTGCACTGCATCCCCAGTGGTGCCAGTGCACTCTCTGTACTCACTGCACTGCATCCCCAGTGGTGCCAGTGCACTCTCTGAGCTCACTGCACCACATCCCCAGTGGTGCCAGTGCACTCTCTGGACTCACCGGGGTGCATCCCCAGTGGTGCCAGTGCACTCTCTGGACTCACTGCACTTCATCCCCAGTGGTGCCAGTTCACTCTCTGGACTCACTGCACTGCATCCCCAGTGGTGCCAGGTCACTCTCTGGACTCACTGCACTGCATCCCCAGTGGTGCCAGTGCACTCTCTGGACTCACCGCACTGCATCCCCAGTGGTGCCAGTGCACTCTCTGGACTCATTGCAGTGCATCCCCAGTGGTGCCAGTGCACTCTCTGGACTCTCTGCAGTGCATCCCCAGTGGTGCCAGTGCACTCTCTGGACTCACGGCACTGCATCCCCAGTGGTGCCAGTGCACTCTCTGGACTCACTGCACTGCATCCCCAGTGGTGTCAGTGTATTCTCTGAACTCACTGCACTGCATCCCCAGTGGTGCCAGGGCACTCTCTGGACTCACTGCACTGCATCCCCAGTGGTGCCAGTGCACTCTCTGGACTCACTGCACTACATCCCCAGTGGTGACAGTGCACTCTCTGGACTCACTGCACTGCATCTCCAGTGCTGCAAGTGCACTCTCTGGACTCACTGCACTGCATCCCCAGTGGTGCCAGTGCACTCTCTGGACTCAAGCACTTCATCCCCAGTGGTACCAGTGCACTCTCTGCACTCACTGCACTGCATCCCCAGTGGTGCCAGTGCACTCTCTGGACTCATTGCACTGCATCCCCAGTGGTGCCAGTGCACTCTCTGTACCCACTGCACTGAATTCCCAGTGGTGCCAGTGCACTCTCTGGACTCACTGCACTGCATCCCCAGTGGTGCCAGTGCACTCTCTGGACTCACGGCACTGCATCCCCAGTGGTGCCAGTGCACTCTCTGGACTCACAGCACTGCATCCCCAGTGGTGCCAGTGCACTCTCTGGACTAACCGGGGTGCATCCCCAGTGGTGCCAGTGCACTCTCTGCACTCACTGCACTGCATCCCCAGTGGTGCCAGTGCACTCTCTGGACTCACGGCACTGCATTCCCAGTGGTGCCAGTGCACTCTCTGGACTCACTGCAGTGCATCCCCAGTGGTGCCAGTGCACTCTCTGGACTCACTACACTACATCTCCATTGGTCCCAGTGCACTCTCTGGACTCACTGCAGTGCATCCCCAGTGGTGCCAGTGCACTCTCTGGACTCACTGCACTGCATCCCCAGTGGTGCCAGTGCACTCTCTGGACTCACTGCACTGCATCCCCAGTGGTGCCAGTGCACTCTCTGGACTCACTGCACTGCATCCCCAGTGGTGCCAGTGCACTCTCTGGACTCACTGCACTGCATCCCCAGTGGTGCCAGTGCACTCTCTGGACTCACTGCACTGCATCCTCAGTGGTGCCAGTGCACTCTCTGGACTCACGGCACTGCATCCCCACTGGTGCCAGGGTACTCTCTGGACTCACTGCACTGCATCCCCAGTGGTGCCAGTGCACTCTCTGGACTCACTGCACTGCATCCCCAGTGGTGCCAGGACACTCTCTGGACTCACTGCAGTGCATCCACAGTGGTGCCAGTGCACTCTCTGGACTCACGGCACTGCATCCCCAGTGGTGCCAGTGCACTCTCTGGACTCTCTGCAATGTATCCCCAGTGGGGCCAGTGCACTCTCTGGACTCACTGCACTGCATCCCCGGTGGTGCCAGTGCACTCTCTGGACTCACGGCACTGCATCCCCAGTGGTGCCAGTGCACTCTCTGGACTCACTGCACTGCATCCCCAGTGGTGCCCGTGCACTCTCTGGACTCACTGCACTGCATCCCCAGTGGTGCCAGTGTATTCTCTGAACTCACTGCACTGCAACCCCAGTGGTGCCAGGGCACTCTCTGGACTCACTGCACTGCATCCCCAGTGGTGCCAGTGCACTCTCTGGACTCACTGCAGTGCATCCCCAGTGGTGCCAGTGCACTCTCTGCACTCACTGCACTGCATCCCCAGTGGTGCCAGTGCACTCTCTGGACTCACGGCACTGCATTCCCAGTGGTGCCAGTGCACTCTCTGGACTCACTGCACTGCATCCCCAGTGGTGCCAGTACACTCTTTGGACTCACTGCACTGAATTCCCGGTGGTGCCAGTGCACTCTCTGGACTCACCGCACTGCATCCCCAGTGGTGCCAGTGAACTCTCTGGACTCACTGCACTGCATCCCCAGTGGTGCCAGTGCACGCTCTGGACTCACTGCACTGCATCCCCAGTGGTGCCAGTGCACTCTCTGGACTCACTGCACTGCATCCCCAGTGGTGCCAGTGCACACTCTGGACTCACGGCACTGCATCCCCAGTGGTGCTAGTGCACTCTCTGGACTCACGGCACTGCATCCCCAGTGGTGCCAGTGAACTCTCTGGACTCACTGCACTGCATCACCAGTGGTGCCAGTGCACTCTCTGGAATCACTGCACTGCATCCCCAGTGGTGCCAGTGCACTCTCTGGACTCACTGCACTGCATCCCCAGTGGTGCCAGTGCACTCTCTGGACTCACTAATGACCATCCCCAGTGGTGCCAGTGCACTCTCTGGACTCACTGCACTGCATACCCAGTGGTGCCAGTGCACTCTCTGGACTCACCGGGGTGCATCCCCAGTGGTGTCAGTGCACTCTCTGGATCACTGCACTGCATCCCCTTTGGTGCCAGTGCACTCTATGGAGTCACTGCACTGCATCCCCAGGGGTGCCAGTGCACTCTCTGGACTCACTGCACTGCATCCCCATTGGTGCCAGTACACTCTCTGGACTCACTAATGACCATCTCCAGTGGTGCCAGTGCACTCTCTGGACTCACTGCACTGCATGCCCAGTGGTGCCAGTGCACTCTCTGGACTCACTGCAGTGCATCCCCAGTGGTGCCAGTGCACTCTCTGGACTCACTGCAGTGCATCCCCTGTGGTGCCAGTGCACTCTCTGGACTCACTGCACTGCATCCCCAGTGGTGCCAGTGCACTCTCTGGACTCACTGCACTGCATCCCCAGTGGTGCCAGTGCACTCTCTGAGCTCACTGCACCACATCCCCAGTGGTGCCAGTGCACTCTCTGGACTCACGGCAGTGCATCCCCAGTGGTGCCAGTGCACTCTCTGGACTCACCGGGGTGCATCCCCAGTGGTGCCAGTGCACTCTCTGGACTCACGGCACTGTATCCCCAGTGGTGCAAGTGCACTCTCTGGACTCACTGCACTGCATCCCCAGTGGTTCCAGTGCACTCTCTGGACTCACTGCACTGCATCCCCAGTGGTGCCAGTGCACTCTCTGGACTCACTGCACTGCATCCCCATTGGTGCCAGTGCACTCTCTGGACTCACTGCACTGCATCTCCACTGGTGCCAGTGCACTCTCTGGACTCACCGGGGTGCATCCCCAGTGGTGCCAGTGCACTCTCTGGACTCACTGCACTGCACCCCCAGTGGTGCCAGTGCACTCTCTGGACTCACTGCACTGCATCCCCAGTGGTGCCCGTGCACTCTCTGCACTTACTGCAGTGCATCACCAGTGGTGCCAGTGCACTCTCTGGACTCACAGCACTGCATCCCCAGTGGTGCCAGTGCACTCTCTGGACTCAGGCAGTGCATCCCCAGTGGTGCCAGTGCACTCTCTGGACTCACTGCGCTGCATCCCCAGTGGTGCCAGTGCACTCTTTCGACTCACTGCACTGTATCCCCAGTAGTGCAAGTGCACTCTCTGGACTCACTGCACTGCATCCCCAGTGGTGCCATTGCACTCTCTGGACTCACTGCACTGCATCTCCAGCGGTGCCAGTGCACTCTCTGGACTCTCTGCACTGCATCCCCAGTGGTGCCAGTGCACTCTCTGGACTCACGGCACTGCATCCCCAGTGGTGCCAGTGCACTCTCTGGACTCACTGCACTGCATCTCCAGCGGTGCCAGTGCACTCTCTGGACTCACTGCACTGCATCCCCAGTGGTGCCAGTGCACTCTCTGGACTCACTGCACTGCATCCCCAGTGGTGCCAGGGCACTCTCTGGACTCACTGCACTGCATCCCCAGTGGTGCCAGTGCACTCTCTGGACTCACTGCACTGCATCCCCAGTGGTGACAGTGCACTCTCTGGACTCACTGCACTGCATCTCCAGTGCTGCAAGTGCACTCTTTGGACTCACTGCACTGCATCCCCAGTGGTGCCAGTGCACTCTCTGGACTCACTGCACTGCATCCCCAGTGGTGCCAGTGCACTCTCTGGACTCACTGCACTGCATCTCCAGTGCTGCAAGTGCACTCTCTGGACTCACGGCACTGCATCCCCAGTGGTGCCAGTGCACTCTCTGGACTCACTGCACTGCATCCCCAGTGGTGCCAGTGCACTCTCTGGACTAACCGGGGTGCATCCCCAGTGGTGCCAGTGCACTCTCTGCACTCACTGCACTGCATCCCCAGTGGTGCCAGTGCACTCTCTGGACTCACGGCACTGCATTCCCAGTGGTGCCAGTGCACTCTCTGGACTCACTGCAGTGCATCCCCAGTGGTGCCAGTGCACTCTCTGGACTCACTACACTGCATCCCCAGTGGTCCCAGTGCACTCTCTGGACTCACTGCACTGCATCCCCAGTAGTGACAGTGCACTCTCTGGACTCACTGCACTGCATCCCCAGTGGTGCCAGTGCACTCTCTGGACTCACTGTAGTGCATCCCCAGTGGTGCCAGTGCACTCTCTGGACTCACTGCACTGCATCCCCAGTGGTGCCAGTGCACTCTCTGGACTCACTGCACTGCATCCCCAGTGGTGCCAGTGCACTCTCTGGACTCACTGCACTGCATCCCCAGTGGTGCCAGTGCACACTCCGGACTCACTGCACTGCATCCCCAGTGGTGCCAGTGTATTCTCTGAACTCACTGCACTGCAACCCCAGTGGTGCCAGGGTACTCTCTGGACTCACTGCACTGCATCCCCAGTGGTGCCAGTGCACTCTCTGGACTCACTGCACTGCATCCCCAGTGGTGCCAGTGCACTCTCTGAGCTCACTGCACCACATCCCCAGTGGTGCCAGTGCACTCTCTGGACTCACGGCAGTGCATCCCCAGTGGTGCCAGTGCACTCTCTGGACTCACCGGGGTGCATCCCCAGTGGTGCCAGTGCACTCTCTGGACTCACGGCACTGTATCCCCAGTGGTGCAAGTGCACTCTCTGGACTCACTGCACAGCATCCCCAGTGGTTCCAGTGCACTCTCTGGACTCACTGCACTGCATCCCCAGTGGTGCCAGTGCACTCTCTGGACTCACTGCACTGCATCCCCATTGGTGCCAGTGCACTCTCTGGACTCACTGCACTGCATCTCCACTGGTGCCAGTGCACTCTCTGGACTCACCGGGGTGCATCCCCAGTGGTGCCAGTGCACTCTCTGGACTCACTGCACTGCACCCCCAGTGGTGCCAGTGCACTCTCTGGACTCACTGCACTGCATCCCCAGTGGTGCCCGTGCACTCTCTGCACTTACTGCAGTGCATCACCAGTGGTGCCAGTGCACTCTCTGGACTCACAGCACTGCATCCCCAGTGGTGCCAGTGCACTCTCTGGACTCAGGCAGTGCATCCCCAGTGGTGCCAGTGCACTCTCTGGACTCACTGCGCTGCATCCCCAGTGGTGCCAGTGCACTCTTTCGACTCACTGCACTGTATCCCCAGTAGTGCAAGTGCACTCTCTGGACTCACTGCACTACATCCCCAGTGGTGCCATTGCACTCTCTGGACTCACTGCACTGCATCTCCAGCGGTGCCAGTGCACTCTCTGGACTCTCTGCACTGCATCCCCAGTGGTGCCAGTGCACTCTCTGGACTCACGGCACTGCATCCCCAGTGGTGCCAGTGCACTCTCTGGACTCACTGCACTGCATCTCCAGCGGTGCCAGTGCACTCTCTGGACTCACTGCACTGCATCCCCAGTGGTGCCAGTGCACTCTCTGGACTCACTGCACTGCATCCCCAGTGGTGCCAGGGCACTCTCTGGACTCACTGCACTGCATCCCCAGTGGTGCCAGTGCACTCTCTGGACTCACTGCACTGCATCCCCAGTGGTGACAGTGCACTCTCTGGACTCACTGCACTGCATCTCCAGTGCTGCAAGTGCACTCTTTGGACTCACTGCACTGCATCCCCAGTGGTGCCAGTGCACTCTCTGGACTCACTGCACTGCATCCCCAGTGGTGCCAGTGCACTCTCTGGACTCACTGCACTGCATCTCCAGTGCTGCAAGTGCACTCTCTGGACTCACGGCACTGCATCCCCAGTGGTGCCAGTGCACTCTCTGGACTCACTGCACTGCATCCCCAGTGGTGCCAGTGCACTCTCTGGACTAACCGGGGTGCATCCCCAGTGGTGCCAGTGCACTCTCTGCACTCACTGCACTGCATCCCCAGTGGTGCCAGTGCACTCTCTGGACTCACGGCACTGCATTCCCAGTGGTGCCAGTGCACTCTCTGGACTCACTGCAGTGCATCCCCAGTGGTGCCAGTGCACTCTCTGGACTCACTACACTGCATCCCCAGTGGTCCCAGTGCACTCTCTGGACTCACTGCACTGCATCCCCAGTAGTGACAGTGCACTCTCTGGACTCACTGCACTGCATCCCCAGTGGTGCCAGTGCACTCTCTGGACTCACTGTAGTGCATCCCCAGTGGTGCCAGTGCACTCTCTGGACTCACTGCACTGCATCCCCAGTGGTGCCAGTGCACTCTCTGGACTCACTGCACTGCATCCCCAGTGGTGCCAGTGCACTCTCTGGACTCACTGCACTGCATCCCCAGTGGTGCCAGTGCACACTCCGGACTCACTGCACTGCATCCCCAGTGGTGCCAGTGTATTCTCTGAACTCACTGCACTGCAACCCCAGTGGTGCCAGGGTACTCTCTGGACTCACTGCACTGCATCCCCAGTGGTGCCAGTGCACTCTCTGGACTCACGGCACTGCATCCCCACTGGTGCCAGTGCACTCTCTGGACTCACTGCGCTGCATCCCCAGTGGTGCCAGTGCACACTCTGGACTCACTGCACTGCATCCCCAGTGGTGCCAGTGTATTCTCTGAACTCACTGCACTGCATCCCCACTGGTGCCAGGGTACTCTCTGGACTCACTGCACTGCATCCCCAGTGGTGCCAGTGCACTCTCTGGACTCTCTGCACTGCACCCCCTCTGGTGCCAGGGTACTCTCTGGACTCACTGCACTGCATCCCCAGTGGTGCCAGGACACTCTCTGGACTCACTGCACTGCATCCCCAGTGGTGCCAGTGCACTCTCTGGACTCACGGCACTGCATCCCCAGTGGTGCCAGAGCACTCTCTGGACTCTCTGCAGTGTATCCCCAGCGGTGCCAGTGCACTCTCTGGACTCACTGCACTGCATCCCCGGTGGTGCCAGTGCATTCTCTGGACTCACGGCACTGCATCCCCAGTGGTGCCAGTGCACTCTCTGGACTCACTGCACTGCATCCCCAGTGGTGCCAGTGTATTCTCTGAACTCACTGCACTGCAACCCCAGTGGTGCCAGGGCACTCTCTGGACTCACTGCACTGCATCCCCAGTGGTGCCAGTGCACTCTCTGGACTCACTGCACTGCATCCTCAATGGTGCCAGTGCACTCTCTGGACTCACTGCACTGCATCCCCAGTGGTGCCAGTACACTCTTTGGACTCACTGCACTGAATTCCCGGTGGTGCCAGTGCACTCTCTGGACTCACCGCACTGCATCCCCAGTGGTGCCAGTGAACTCTCTGGACTCACTGCACTGCATCCCCAGTGGTGCCAGTGCACGCTCTGGACTCACTGCACTGCATCCCCAGTGGTGCCAGTGCACTCTCTGGACTCACTGCAGTGCATCCCCAGTGGTGCCAGTGCACACTCTGGACTCACGGCACTGCATCCCCAGTGGTGCCAGTGCACTCTCTGGACTCACTGCAGTGCATCCCCAGTGGTGCCAGTGCACTCTCTGGACTCACTGCACTGCATCACCAGTGGTGCCAGTGCACTCTCTGGAATCACTGCACTGCATCCCCAGTGGTGACAGTGCACTCTCTGGACTCACTGCACTGCATCCCCAGTGGTGCCAGTGCACTCTCTGGACTCACAAATGACCATCCCCAGTGGTGCCAGTGCACTCTCTGGACTCACTGCACTGCATCCCCAGTGGTGCCAGTGCACTCTCTGGACTCACCGGGGTGCATCCCCAGTGGTGTCAGTGCACTCTCTGGATCACTGCACTGCATCCCCATTGGTGCCAGTGCACTCTATGGAGTCACTGCACTGCATCCCCAGGGGTGCCAGTGCACTCTATGGACTCACTGCACTGCATCCCCAGTGGTGCCAGTGCACTCTCTGGACTCACTAATGACCATCTCCAGTGGTGCCAGTGCACTATCTGGACTCACTGCACTGCATCCCAAGTGGTGCCAGTGCACTCTCTGGACTCACCGGGGTGCATCCCCAGGGGTGCCAGTTCACTCTTTGGAGTCACTGCAGTGCATCCCCAGTAGTGCCAGTGCACTCTCTGGACTCACTGCATTGCATCCCCAGTGGTGCCAGTGCACTCTCCGGACCCACTGCACTGCATCACCAGTGGTGCCAGTGCACTCTCTGGACTCACTGCACTGCATCCCCAGTGGTGACAGTGCACTCTCTGGACTCACTGCACTGCATCCCCAGTGGTGACAGTGCACTCTCTGGACTCACTGCACTGCATCCCCAGTGGTGACAGTGCACTCTCTGAGCTCACTGCACCACATCCCCAGTGGTGCCAGTTCACTCTCTGGTGTCTCCGGGTTGCATCCCCAGTGGTGCCAGTGCACTCTCTGGACTCACTGCACTTCATCCCCAGTGGTGCCAGTGCACTCTCTGGACTCACTGCACTGCATCCCCAGTGGTGCCAGGTCACTCTCTGGACTCACTGCACTGCATCCCCAGTGGTGCCAGTGCACTCTCTGGACTCATTGCAGTGCATCCCCAGTGGTGCCAGTGCACTCTCTGGACTCACTGCACTGCATCCCCAGTGGTGCCAGTTCACTCTCTGGACTCACCGGGGTGCATCCCCAGTGGTGCCAGTGCACTCTCTGGATCACTGCACTGCATCCCCAGTGGTGCCAGTGCACTCTATGGAGTCACTGCAGTGCATCCCCAGGGGTGCCAGTGCACTCTTTGGAGTCACTGCAGTGCATCCCCAGTAGTGCCAGTGCACTCTATGGACTCACTGCACTGCATCCCCAGTGGTGCCAGTGCACTCTCTGGACTCACTAATGACCATCCCCAGTGGTGCCAGTGCACTCTCTGGACTCACTGCACTGCATACCCAGTGGTGCCAGTGCACTCTCTGGACTCACCGGGGTACATCCCCAGTGGTGTCAGTGCACTCTCTGGATCACTGCACTGCATCCCCATTGGTGCCAGTGCACTCTATGGAGTCACTGCACTGCATCCCCAGGGGTGCCAGTGCACTCTCTGGACTCACTGCACTGCATCCCCAGTGGTGCCAGTGCACTCTCTGGACTCACTAATGACCATCTCCAGTGGTGCCAGTGCACTCTCTGGACTCACTGCAGTGCATCCCCAGTGGTGCCAGTGCACTCTCTGGACTCACCGGGGTGCATCCCCAGTGGTGCCAGTGCACTCTCTGGACTCACTGCACTGCATCCCCAGTGGTGCCAGTGCACTCTATGGAGTCACTGCAGTGCATCCCCAGGGGTGCCAGTGCACTCTTTGGAGTCACTGCAGTGCATCCCCAGTAGTGCCAGTGCACTCTCTGGACTCACTGCATTGCATCCCCAGTGGTGCCAGTGCACTCTCCGGACTCACTGCACTGCATCCCCAGTGGTGCCAGTGCACTCTATGGACTCACTGCACTGCATCCCCAGTGGTGACAGTGCACTCTCTGGACTCACTGCACTGCATCCCCAGTGGTGCCAGTGCACTCTCTGAGCTCACTGCACCACATCCCCAGTGGTGCCAGTGCACTCTCTGGACTCACCGGGTTGCATCCCCAGTGGTGCCAGTGCACTCTCTGGACTCACTGCACTTCATCCCCAGTGGTGCCAGTGCACTCTCAGGACTCACTGCACTGCATCCCCAGTGGTGCCAGGTCACTCTCTGGACTCACTGCACTGCATCCCCAGTGGTGCCAGTGCACTCTCTGGACTCACCGCACTGCATCCCCAGTGGTGCCAGTGCACTCTCTGGACTCATTGCAGTGCATCCCCAGTGGTGCCAGTGCACTCTCTGGACTCACTGCACTGCATCCCCAGTGGTGCCAGTTCACTCTCTGGACTCACCGGGGTGCATCCCCAGTGGTGCCAGTGCACTCTCTGGATCACTGCACTGCATCCCCAGTGGTGCCAGTGCACTCTATGGAGTCACTGCAGTGCATCCCCAGGGGTGCCAGTGCACTCTTTGGAGTCACTGCAGTGCATCCCCAGTAGTGCCAGTGCACTCTATGGACTCACTGCACTGCATCCCCAGTGGTGCCAGTGCACTCTCTGGACTCACTGCACTGCATCTCCAGCGGTGCCAGTGCACTCTCTGGACTCACTGCACTGCATCCCCAGTGGTGCCAGTGCACTCTCTGGACTCACTGCACTGCATCTCCACTGGTGCCAGTGCACTCTCTGGACTCACCGGGGTGCATCCCCAGTGGTGCCAGTGCACTCTCTGGACTCACTACACTGCACCCCCAGTGGTGCCAGTGCACTCTCTGGACTCACTGCACTGCATCCCCTGTGGTGCCCGTGCACTCTCTGCACTTACTGCACTGCATCACCAGTGGTGCCAGTGCACTCTCTGGACTCACTGCACTGCATCCCCAGTGGTGCCAGTGCACTCTCTGGACTCAGGCAGTGCATCCCCAGTGGTGCCAGTGCACTCTCTGGACTCACTGCGCTGCATCCCCAGTGGTGCCAGTGCACTCTTTCGACTCACTGCACTGCATCCCCAGTGGTGCCAGTGCACTCTCTGGACTCACTGCACTGCATCCCCAGTGGTGCCAGTGCACTCTCTGGACTCACGGCACTGCATCCCCAGTGGTGCCAGTGCACTCTCTGGACTCTCTGCAGTGCATCCCCAGTGGTGCCAGTGCACTCTCTGGACTCACGACACTGCATCCCCAGTGGTGCCAGTGCACTCTCTGGACTCACTGCACTGCATCCGCAGTGGTGCCAGTGCACTCTCTGGACTCACTGCACTGCATCCCCAGTGGTGACTGTGCACTCTCTGGACTCACTGCACTGCATCCCCAGTGGTGCCAGTGCACTCTCTGAGCTCACTGCACCACATCCCCAGTGGTGCCAGTGCACTCTCTGGACTCACCGGGGTGCATCCCCAGTGGTGCCAGTGCACTCTCTGGACTCACTGCACTTCATCCCCAGTGGTGCCAGTGCACTCTCTGGACTCACAGCACTGCATTCCCTGGTGGTGGTAGGTCACTCT
Organism: Anser brachyrhynchus; assembly: GCF_964034855.1. NCBI lineage: Eukaryota > Metazoa > Chordata > Aves > Anseriformes > Anatidae > Anser > Anser brachyrhynchus. The sequence goes on from NW_027664018.1 coordinate 11,966, forward strand.
CTGGACTCACTGCACTGCATCCCCAGTGGTGCCAGTGCACTCTCTGGACTCACCGCACTGCATCCCCAGTGGTGCCAGTGCACTCTCTGGACTCATTGCAGTGCATCCCCAGTGGTGCCAGTGCACTCTCTGGACTCACTGCACTGCATCCCCAGTGGTGCCAGTTCACTCTCTGGACTCACCGGGGTGCATCCCCAGTGGTGCCAGTGCACTCTCTGGACTCACTGCACTGCATCCCCAGTGGTGCCAGTGCACTCTCTGGACTCACAAATGACCATCCCCAGTGGTGCCAGTGCACTCTCTGGACTCACTGCACTGCATACCCAGTGGTGCCAGTGCACTCTCTGGACTCACCGGGGTGCATCCCCAGTGGTGTCAGTGCACTCTCTGGATCACTGCACTGCATCCCCATTGGTGCCAGTGCACTCTATGGAGTCACTGCACTGCATCCCCAGGGGTGCCAGTGCACTCTATGGACTCACTGCACTGCATCCCCAGTGGTGCCAGTGCACTCTCTGGACTCACTGCATTGCATCCCCAGTGGTGCCAGTGCACTCTCCGGACCCACTGCACTGCATCACAAGTGGTGCCAGTGCACTCTCTGGACTCACTGCACTGCATCCCCAGTGGAGACAGTGCACTCTCTGGACTCACTGCACTGCATCCCCAGTGGTGACAGTGCACTCTCTGAGCTCACTGCACCACATCCCCAGTGGTGCCAGTGCACTCTCTGGTGTCTCCGGGTTGCATCCCCAGTGGTGCCAGTGCACTCTCTGGACTCACTGCACTTCATCCCCAGTGGTGACAGTGCACTCTCTGGACTCACTGCACTGCATCCCCAGTGGTGCCAGTGCACTCTCTGGACTCACTGCACTGCATCCCCAGTGGTGCCAGTGCACTCTCTGGACTCATTGCAGTGCATCCCCAGTGGTGCCAGTGCACTCTCTGGACTCACTGCACTGCATCCCCAGTGGTGCCAGTTCACTCTCTGGACTCACTGCACTGCATCCCCAGTGGTGCCAGTGCACTCTCTGGATCACTGCACTGCATCCCCAGTGGTGCCAGTGCACTCTATGGAGTCACTGCAGTGCATCCCCAGGGGTGCCAGTGCACTCTTTGGAGTCACTGCAGTGCATCCCCAGTAGTGCCAGTGCACTCTATGGACTCACTGCACTGCATCCCCAGTGGTGCCAGTGCACTCTCTGGACTCACTAATGACCATCCCCAGTGGTGCCAGTGCACTCTCTGGACTCACTGCACTGCATACCCAGTGGTGCCAGTGCACTCTCTGGACTCACCGGGGTACATCCCCAGTGGTGTCAGTGCACTCTCTGGATCACTGCACTGCATCCCCATTGGTGCCAGTGCACTCTATGGAGTCACTGCACTGCATCCCCAGGGTTGCCAGTGCACTCTCTGGACTCACTGCAGTGCATCCCCAGTGGTGCCAGTGCACTCTCTGGACTCACTAATGACCATCTCCAGTGGTGCCAGTGCACTCTCTGGACTCACTGCACTGCATCCCCAGTGGTGCCAGTTCACTCTCTGGACTCACCGGGGTGCATCCCCAGTGGTGCCAGTGCACTCTCTGGATCACTGCACTGCATCCCCAGTGGTGCCAGTGCACTCTATGGAGTCACTGCAGTGCATCCCCAGGGGTGCCAGTGCACTCTTTGGAGTCACTGCAGTGCATCCCCAGTAGTGCCAGTGCACTCTATGGACTCACTGCACTGCATCCCCAGTGGTGCCAGTGCACTCTCTGGACTCACTGCACTGCATCTCCAGCGGTGCCAGTGCACTCTCTGGACTCACTGCACTGCATCCCCAGTGGTGCCAGTGCACTCTCTGGACTCACTGCACTGCATCTCCACTGGTGCCAGTGCACTCTCTGGACTCACCGGGGTGCATCCCCAGTGGTGCCAGTGCACTCTCTGGACTCACTACACTGCACCCCCAGTGGTGCCAGTGCACTCTCTGGACTCACTGCACTGCATCCCCTGTGGTGCCCGTGCACTCTCTGCACTTACTGCACTGCATCACCAGTGGTGCCAGTGCACTCTCTGGACTCACTGCACTGCATCCCCAGTGGTGCCAGTGCACTCTCTGGACTCAGGCAGTGCATCCCCAGTGGTGCCAGTGCACTCTCTGGACTCACTGCGCTGCATCCCCAGTGGTGCCAGTGCACTCTTTCGACTCACTGCACTGCATCCCCAGTGGTGCCAGTGCACTCTCTGGACTCTCTGCAGTGCATCCCCAGTGGTGCCAGTGCACTCTCTGGACTCACGGCACTGCATCCCCAGTGGTGCCAGTGCACTCTCTGGACTCTCTGCAGTGCATCCCCAGTGGTGCCAGTGCACTCTCTGGACTCACGACACTGCATCCCCAGTGGTGCCAGTGCACTCTCTGGACTCACTGCACTGCATCCGCAGTGGTGCCAGTGCACTCTCTGGACTCACTGCACTGCATCCCCAGTGGTGCCAGTGCACTCTCTGGACTCACTGCACTGCATCCCCAGTGGTGACTGTGCACTCTCTGGACTCACTGCACTGCATCCCCAGTGGTGCCAGTGCACTCTCTGAGCTCACTGCACCACATCCCCAGTGGTGCCAGTGCACTCTCTGGACTCACCGGGGTGCATCCCCAGTGGTGCCAGTGCACTCTCTGGACTCACTGCACTTCATCCCCAGTGGTGCCAGTGCACTCTCTGGACTCACTGCACTGCATTCCCTGGTGGTGGTAGGTCACTCTCTGGACTCACTGCACTGCATCCCCAGTGGTGCCAGTGCACTCTCTGGACTCACCGCACTGCATCCCCAGTGGTGCCAGTGCACTCTCTGGACTCATTGCAGTGCATCCCCAGTGGTGCCAGTGCACTCTCTGGACTCACTGCACTGCATCCCCAGTGGTGCCAGTTCACTCTCTGGACTCACCGGGGTGCATCCCCAGTGGTGCCAGTGCACTCTCTGGACTCACTGCACTGCATCCCCAGTGGTGCCAGTGCACTCTCTGGACTCACAAATGACCATCCCCAGTGGTGCCAGTGCACTCTCTGGACTCACTGCACTGCATACCCAGTGGTGCCAGTGCACTCTCTGGACTCACCGGGGTGCATCCCCAGTGGTGTCAGTGCACTCTCTGGATCACTGCACTGCATCCCCATTGGTGCCAGTGCACTCTATGGAGTCACTGCACTGCATCCCCAGGGGTGCCAGTGCACTCTATGGACTCACTGCACTGCATCCCCAGTGGTGCCAGTGCACTCTCTGGACTCACTGCATTGCATCCCCAGTGGTGCCAGTGCACTCTCCGGACCCACTGCACTGCATCACAAGTGGTGCCAGTGCACTCTCTGGACTCACTGCACTGCATCCCCAGTGGTGACAGTGCACTCTCTGGACTCACTGCAGTGCATCCCCAGTGGTGCCAGTGCACTCTCTGGACTCACGACACTGCATCCCCAGTGGTGCCAGTGCACTCTCTGGACTCACTGCACTGCATCCGCAGTGGTGCCAGTGCACTCTCTGGACTCACTGCACTGCATCCCCAGTGGTGCCAGTGCACTCTCTGGACTCACTGCACTGCATCCCCAGTGGTGACTGTGCACTCTCTGGACTCACTGCACTGCATCCCCAGTGGTGCCAGTGCACTCTCTGAGCTCACTGCACCACATCCCCAGTGGTGCCAGTGCACTCTCTGGACTCACCGGGGTGCATCCCCAGTGGTGCCAGTGCACTCTCTGGACTCACTGCACTTCATCCCCAGTGGTGCCAGTGCACTCTCTGGACTCACTGCACTGCATTCCCTGGTGGTGGTAGGTCACTCTCTGGACTCACTGCACTGCATCCCCAGTGGTGCCAGTGCACTCTCTGGACTCACCGCACTGCATCCCCAGTGGTGCCAGTGCACTCTCTGGACTCATTGCAGTGCATCCCCAGTGGTGCCAGTGCACTCTCTGGACTCACTGCACTGCATCCCCAGTGGTGCCAGTTCACTCTCTGGACTCACCGGGGTGCATCCCCAGTGGTGCCAGTGCACTCTCTGGACTCACTGCACTGCATCCCCAGTGGTGCCAGTGCACTCTCTGGACTCACAAATGACCATCCCCAGTGGTGCCAGTGCACTCTCTGGACTCACTGCACTGCATACCCAGTGGTGCCAGTGCACTCTCTGGACTCACCGGGGTGCATCCCCAGTGGTGTCAGTGCACTCTCTGGATCACTGCACTGCATCCCCATTGGTGCCAGTGCACTCTATGGAGTCACTGCACTGCATCCCCAGGGGTGCCAGTGCACTCTATGGACTCACTGCACTGCATCCCCAGTGGTGCCAGTGCACTCTCTGGACTCACTGCATTGCATCCCCAGTGGTGCCAGTGCACTCTCCGGACCCACTGCACTGCATCACAAGTGGTGCCAGTGCACTCTCTGGACTCACTGCACTGCATCCCCAGTGGTGACAGTGCACTCTCTGGACTCACTGCACTGCATCCCCAGTGGTGACAGTGCACTCTCTGAGCTCACTGCACCACATCCCCAGTGGTGCCAGTGCACTCTCTGGTGTCTCCGGGTTGCATCCCCAGTGGTGCCAGTGCACTCTCTGGACTCACTGCACTTCATCCCCAGTGGTGACAGTGCACTCTCTGGACTCACTGCACTGCATCCCCAGTGGTGCCAGGTCACTCTCTGGACTCACTGCACTGCATCCCCAGTGGTGCCAGTGCACTCTCTGGACTCATTGCAGTGCATCCCCAGTGTTGCCAGTGCACTCTCTGGACTCACCGGGGTGCATCCCCAGTGGTGCCAGTTCACTCTCTGGACTCACCGGGGTGCATCCCCAGTGGTGCCAGTGCACTCTCTGGATCACTGCACTGCATCCCCAGTGGTGCCAGTGCACTCTATGGAGTCACTGCAGTGCATCCCCAGGGGTGCCAGTGCACTCTTTGGAGTCACTGCAGTGCATCCCCAGTAGTGCCAGTGCACTCTATGGACTCACTGCACTGCATCCCCAGTGGTGCCAGTGCACTCTCTGGACTCACTAATGACCATCCCCAGTGGTGCCAGTGCACTCTCTGGACTCACTGCACTGCATACCCAGTGGTGCCAGTGCACTCTCTGGACTCACCGGGGTACATCCCCAGTGGTGTCAGTGCACTCTCTGGATCACTGCACTGCATCCCCATTGGTGCCAGTGCACTCTATGGAGTCACTGCACTGCATCCCCAGGGGTGCCAGTGCACTCTCTGGACTCACTGCAGTGCATCCCCAGTGGTGCCAGTGCACTCTCTGGACTCACTAATGACCATCTCCAGTGGTGCCAGTGCACTCTCTGGACTCACTGCACTGCATCCCCAGTGGTGCCAGTGCACTCTCTGGACTCACCGGGGTGCATCCCCAGTGGTGCCAGTGCACTCTCTGGATCACTGCACTGCATCCCCAGTGGTGCCAGTGCACTCTATGGAGTCACTGCAGTGCATCCCCAGGGGTGCCAGTGCACTCTTTGGAGTCACTGCAGTGCATCCCCAGTAGTGCCAGTGCACTCTCTGGACTCACTGCATTGCATCCCCAGTGGTGCCAGTGCACTCTCCGGACTCACTGCACTGCATCCCCAGTGGTGCCACTGCACTCTATGGACTCACTGCAGTGCATCCCCAGTGGTGACAGTGCACTCTCTGGACTCACTGCAGTGCATCCCCAGTGGTGCCAGTGCACTCTCTGAGCTCACTGCACCACATCCCCAGTGGTGCCAGTGCACTCTCTGGACTCACCGGGTTGCATCCCCAGTGGTGCCAGTGCACTCTCTGGACTCACTGCACTTCATCCCCAGTGGTGCCAGTGCACTCTCAGGACTCACTGCACTGCATCCCCAGTGGTGCCAGGTCACTCTCTGGACTCACTGCACTGCATCCCCAGTGGTGCCAGTGCACTCTCTGGACTCACCGCACTGCATCCCCAGTGGTGCCAGTGCACTCTCTGGACTCATTGCAGTGCATCCCCAGTGGTGCCAGTGCACTCTCTGGACTCACTGCACTGCATCCCCAGTGGTGCCAGTTCACTCTCTGGACTCACCGGGGTGCATCCCCAGTGGTGCCAGTGCACTCTCTGGATCACTGCACTGCATCCCCAGTGGTGCCAGTGCACTCTATGGAGTCACTGCAGTGCATCCCCAGGGGTGCCAGTGCACTCTTTGGAGTCACTGCAGTGCATCCCCAGTGGTGCCAGTGCACTCTATGGACTCACTGCACTGCATCCCCAGTGGTGCCAGTGCACTCTCTGGACTCACTGCACTACATCTCCAGCGGTGCCAGTGCACTCTCTGGACTCACTGCACTGCATCCCCAGTGGTGCCAGTGCACTCTCTGGACTCACTGCACTGCATCTCCACTGGTGCCAGTGCACTCTCTGGACTCACCGGGGTGCATCCCCAGTGGTGCCAGTGCACTCTCTGGACTCACTACACTGCACCCCCAGTGGTGCCAGTGCACTCTCTGGACTCACTGCACTGCATCCCCAGTGGTGCCCGTGCACTCTCTGCACTTACTGCACTGCATCACCAGTGGTGCCAGTGCACTCTCTGGACTCACTGCACTGCATCCCCAGTGGTGCCAGTGCACTCTCTGGACTCAGGCAGTGCATCCCCAGTGGTGCCAGTGCACTCTCTGGACTCACTGCGCTGCATCCCCAGTGGTGCCAGTGCACTCTTTCGACTCACTGCACTGCATCCCCAGTGGTGCCAGTGCACTCTCTGGACTCTCTGCAGTGCATCCCCAGTGGTGCCAGTGCACTCTCTGGACTCACGGCACTGCATCCCCAGTGGTGCCAGTGCACTCTCTGGACTCTCTGCAGTGCATCCCCAGTGGTGCCAGTGCACTCTCTGGACTCACGGCACTGCATCCCCAGTGGTGCCAGTGCACTCTCTGGACTCACTGCACTGCATCCGCAGTGGTGCCAGTGCACTCTCTGGACTCACTGCACTGCATCCCCAGTGGTGCCAGTGCACTCTCTGAGCTCACTGCACCACATCCCCAGTGGTGCCAGTGCACTCTCTGGACTCACCGGGTTGCATCCCCAGTGGTGCCAGTGCACTCTCTGGACTCACTGCACTTCATCCCCAGTGGTGCCAGTGCACTCTCAGGACTCACTGCACTGCATCCCCAGTGGTGCCAGGTCACTCTCTGGACTCACTGCACTGCATCCCCAGTGGTGCCAGTGCACTCTCTGGACTCACCGCACTGCATCCCCAGTGGTGCCAGTGCACTCTCTGGACTCATTGCAGTGCATCCCCAGTGGTGCCAGTGCACTCTCTGGACTCACTGCACTGCATCCCCAGTGGTGCCAGTTCACTCTCTGGACTCACCGGGGTGCATCCCCAGTGGTGCCAGTGCACTCTCTGGATCACTGCACTGCATCCCCAGTGGTGCCAGTGCACTCTATGGAGTCACTGCAGTGCATCCCCAGGGGTGCCAGTGCACTCTTTGGAGTCACTGCAGTGCATCCCCAGTAGTGCCAGTGCACTCTATGGACTCACTGCACTGCATCCCCAGTGGTGCCAGTGCACTCTCTGGACTCACTGCACTGCATCTCCAGCGGTGCCAGTGCACTCTCTGGACTCACTGCACTGCATCCCCAGTGGTGCCAGTGCACTCTCTGGACTCACTGCACTGCATCTCCACTGGTGCCAGTGCACTCTCTGGACTCACCGGGGTGCATCCCCAGTGGTGCCAGTGCACTCTCTGGACTCACTACACTGCACCCCCAGTGGTGCCAGTGCACTCTCTGGACTCACTGCACTGCATCCCCTGTGGTGCCCGTGCACTCTCTGCACTTACTGCACTGCATCACCAGTGGTGCCAGTGCACTCTCTGGACTCACTGCACTGCATCCCCAGTGGTGCCAGTGCACTCTCTGGACTCAGGCAGTGCATCCCCAGTGGTGCCAGTGCACTCTCTGGACTCACTGCGCTGCATCCCCAGTGGTGCCAGTGCACTCTTTCGACTCACTGCACTGCATCCCCAGTGGTGCCAGTGCACTCTCTGGACTCACTGCACTGCATCCCCAGTGGTGCCAGTGCACTCTCTGGACTCACGGCACTGCATCCCCAGTGGTGCCAGTGCACTCTCTGGACTCTCTGCAGTGCATCCCCAGTGGTGCCAGTGCACTCTCTGGACTCACGACACTGCATCCCCAGTGGTGCCAGTGCACTCTCTGGACTCACTGCACTGCATCCGCAGTGGTGCCAGTGCACTCTCTGGACTCACTGCACTGCATCCCCAGTGGTGACTGTGCACTCTCTGGACTCACTGCACTGCATCCCCAGTGGTGCCAGTGCACTCTCTGAGCTCACTGCACCACATCCCCAGTGGTGCCAGTGCACTCTCTGGACTCACCGGGGTGCATCCCCAGTGGTGCCAGTGCACTCTCTGGACTCACTGCACTTCATCCCCAGTGGTGCCAGTGCACTCTCTGGACTCACAGCACTGCATTCCCTGGTGGTGGTAGGTCACTCTCTGGACTCACTGCACTGCATCCCCAGTGGTGCCAGTGCACTCTCTGGACTCACCGCACTGCATCCCCAGTGGTGCCAGTGCACTCTCTGGACTCATTGCAGTGCATCCCCAGTGGTGCCAGTGCACTCTCTGGACTCACTGCACTGCATCCCCAGTGGTGCCAGTTCACTCTCTGGACTCACCGGGGTGCATCCCCAGTGGTGCCAGTGCACTCTCTGGACTCACTGCACTGCATCCCCAGTGGTGCCAGTGCACTCTCTGGACTCACAAATGACCATCCCCAGTGGTGCCAGTGCACTCTCTGGACTCACTGCACTGCATACCCAGTGGTGCCAGTGCACTCTCTGGACTCACCGGGGTGCATCCCCAGTGGTGTCAGTGCACTCTCTGGATCACTGCACTGCATCCCCATTGGTGCCAGTGCACTCTATGGAGTCACTGCACTGCATCCCCAGGGGTGCCAGTGCACTCTATGGACTCACTGCACTGCATCCCCAGTGGTGCCAGTGCACTCTCTGGACTCACTGCATTGCATCCCCAGTGGTGCCAGTGCACTCTCCGGACCCACTGCACTGCATCACAAGTGGTGCCAGTGCACTCTCTGGACTCACTGCACTGCATCCCCAGTGGTGACAGTGCACTCTCTGGACTCACTGCACTGCATCCCCAGTGGTGACAGTGCACTCTCTGAGCTCACTGCACCACATCCCCAGTGGTGCCAGTGCACTCTCTGGTGTCTCCGGGTTGCATCCCCAGTGGTGCCAGTGCACTCTCTGGACTCACTGCACTTCATCCCCAGTGGTGACAGTGCACTCTCTGGACTCACTGCACTGCATCCCCAGTGGTGCCAGTGCACTCTCTGGACTCACTGCACTGCATCCCCAGTGGTGCCAGTGCACTCTCTGGACTCATTGCAGTGCATCCCCAGTGGTGCCAGTGCACTCTCTGGACTCACTGCACTGCATCCCCAGTGGTGCCAGTTCACTCTCTGGACTCACTGCACTGCATCCCCAGTGGTGCCAGTGCACTCTCTGGATCACTGCACTGCATCCCCAGTGGTGCCAGTGCACTCTATGGAGTCACTGCAGTGCATCCCCAGGGGTGCCAGTGCACTCTTTGGAGTCACTGCAGTGCATCCCCAGTAGTGCCAGTGCACTCTATGGACTCACTGCACTGCATCCCCAGTGGTGCCAGTGCACTCTCTGGACTCACTAATGACCATCCCCAGTGGTGCCAGTGCACTCTCTGGACTCACTGCACTGCATACCCAGTGGTGCCAGTGCACTCTCTGGACTCACCGGGGTACATCCCCAGTGGTGTCAGTGCACTCTCTGGATCACTGCACTGCATCCCCATTGGTGCCAGTGCACTCTATGGAGTCACTGCACTGCATCCCCAGGGTTGCCAGTGCACTCTCTGGACTCACTGCAGTGCATCCCCAGTGGTGCCAGTGCACTCTCTGGACTCACTAATGACCATCTCCAGTGGTGCCAGTGCACTCTCTGGACTCACTGCACTGCATCCCCAGTGGTGCCAGTTCACTCTCTGGACTCACCGGGGTGCATCCCCAGTGGTGCCAGTGCACTCTCTGGATCACTGCACTGCATCCCCAGTGGTGCCAGTGCACTCTATGGAGTCACTGCAGTGCATCCCCAGGGGTGCCAGTGCACTCTTTGGAGTCACTGCAGTGCATCCCCAGTAGTGCCAGTGCACTCTATGGACTCACTGCACTGCATCCCCAGTGGTGCCAGTGCACTCTCTGGACTCACTGCACTGCATCTCCAGCGGTGCCAGTGCACTCTCTGGACTCACTGCACTGCATCCCCAGTGGTGCCAGTGCACTCTCTGGACTCACTGCACTGCATCTCCACTGGTGCCAGTGCACTCTCTGGACTCACCGGGGTGCATCCCCAGTGGTGCCAGTGCACTCTCTGGACTCACTACACTGCACCCCCAGTGGTGCCAGTGCACTCTCTGGACTCACTGCACTGCATCCCCTGTGGTGCCCGTGCACTCTCTGCACTTACTGCACTGCATCACCAGTGGTGCCAGTGCACTCTCTGGACTCACTGCACTGCATCCCCAGTGGTGCCAGTGCACTCTCTGGACTCAGGCAGTGCATCCCCAGTGGTGCCAGTGCACTCTCTGGACTCACTGCGCTGCATCCCCAGTGGTGCCAGTGCACTCTTTCGACTCACTGCACTGCATCCCCAGTGGTGCCAGTGCACTCTCTGGACTCTCTGCAGTGCATCCCCAGTGGTGCCAGTGCACTCTCTGGACTCACGGCACTGCATCCCCAGTGGTGCCAGTGCACTCTCTGGACTCTCTGCAGTGCATCCCCAGTGGTGCCAGTGCACTCTCTGGACTCACGACACTGCATCCCCAGTGGTGCCAGTGCACTCTCTGGACTCACTGCACTGCATCCGCAGTGGTGCCAGTGCACTCTCTGGACTCACTGCACTGCATCCCCAGTGGTGCCAGTGCACTCTCTGGACTCACTGCACTGCATCCCCAGTGGTGACTGTGCACTCTCTGGACTCACTGCACTGCATCCCCAGTGGTGCCAGTGCACTCTCTGAGCTCACTGCACCACATCCCCAGTGGTGCCAGTGCACTCTCTGGACTCACCGGGGTGCATCCCCAGTGGTGCCAGTGCACTCTCTGGACTCACTGCACTTCATCCCCAGTGGTGCCAGTGCACTCTCTGGACTCACTGCACTGCATTCCCTGGTGGTGGTAGGTCACTCTCTGGACTCACTGCACTGCATCCCCAGTGGTGCCAGTGCACTCTCTGGACTCACCGCACTGCATCCCCAGTGGTGCCAGTGCACTCTCTGGACTCATTGCAGTGCATCCCCAGTGGTGCCAGTGCACTCTCTGGACTCACTGCACTGCATCCCCAGTGGTGCCAGTTCACTCTCTGGACTCACCGGGGTGCATCCCCAGTGGTGCCAGTGCACTCTCTGGACTCACTGCACTGCATCCCCAGTGGTGCCAGTGCACTCTCTGGACTCACAAATGACCATCCCCAGTGGTGCCAGTGCACTCTCTGGACTCACTGCACTGCATACCCAGTGGTGCCAGTGCACTCTCTGGACTCACCGGGGTGCATCCCCAGTGGTGTCAGTGCACTCTCTGGATCACTGCACTGCATCCCCATTGGTGCCAGTGCACTCTATGGAGTCACTGCACTGCATCCCCAGGGGTGCCAGTGCACTCTATGGACTCACTGCACTGCATCCCCAGTGGTGCCAGTGCACTCTCTGGACTCACTGCATTGCATCCCCAGTGGTGCCAGTGCACTCTCCGGACCCACTGCACTGCATCACAAGTGGTGCCAGTGCACTCTCTGGACTCACTGCACTGCATCCCCAGTGGTGACAGTGCACTCTCTGGACTCACTGCACTGCATCCCCAGTGGTGACAGTGCACTCTCTGAGCTCACTGCACCACATCCCCAGTGGTGCCAGTGCACTCTCTGGTGTCTCCGGGTTGCATCCCCAGTGGTGCCAGTGCACTCTCTGGACTCACTGCACTTCATCCCCAGTGGTGACAGTGCACTCTCTGGACTCACTGCACTGCATCCCCAGTGGTGCCAGGTCACTCTCTGGACTCACTGCACTGCATCCCCAGTGGTGCCAGTGCACTCTCTGGACTCATTGCAGTGCATCCCCAGTGTTGCCAGTGCACTCTCTGGACTCACCGGGGTGCATCCCCAGTGGTGCCAGTTCACTCTCTGGACTCACCGGGGTGCATCCCCAGTGGTGCCAGTGCACTCTCTGGATCACTGCACTGCATCCCCAGTGGTGCCAGTGCACTCTATGGAGTCACTGCAGTGCATCCCCAGGGGTGCCAGTGCACTCTTTGGAGTCACTGCAGTGCATCCCCAGTAGTGCCAGTGCACTCTATGGACTCACTGCACTGCATCCCCAGTGGTGCCAGTGCACTCTCTGGACTCACTAATGACCATCCCCAGTGGTGCCAGTGCACTCTCTGGACTCACTGCACTGCATACCCAGTGGTGCCAGTGCACTCTCTGGACTCACCGGGGTACATCCCCAGTGGTGTCAGTGCACTCTCTGGATCACTGCACTGCATCCCCATTGGTGCCAGTGCACTCTATGGAGTCACTGCACTGCATCCCCAGGGGTGCCAGTGCACTCTCTGGACTCACTGCAGTGCATCCCCAGTGGTGCCAGTGCACTCTCTGGACTCACTAATGACCATCTCCAGTGGTGCCAGTGCACTCTCTGGACTCACTGCACTGCATCCCCAGTGGTGCCAGTGCACTCTCTGGACTCACCGGGGTGCATCCCCAGTGGTGCCAGTGCACTCTCTGGATCACTGCACTGCATCCCCAGTGGTGCCAGTGCACTCTATGGAGTCACTGCAGTGCATCCCCAGGGGTGCCAGTGCACTCTTTGGAGTCACTGCAGTGCATCCCCAGTAGTGCCAGTGCACTCTCTGGACTCACTGCATTGCATCCCCAGTGGTGCCAGTGCACTCTCCGGACTCACTGCACTGCATCCCCAGTGGTGCCACTGCACTCTATGGACTCACTGCAGTGCATCCCCAGTGGTGACAGTGCACTCTCTGGACTCACTGCAGTGCATCCCCAGTGGTGCCAGTGCACTCTCTGAGCTCACTGCACCACATCCCCAGTGGTGCCAGTGCACTCTCTGGACTCACCGGGTTGCATCCCCAGTGGTGCCAGTGCACTCTCTGGACTCACTGCACTTCATCCCCAGTGGTGCCAGTGCACTCTCAGGACTCACTGCACTGCATCCCCAGTGGTGCCAGGTCACTCTCTGGACTCACTGCACTGCATCCCCAGTGGTGCCAGTGCACTCTCTGGACTCACCGCACTGCATCCCCAGTGGTGCCAGTGCACTCTCTGGACTCATTGCAGTGCATCCCCAGTGGTGCCAGTGCACTCTCTGGACTCACTGCACTGCATCCCCAGTGGTGCCAGTTCACTCTCTGGACTCACCGGGGTGCATCCCCAGTGGTGCCAGTGCACTCTCTGGATCACTGCACTGCATCCCCAGTGGTGCCAGTGCACTCTATGGAGTCACTGCAGTGCATCCCCAGGGGTGCCAGTGCACTCTTTGGAGTCACTGCAGTGCATCCCCAGTGGTGCCAGTGCACTCTATGGACTCACTGCACTGCATCCCCAGTGGTGCCAGTGCACTCTCTGGACTCACTGCACTACATCTCCAGCGGTGCCAGTGCACTCTCTGGACTCACTGCACTGCATCCCCAGTGGTGCCAGTGCACTCTCTGGACTCACTGCACTGCATCTCCACTGGTGCCAGTGCACTCTCTGGACTCACCGGGGTGCATCCCCAGTGGTGCCAGTGCACTCTCTGGACTCACTACACTGCACCCCCAGTGGTGCCAGTGCACTCTCTGGACTCACTGCACTGCATCCCCAGTGGTGCCCGTGCACTCTCTGCACTTACTGCACTGCATCACCAGTGGTGCCAGTGCACTCTCTGGACTCACTGCACTGCATCCCCAGTGGTGCCAGTGCACTCTCTGGACTCAGGCAGTGCATCCCCAGTGGTGCCAGTGCACTCTCTGGACTCACTGCGCTGCATCCCCAGTGGTGCCAGTGCACTCTTTCGACTCACTGCACTGCATCCCCAGTGGTGCCAGTGCACTCTCTGGACTCTCTGCAGTGCATCCCCAGTGGTGCCAGTGCACTCTCTGGACTCACGGCACTGCATCCCCAGTGGTGCCAGTGCACTCTCTGGACTCTCTGCAGTGCATCCCCAGTGGTGCCAGTGCACTCTCTGGACTCACGGCACTGCATCCCCAGTGGTGCCAGTGCACTCTCTGGACTCACTGCACTGCATCCGCAGTGGTGCCAGTGCACTCTCTGGACTCACTGCACTGCATCCCCAGTGGTGCCAGTGCACTCTCTGGACTCACTGCACTGCATCCCCAGTGGTGACTGTGCACTCTCTGGACTCACTGCACTGCATCCCCAGTGGTGCCAGTGCACTCTCTGAGCTCACTGCACCACATCCCCAGTGGTGCCAGTGCACTCTCTGGACTCACCGGGGTGCATCCCCAGTGGTGCCAGTGCACTCTCTGGACTCACTGCACTTCATCCCCAGTGGTGCCAGTGCACTCTCCGGACTCACTGTACTGCATTCCCTGGTGGTGGTAGGTCACTCTCTGGACTCACTGCACTGCATCCCCAGTGGTGCCAGTGCACTCTCTGGACTCACCGCACTGCATCCCCAGTGGTGCCAGTGCACTCTCTGGACTCATTGCAGTGCATCCCCAGTGGTGCCAGTGCACTCTCTGGACTCACTGCACTGCATCCCCAGTGGTGCCAGTTCACTCTCTGGACTCACCGGGGTGCATCCCCAGTGGTGCCAGTGCACTCTCTGGATCACTGCACTGCATCCCCAGTGGTGCCAGTGCACTCTATGGAGTCACTGCAGTGCATCCCCAGGGGTGCCAGTGCACTCTTTGGAGTCACTGCAGTGCATCCCCAGTAGTGCCAGTGCACTGTATGGACTCACTGCACTGCATCCCCAGTGGTGCCAGTGCACTCTCTGGACTCACTGCACTGCATCTCCAGCGGTGCCAGTGCACTCTCTGGACTCACTGCACTGCATCCCCAGTGGTGCCAGTGCACTCTCTGGACTCACTGCACTGCATCTCCACTAGTGCCAGTGCACTCTCTGGACTCACCGGGGTGCATCCCCAGTGGTGCCAGTGCACTCTCTGGACTCACTGCACTGCACCCCCAGTGGTGCCAGTGCACTCTCTGGACTCACTGCACTGCATCCCCAGTGCTGCCTGTGCACTCTCTGGACTTACTGCACTGCATCACCAGTGGTGCCAGTGCACTCTCTGGTCTCACTGCACTGCATCCCCAGTGGTGCCAGTGCACTCTCTGGACTCAGGCAGTGCATCCCCAGTGGTGCCAGTGCACACTCTGGACTCACTGCACTGCATCCCCAGTGGTGCCAGTGTATTCTCTGAACTCACTGCACTGCATCCCCACTGGTGCCAGGGTACTCTCTGGACTCACTGCACTGCATCCCCAGTGGTGCCAGTGCACTCTCTGGACTCTCTGCACTGCACCCCCACTGGTGCCAGGGTACTCTCTGGACTCACTGCACTGCATCCCCAGTGGTGCCAGGACACTCTCTGGACTCACTGCACTGCATCCCCAGTGGTGCCAGTGCACTCTCTGGACTCACGGCACTGCATCCCCAGTGGTGCCAGAGCACTCTCTGGACTCTCTGCAGTGTATCCCCAGCGGTGCCAGTGCACTCTCTGGACTCACTGCACTGCATCCCCGGTGGTGCCAGTGCATTCTCTGGACTCACGGCACTGCATCCCCAGTGGTGCCAGTGCACTCTCTGGACTCACTGCACTGCATCCCCAGTGGTGCCAGTGTATTCTCTGAACTCACTGCACTGCAACCCCAGTGGTGCCAGGGCACTCTCTGGACTCACTGCACTGCATCCCCAGTGGTGCCAGTGCACTCTCTGGACTCACTGCACTGCATCCTCAATGGTGCCAGTGCACTCTCTGGACTCACTGCACTGCATCCCCAGTGGTGCCAGTACACTCTTTGGACTCACTGCACTGAATTCCCGGTGGTGCCAGTGCACTCTCTGGACTCACCGCACTGCATCCCCAGTGGTGCCAGTGAACTCTCTGGACTCACTGCACTGCATCCCCAGTGGTGCCAGTGCACGCTCTGGACTCACTGCACTGCATCCCCAGTGGTGCCAGTGCACTCTCTGGACTCACTGCAGTGCATCCCCAGTGGTGCCAGTGCACACTCTGGACTCACGGCACTGCATCCCCAGTGGTGCCAGTGCACTCTCTGGACTCACTGCAGTGCATCCCCAGTGGTGCCAGTGCACTCTCTGGACTCACTGCACTGCATCACCAGTGGTGCCAGTGCACTCTCTGGAATCACTGCACTGCATCCCCAGTGGTGACAGTGCACTCTCTGGACTCACTGCACTGCATCCCCAGTGGTGCCAGTGCACTCTCTGGACTCACAAATGACCATCCCCAGTGGTGCCAGTGCACTCTCTGGACTCACTGCACTGCATCCCCAGTGGTGCCAGTGCACTCTCTGGACTCACCGGGGTGCATCCCCAGTGGTGTCAGTGCACTCTCTGGATCACTGCACTGCATCCCCATTGGTGCCAGTGCACTCTATGGAGTCACTGCACTGCATCCCCAGGGGTGCCAGTGCACTCTATGGACTCACTGCACTGCATCCCCAGTGGTGCCAGTGCACTCTCTGGACTCACTAATGACCATCTCCAGTGGTGCCAGTGCACTATCTGGACTCACTGCACTGCATCCCAAGTGGTGCCAGTGCACTCTCTGGACTCACCGGGGTGCATCCCCAGGGGTGCCAGTTCACTCTTTGGAGTCACTGCAGTGCATCCCCAGTAGTGCCAGTGCACTCTCTGGACTCACTGCATTGCATCCCCAGTGGTGCCAGTGCACTCTCCGGACCCACTGCACTGCATCACCAGTGGTGCCAGTGCACTCTCTGGACTCACTGCACTGCATCCCCAGTGGTGACAGTGCACTCTCTGGACTCACTGCACTGCATCCCCAGTGGTGACAGTGCACTCTCTGGACTCACTGCACTGCATCCCCAGTGGTGACAGTGCACTCTCTGAGCTCACTGCACCACATCCCCAGTGGTGCCAGTTCACTCTCTGGTGTCTCCGGGTTGCATCCCCAGTGGTGCCAGTGCACTCTCTGGACTCACTGCACTTCATCCCCAGTGGTGCCAGTGCACTCTCTGGACTCACTGCACTGCATCCCCAGTGGTGCCAGGTCACTCTCTGGACTCACTGCACTGCATCCCCAGTGGTGCCAGTGCACTCTCTGGACTCATTGCAGTGCATCCCCAGTGGTGCCAGTGCACTCTCTGGACTCACTGCACTGCATCCCCAGTGGTGCCAGTTCACTCTCTGGACTCACCGGGGTGCATCCCCAGTGGTGCCAGTGCACTCTCTGGATCACTGCACTGCATCCCCAGTGGTGCCAGTGCACTCTATGGAGTCACTGCAGTGCATCCCCAGGGGTGCCAGTGCACTCTTTGGAGTCACTGCAGTGCATCCCCAGTAGTGCCAGTGCACTCTATGGACTCACTGCACTGCATCCCCAGTGGTGCCAGTGCACTCTCTGGACTCACTAATGACCATCCCCAGTGGTGCCAGTGCACTCTCTGGACTCACTGCACTGCATACCCAGTGGTGCCAGTGCACTCTCTGGACTCACCGGGGTACATCCCCAGTGGTGTCAGTGCACTCTCTGGATCACTGCACTGCATCCCCATTGGTGCCAGTGCACTCTATGGAGTCACTGCACTGCATCCCCAGGGGTGCCAGTGCACTCTCTGGACTCACTGCACTGCATCCCCAGTGGTGCCAGTGCACTCTCTGGACTCACTAATGACCATCTCCAGTGGTGCCAGTGCACTCTCTGGACTCACTGCAGTGCATCCCCAGTGGTGCCAGTGCACTCTCTGGACTCACCGGGGTGCATCCCCAGTGGTGCCAGTGCACTCTCTGGACTCACTGCACTGCATCCCCAGTGGTGCCAGTGCACTCTATGGAGTCACTGCAGTGCATCCCCAGGGGTGCCAGTGCACTCTTTGGAGTCACTGCAGTGCATCCCCAGTAGTGCCAGTGCACTCTCTGGACTCACTGCATTGCATCCCCAGTGGTGCCAGTGCACTCTCCGGACTCACTGCACTGCATCCCCAGTGGTGCCAGTGCACTCTATGGACTCACTGCACTGCATCCCCAGTGGTGACAGTGCACTCTCTGGACTCACTGCACTGCATCCCCAGTGGTGCCAGTGCACTCTCTGAGCTCACTGCACCGCATCCCCAGTGGTGCCAGTGCACTCTCTGGACTCACCGGGTTGCATCCCCAGTGGTGCCAGTGCACTCTCTGGACTCACTGCACTTCATCCCCAGTGGTGCCAGTGCACTCTCAGGACTCACTGCACTGCATCCCCAGTGGTGCCAGGTCACTCTCTGGACTCACTGCACTGCATCCCCAGTGGTGCCAGTGCACTCTCTGGACTCACCGCACTGCATCCCCAGTGGTGCCAGTGCACTCTCTGGACTCATTGCAGTGCATCCCCAGTGGTGCCAGTGCACTCTCTGGACTCACTGCACTGCATCCCCAGTGGTGCCAGTTCACTCTCTGGACTCACCGGGGTGCATCCCCAGTGGTGCCAGTGCACTCTCTGGATCACTGCACTGCATCCCCAGTGGTGCCAGTGCACTCTATGGAGTCACTGCAGTGCATCCCCAGGGGTGCCAGTGCACTCTTTGGAGTCACTGCAGTGCATCCCCAGTAGTGCCAGTGCACTCTATGGACTCACTGCACTGCATCCCCAGTGGTGCCAGTGCACTCTCTGGACTCACTGCACTGCATCTCCAGCGGTGCCAGTGCACTCTCTGGACTCACTGCACTGCATCCCCAGTGGTGCCAGTGCACTCTCTGGACTCACTGCACTGCATCTCCACTGGTGCCAGTGCACTCTCTGGACTCACCGGGGTGCATCCCCAGTGGTGCCAGTGCACTCTCTGGACTCACTACACTGCACCCCCAGTGGTGCCAGTGCACTCTCTGGACTCACTGCACTGCATCCCCTGTGCTGCCCGTGCACTCTCTGCACTTACTGCACTGCATCACCAGTGGTGCCAGTGCACTCTCTGGACTCACTGCACTGCATCCCCAGTGGTGCCAGTGCACTCTCTGGACTCAGGCAGTGCATCCCCAGTGGTGCCAGTGCACTCTCTGGACTCACTGCGCTGCATCCCCAGTGGTGCCAGTGCACTCTTTCGACTCACTGCACTGCATCCCCAGTGGTGCCAGTGCACTCTCTGGACTCACTGCACTGCATCCCCAGTGGTGCCAGTGCACTCTCTGGACTCACGGCACTGCATCCCCAGTGGTGCCAGTGCACTCTCTGGACTCTCTGCAGTGCATCCCCAGTGGTGCCAGTGCACTCTCTGGACTCACGACACTGCATCCCCAGTGGTGCCAGTGCACTCTCTGGACTCACTGCACTGCATCCGCAGTGGTGCCAGTGCACTCTCTGGACTCACTGCACTGCATCCCCAGTGGTGACTGTGCACTCTCTGGACTCACTGCACTGCATCCCCAGTGGTGCCAGTGCACTCTCTGAGCTCACTGCACCACATCCCCAGTGGTGCCAGTGCACTCTCTGGACTCACCGGGGTGCATCCCCAGTGGTGCCAGTGCACTCTCTGGACTCACTGCACTTCATCCCCAGTGGTGCCAGTGCACTCTCTGGACTCACAGCACTGCATTCCCTGGTGGTGGTAGGTCACTCTCTGGACTCACTGCACTGCATCCCCAGTGGTGCCAGTGCACTCTCTGGACTCACCGCACTGCATCCCCAGTGGTGCCAGTGCACTCTCTGGACTCATTGCAGTGCATCCCCAGTGGTGCCAGTGCACTCTCTGGACTCACTGCACTGCATCCCCAGTGGTGCCAGTTCACTCTCTGGACTCACCGGGGTGCATCCCCAGTGGTGCCAGTGCACTCTCTGGACTCACTGCACTGCATCCCCAGTGGTGCCAGTGCACTCTCTGGACTCACAAATGACCATCCCCAGTGGTGCCAGTGCACTCTCTGGACTCACTGCACTGCATACCCAGTGGTGCCAGTGCACTCTCTGGACTCACCGGGGTGCATCCCCAGTGGTGTCAGTGCACTCTCTGGATCACTGCACTGCATCCCCATTGGTGCCAGTGCACTCTATGGAGTCACTGCACTGCATCCCCAGGGGTGCCAGTGCACTCTATGGACTCACTGCACTGCATCCCCAGTGGTGCCAGTGCACTCTCTGGACTCACTGCATTGCATCCCCAGTGGTGCCAGTGCACTCTCCGGACCCACTGCACTGCATCACAAGTGGTGCCAGTGCACTCTCTGGACTCACTGCACTGCATCCCCAGTGGTGACAGTGCACTCTCTGGACTCACTGCACTGCATCCCCAGTGGTGACAGTGCACTCTCTGAGCTCACTGCACCACATCCCCAGTGGTGCCAGTGCACTCTCTGGTGTCTCCGGGTTGCATCCCCAGTGGTGCCAGTGCACTCTCTGGACTCACTGCACTTCATCCCCAGTGGTGACAGTGCACTCTCTGGACTCACTGCACTGCATCCCCAGTGGTGCCAGTGCACTCTCTGGACTCACTGCACTGCATCCCCAGTGGTGCCAGTGCACTCTCTGGACTCATTGCAGTGCATCCCCAGTGGTGCCAGTGCACTCTCTGGACTCACTGCACTGCATCCCCAGTGGTGCCAGTTCACTCTCTGGACTCACTGCACTGCATCCCCAGTGGTGCCAGTGCACTCTCTGGATCACTGCACTGCATCCCCAGTGGTGCCAGTGCACTCTATGGAGTCACTGCAGTGCATCCCCAGGGGTGCCAGTGCACTCTTTGGAGTCACTGCAGTGCATCCCCAGTAGTGCCAGTGCACTCTATGGACTCACTGCACTGCATCCCCAGTGGTGCCAGTGCACTCTCTGGACTCACTAATGACCATCCCCAGTGGTGCCAGTGCACTCTCTGGACTCACTGCACTGCATACCCAGTGGTGCCAGTGCACTCTCTGGACTCACCGGGGTACATCCCCAGTGGTGTCAGTGCACTCTCTGGATCACTGCACTGCATCCCCATTGGTGCCAGTGCACTCTATGGAGTCACTGCACTGCATCCCCAGGGTTGCCAGTGCACTCTCTGGACTCACTGCAGTGCATCCCCAGTGGTGCCAGTGCACTCTCTGGACTCACTAATGACCATCTCCAGTGGTGCCAGTGCACTCTCTGGACTCACTGCACTGCATCCCCAGTGGTGCCAGTTCACTCTCTGGACTCACCGGGGTGCATCCCCAGTGGTGCCAGTGCACTCTCTGGATCACTGCACTGCATCCCCAGTGGTGCCAGTGCACTCTATGGAGTCACTGCAGTGCATCCCCAGGGGTGCCAGTGCACTCTTTGGAGTCACTGCAGTGCATCCCCAGTAGTGCCAGTGCACTCTATGGACTCACTGCACTGCATCCCCAGTGGTGCCAGTGCACTCTCTGGACTCACTGCACTGCATCTCCAGCGGTGCCAGTGCACTCTCTGGACTCACTGCACTGCATCCCCAGTGGTGCCAGTGCACTCTCTGGACTCACTGCACTGCATCTCCACTGGTGCCAGTGCACTCTCTGGACTCACCGGGGTGCATCCCCAGTGGTGCCAGTGCACTCTCTGGACTCACTACACTGCACCCCCAGTGGTGCCAGTGCACTCTCTGGACTCACTGCACTGCATCCCCTGTGGTGCCCGTGCACTCTCTGCACTTACTGCACTGCATCACCAGTGGTGCCAGTGCACTCTCTGGACTCACTGCACTGCATCCCCAGTGGTGCCAGTGCACTCTCTGGACTCAGGCAGTGCATCCCCAGTGGTGCCAGTGCACTCTCTGGACTCACTGCGCTGCATCCCCAGTGGTGCCAGTGCACTCTTTCGACTCACTGCACTGCATCCCCAGTGGTGCCAGTGCACTCTCTGGACTCTCTGCAGTGCATCCCCAGTGGTGCCAGTGCACTCTCTGGACTCACGGCACTGCATCCCCAGTGGTGCCAGTGCACTCTCTGGACTCTCTGCAGTGCATCCCCAGTGGTGCCAGTGCACTCTCTGGACTCACGACACTGCATCCCCAGTGGTGCCAGTGCACTCTCTGGACTCACTGCACTGCATCCGCAGTGGTGCCAGTGCACTCTCTGGACTCACTGCACTGCATCCCCAGTGGTGCCAGTGCACTCTCTGGACTCACTGCACTGCATCCCCAGTGGTGACTGTGCACTCTCTGGACTCACTGCACTGCATCCCCAGTGGTGCCAGTGCACTCTCTGAGCTCACTGCACCACATCCCCAGTGGTGCCAGTGCACTCTCTGGACTCACTGCAGTGCATCCCCAGTGGTGCCAGTGCACTCTCTGGACTCACTAATGACCATCTCCAGTGGTGCCAGTGCACTCTCTGGACTCACTGCACTGCATCCCCAGTGGTGCCAGTTCACTCTCTGGACTCACCGGGGTGCATCCCCAGTGGTGCCAGTGCACTCTCTGGATCACTGCACTGCATCCCCAGTGGTGCCAGTGCACTCTATGGAGTCACTGCAGTGCATCCCCAGGGGTGCCAGTGCACTCTTTGGAGTCACTGCAGTGCATCCCCAGTAGTGCCAGTGCACTCTATGGACTCACTGCACTGCATCCCCAGTGGTGCCAGTGCACTCTCTGGACTCACTGCACTGCATCTCCAGCGGTGCCAGTGCACTCTCTGGACTCACTGCACTGCATCCCCAGTGGTGCCAGTGCACTCTCTGGACTCACTGCACTGCATCTCCACTGGTGCCAGTGCACTCTCTGGACTCACCGGGGTGCATCCCCAGTGGTGCCAGTGCACTCTCTGGACTCACTACACTGCACCCCCAGTGGTGCCAGTGCACTCTCTGGACTCACTGCACTGCATCCCCTGTGGTGCCCGTGCACTCTCTGCACTTACTGCACTGCATCACCAGTGGTGCCAGTGCACTCTCTGGACTCACTGCACTGCATCCCCAGTGGTGCCAGTGCACTCTCTGGACTCAGGCAGTGCATCCCCAGTGGTGCCAGTGCACTCTCTGGACTCACTGCGCTGCATCCCCAGTGGTGCCAGTGCACTCTTTCGACTCACTGCACTGCATCCCCAGTGGTGCCAGTGCACTCTCTGGACTCTCTGCAGTGCATCCCCAGTGGTGCCAGTGCACTCTCTGGACTCACGGCACTGCATCCCCAGTGGTGCCAGTGCACTCTCTGGACTCTCTGCAGTGCATCCCCAGTGGTGCCAGTGCACTCTCTGGACTCACGACACTGCATCCCCAGTGGTGCCAGTGCACTCTCTGGACTCACTGCACTGCATCCGCAGTGGTGCCAGTGCACTCTCTGGACTCACTGCACTGCATCCCCAGTGGTGCCAGTGCACTCTCTGGACTCACTGCACTGCATCCCCAGTGGTGACTGTGCACTCTCTGGACTCACTGCACTGCATCCCCAGTGGTGCCAGTGCACTCTCTGAGCTCACTGCACCACATCCCCAGTGGTGCCAGTGCACTCTCTGGACTCACCGGGGTGCATCCCCAGTGGTGCCAGTGCACTCTCTGGACTCACTGCACTTCATCCCCAGTGGTGCCAGTGCACTCTCTGGACTCACTGCACTGCATTCCCTGGTGGTGGTAGGTCACTCTCTGGACTCACTGCACTGCATCCCCAGTGGTGCCAGTGCACTCTCTGGACTCACCGCACTGCATCCCCAGTGGTGCCAGTGCACTCTCTGGACTCATTGCAGTGCATCCCCAGTGGTGCCAGTGCACTCTCTGGACTCACTGCACTGCATCCCCAGTGGTGCCAGTTCACTCTCTGGACTCACCGGGGTGCATCCCCAGTGGTGCCAGTGCACTCTCTGGACTCACTGCACTGCATCCCCAGTGGTGCCAGTGCACTCTCTGGACTCACAAATGACCATCCCCAGTGGTGCCAGTGCACTCTCTGGACTCACTGCACTGCATACCCAGTGGTGCCAGTGCACTCTCTGGACTCACCGGGGTGCATCCCCAGTGGTGTCAGTGCACTCTCTGGATCACTGCACTGCATCCCCATTGGTGCCAGTGCACTCTATGGAGTCACTGCACTGCATCCCCAGGGGTGCCAGTGCACTCTATGGACTCACTGCACTGCATCCCCAGTGGTGCCAGTGCACTCTCTGGACTCACTGCATTGCATCCCCAGTGGTGCCAGTGCACTCTCCGGACCCACTGCACTGCATCCCCAGTGGTGACAGTGCACTCTCTGGACTCACTGCACTGCATCCCCAGTGGTGACAGTGCACTCTCTGGACTCACTGCACTGCATCCCCAGTGGTGACAGTGCACTCTCTGAGCTCACTGCACCACATCCCCAGTGGTGCCAGTGCACTCTCTGGTGTCTCCGGGTTGCATCCCCAGTGGTGCCAGTGCACTCTCTGGACTCACTGCACTTCATCCCCAGTGGTGACAGTGCACTCTCTGGACTCACTGCACTGCATCCCCAGTGGTGCCAGGTCACTCTCTGGACTCACTGCACTGCATCCCCAGTGGTGCCAGTGCACTCTCTGGACTCATTGCAGTGCATCCCCAGTGTTGCCAGTGCACTCTCTGGACTCACCGGGGTGCATCCCCAGTGGTGCCAGTTCACTCTCTGGACTCACCGGGGTGCATCCCCAGTGGTGCCAGTGCACTCTCTGGATCACTGCACTGCATCCCCAGTGGTGCCAGTGCACTCTATGGAGTCACTGCAGTGCATCCCCAGGGGTGCCAGTGCACTCTTTGGAGTCACTGCAGTGCATCCCCAGTAGTGCCAGTGCACTCTATGGACTCACTGCACTGCATCCCCAGTGGTGCCAGTGCACTCTCTGGACTCACTAATGACCATCCCCAGTGGTGCCAGTGCACTCTCTGGACTCACTGCACTGCATACCCAGTGGTGCCAGTGCACTCTCTGGACTCACCGGGGTACATCCCCAGTGGTGTCAGTGCACTCTCTGGATCACTGCACTGCATCCCCATTGGTGCCAGTGCACTCTATGGAGTCACTGCACTGCATCCCCAGGGGTGCCAGTGCACTCTCTGGACTCACTGCAGTGCATCCCCAGTGGTGCCAGTGCACTCTCTGGACTCACTAATGACCATCTCCAGTGGTGCCAGTGCACTCTCTGGACTCACTGCACTGCATCCCCAGTGGTGCCAGTGCACTCTCTGGACTCACCGGGGTGCATCCCCAGTGGTGCCAGTGCACTCTCTGGATCACTGCACTGCATCCCCAGTGGTGCCAGTGCACTCTATGGAGTCACTGCAGTGCATCCCCAGGGGTGCCAGTGCACTCTTTGGAGTCACTGCAGTGCATCCCCAGTAGTGCCAGTGCACTCTCTGGACTCACTGCATTGCATCCCCAGTGGTGCCAGTGCACTCTCCGGACTCACTGCACTGCATCCCCAGTGGTGCCACTGCACTCTATGGACTCACTGCAGTGCATCCCCAGTGGTGACAGTGCACTCTCTGGACTCACTGCAGTGCATCCCCAGTGGTGCCAGTGCACTCTCTGAGCTCACTGCACCACATCCCCAGTGGTGCCAGTGCACTCTCTGGACTCACCGGGTTGCATCCCCAGTGGTGCCAGTGCACTCTCTGGACTCACTGCACTTCATCCCCAGTGGTGCCAGTGCACTCTCAGGACTCACTGCACTGCATCCCCAGTGGTGCCAGGTCACTCTCTGGACTCACTGCACTGCATCCCCAGTGGTGCCAGTGCACTCTCTGGACTCACCGCACTGCATCCCCAGTGGTGCCAGTGCACTCTCTGGACTCATTGCAGTGCATCCCCAGTGGTGCCAGTGCACTCTCTGGACTCACTGCACTGCATCCCCAGTGGTGCCAGTTCACTCTCTGGACTCACCGGGGTGCATCCCCAGTGGTGCCAGTGCACTCTCTGGATCACTGCACTGCATCCCCAGTGGTGCCAGTGCACTCTATGGAGTCACTGCAGTGCATCCCCAGGGGTGCCAGTGCACTCTTTGGAGTCACTGCAGTGCATCCCCAGTGGTGCCAGTGCACTCTATGGACTCACTGCACTGCATCCCCAGTGGTGCCAGTGCACTCTCTGGACTCACTGCACTACATCTCCAGCGGTGCCAGTGCACTCTCTGGACTCACTGCACTGCATCCCCAGTGGTGCCAGTGCACTCTCTGGACTCACTGCACTGCATCTCCACTGGTGCCAGTGCACTCTCTGGACTCACCGGGGTGCATCCCCAGTGGTGCCAGTGCACTCTCTGGACTCACTACACTGCACCCCCAGTGGTGCCAGTGCACTCTCTGGACTCACTGCACTGCATCCCCAGTGGTGCCCGTGCACTCTCTGCACTTACTGCACTGCATCACCAGTGGTGCCAGTGCACTCTCTGGACTCACTGCACTGCATCCCCAGTGGTGCCAGTGCACTCTCTGGACTCAGGCAGTGCATCCCCAGTGGTGCCAGTGCACTCTCTGGACTCACTGCGCTGCATCCCCAGTGGTGCCAGTGCACTCTTTCGACTCACTGCACTGCATCCCCAGTGGTGCCAGTGCACTCTCTGGACTCTCTGCAGTGCATCCCCAGTGGTGCCAGTGCACTCTCTGGACTCACGGCACTGCATCCCCAGTGGTGCCAGTGCACTCTCTGGACTCTCTGCAGTGCATCCCCAGTGGTGCCAGTGCACTCTCTGGACTCACGGCACTGCATCCCCAGTGGTGCCAGTGCACTCTCTGGACTCACTGCACTGCATCCGCAGTGGTGCCAGTGCACTCTCTGGACTCACTGCACTGCATCCCCAGTGGTGCCAGTGCACTCTCTGGACTCACTGCACTGCATCCCCAGTGGTGACTGTGCACTCTCTGGACTCACTGCACTGCATCCCCAGTGGTGCCAGTGCACTCTCTGAGCTCACTGCACCACATCCCCAGTGGTGCCAGTGCACTCTCTGGACTCACCGGGGTGCATCCCCAGTGGTGCCAGTGCACTCTCTGGACTCACTGCACTTCATCCCCAGTGGTGCCAGTGCACTCTCTGGACTCACTGTACTGCATTCCCTGGTGGTGGTAGGTCACTCTCTGGACTCACTGCACTGCATCCCCAGTGGTGCCAGTGCACTCTCTGGACTCACCGCACTGCATCCCCAGTGGTGCCAGTGCACTCTCTGGACTCATTGCAGTGCATCCCCAGTGGTGCCAGTGCACTCTCTGGACTCACTGCACTGCATCCCCAGTGGTGCCAGTTCACTCTCTGGACTCACCGGGGTGCATCCCCAGTGGTGCCAGTGCACTCTCTGGATCACTGCACTGCATCCCCAGTGGTGCCAGTGCACTCTATGGAGTCACTGCAGTGCATCCCCAGGGGTGCCAGTGCACTCTTTGGAGTCACTGCAGTGCATCCCCAGTAGTGCCAGTGCACTGTATGGACTCACTGCACTGCATCCCCAGTGGTGCCAGTGCACTCTCTGGACTCACTGCACTGCATCTCCAGCGGTGCCAGTGCACTCTCTGGACTCACTGCACTGCATCCCCAGTGGTGCCAGTGCACTCTCTGGACTCACTGCACTGCATCTCCACTAGTGCCAGTGCACTCTCTGGACTCACCGGGGTGCATCCCCAGTGGTGCCAGTGCACTCTCTGGACTCACTGCACTGCACCCCCAGTGGTGCCAGTGCACTCTCTGGACTCACTGCACTGCATCCCCAGTGCTGCCTGTGCACTCTCTGGACTTACTGCACTGCATCACCAGTGGTGCCAGTGCACTCTCTGGTCTCACTGCACTGCATCCCCAGTGGTGCCAGTGCACTCTCTGGACTCAGGCAGTGCATCCCCAGTGGTGCCAGTGCACTCTCTGGACTCACTGCGCTGCATCCCCAGTGGTGCCAGTGCACTCTTTCGACTCACTGCACTGTATCCCCAGTGGTGCAAGTGCACTCTCTGGACTCACTGCACTGCATCCCCAGTGGTGCCAGTGCACTCTCTGGACTCACTGCACTGCATCTCCAGCGGTGCCAGTGCACTCTCTGGACTCACTGCACTGCATCCCCAGTGGTGCCAGTGCACTCTCTGGACTCTCTGCAGTGCATCCCCAGTGGTGCCAGTGCACTCTCTGGACTCACGGCACTGCATCCCCAGTGGTGCCAGTGCACTCTCTGGACTCACTGCACTGCATCCCCAGTGGTGTCAGTGCACTCTCTGGACTCACTGCACTGCATCCCCAGTGGTTCGAGGGCACTCTCTGGACTCACTGCACTGCATCCCCAGTGGTGCCAGTGCACTCTCTGGACTCACTGCACTACATCCCCAGTGGTGACAGTGCACTCTCTGGACTCACTGCACTGCATCTCCAGTGCTGAAAGTGCACTCTTTGGACTCACTGCACTGCATCCCCAGTGGTGCCAGTGCACTCTCTGGACTCAAGCACTTCATCCCCAGTGGTACCAGTGCACTCTCTGCACTCACTGCACTGCATCCCCAGTGGTGCCAGTGCACTCTCTGGACTCATTGCACTGCATCCCCAGTGGTGCCAGTGCACTCTCTGTACCCACTGCACTGAATTCCCAGTGGTGCCAGTGCACTCTCTGGACTCACTGCACTGCATCCCCAGTGGTGCCAGTGCACTCTCTGGACTCACTGCACTGCATCCCCAGTGGTGCCAGTGCACTCTCTGGACTCACTGCACTGCATCCCCAGTGGTGCCAGGGCACTCTCTGGACTAACCGGCGTGCATCCCCAGTGGTGCCAGTGCACTCTCTGCACTCACTGCACTGCATCCCCAGTGGTGCCAGTGCACTCTCTGGACTCACTGCACTGCATCCCCAGTGGTGCCAGTGCACTCTCTGGACTCACTGCAGTGCATCCCCAGTGGTGCCAGTGCACTCTCTGGACTCACTACACTGCATCCCCAGTGGTCCCAGTGCACTCTTTGGACTCACTGCACTGCATACCCAGTGGTGCCAGTGCACTCTCTGGACTCACTGTAGTGCATCACTCGTGGTGCCAGTGCACTCTCTGGACTCACTGCACTGCATCCCCAGGGGTGCCAGTGCACTCTCTGGACTCACTGCACTGCATCCCCAGTGGTGCCAGTGCACTCTCTGGACTCACTGCACTGCATCCCCAGTGGTGCCAGTGCACTCTCTGGACTCACTGCACTGCATCCCCAGTGGTGCCAGTGCACACTGTGGACTCATGGCACTGCATCCCCACTGGTGCCAGGGTACTTTCTGGACTCACTGCACTGCATCCCCATTGGTGCCAGTGCACTCTCTGGACTCACTGCACTGCATCCCCACTGGTGCCAGGGTACTCTCTGGACTCACTGCACTGCATCCCCAGTGGTGCCAGGACACTCTCTGGACTCACTGCACTGCATCCACAGTGGTGCCAGTGCACTCTCTGGACTCACGGCACTGCATCCCCAGTGGTGCCAGTGCACTCTCTGGACTCTCTGCAGTGTATCCCCAGTGGTGCCAGTGCACTCTCTGGACTCACGGCACTGCATCCCCAGTGGTGCCAGT
This sequence comes from Anser brachyrhynchus, assembly GCF_964034855.1. Taxonomy (NCBI): domain Eukaryota; kingdom Metazoa; phylum Chordata; class Aves; order Anseriformes; family Anatidae; genus Anser; species Anser brachyrhynchus. The sequence continues at coordinate 41,675 of NW_027664018.1, forward strand.
GCACTCTCTGGACTCACGGCACTGCATCCCCAGTGGTGCCAGTGCACTCTCTGGACTCACTGCACTGCATCCCCAGTGGTGCCCGTGCACTCTCTGGACTCACTGCACTGCATCCCCAGTGGTGCCAGTGTATTCTCTGAACTCACTGCACTGCAACCCCAGTAGTGCCAGGGCACTCTCTGGACTCACTGCACTGCATCCCGAGTGGTGCCAGTGCACTCTCTGGACTCACTGCAGTGCATCCCCAGTGGTGCCAGTGCACTCTCTGGACTCAAGCACTTCATCCCCAGTGGTACCAGTGCACTCTCTGCACTCACTGCACTGCATCCCCAGTGGTGCCAGTGCACTCTCTGGACTCATTGCACTGCATCCTTAGTGGTGCCAGTGCACGCTCTGTACCCACTGCACTGAATTCCCAGTGGTGCCAGTGCACTCTCTGGACTCACTGCACTGCATCCCCAGTGGTGCCAGTGCACTCTCTGGACTCACGGCACTGCATCCCCAGTGGTGCCAGTGCACTCTCTGGACTCACTGCACTGCATCCCCAGTGGTGCCAGTGCACTCTCTGGACTAACCGGGGTGCATCCCCAGTGGTGCCAGTGCACTCTCTGCACTCACTGCACTGCATCCCCAGTGGTGCCAGTGCACTCTCTGGACTCACGGCACTGCATTCCCAGTGGTGCCAGTGCACTCTCTGGACTCACTGCACTGCATCCCCAGTGGTGCCAGTGCACTCTCTGGACTCACTACACTGCATCCCCAGTGGTCCCAGTGCACTCTCTGGACTCACTGCACTGCATCCCCAGTGGTGCCAGTGCACTCTCTGGACTCACTGTAGTGCATCACTCGTGGTGCCAGTGCACTCTCTCGACTCACTGCACTGCATCCCCAGTGGTGCCAGTGCACTCTCTGGACTCACGGCACTGCATCCCCAGTGGTGCCAGTGCACTCTCTGGACTCACTGCACTGCATCCCCAGTGGTGCCCGTGCACTCTCTGGACTCACTGTACTGCATCCCCAGTGGTGCCAGTGTATTCTCTGAACTCACTGCACTGCAACCCCAGTGGTGCCAGGGCACTCTCTGGACTCACTGCACTGCATCCCCAGTGGTGCCAGTGCACTCTCTGGACTCACTGCAGTGCATCCCCATTGGTGCCAGTGCACTCTCTGGACTCACTGCACTGCATCCCCAGTGGTGCCAGTGCACACTCTGGGCTCACGGCACTGCATCCCCAGTGGTGCTAGTGCACTCTCTGGACTCACGGCACTGCATCCCCAGTGGTGCCAGTGTATTCTCTGAACTCACTGCACTGCATCACCAGTGGTGCCAGTGCACTCTCTGGAATCACTGCACTGCATCCCCAGTGGTGCCAGTGCACTCTCTGGACTCACTGCACTGCATCCCCAGTGGTGCCAGTACACTCTCTGGACTCACTAATGACCATCCCCAGTGGTGCCAGTGCACTCTCTGGACTCACTGCACTGCATCCCCAGTGGTGCCAGTGCACTCTCTGGACTCACCGGGGTGCATACCCAGTGGTGTCAGTGCACTCTCTGGATCACTGCACTGCATCCCCATTGGTGCCAGTGCACTCTATGGAGTCACTGCACTGCATCCCCAGGGGTGCCAGTGCACTCTCTGGACTCACTGCACTGCATCCCCATTGGTGCCAGTACACTCTCTGGACTCACTAATGACCATCTCCAGTGGTGCCAGTGCACTCTCTGGACTCACTGCACTGCATCCCCAGTGGTGCCTGTGCACTCTCTGGACTCACCGGGGTGCATCCCCAGTGGTGCCAGTGCACTCTCTGGACTCACTGCACTGCATCCCCAGTGGTGCCAGTGCACTCTATGGAGTCACTGCACTGCATCCCCAGGGGTGCCAGTGCACTCTTTGGAGTCACTGCAGTGCATCCCCAGTAGTGCCAGTGCACTCTCTGGACTCACTGCACTGCATGCCCAGTGGTGCCAGTGCATTCTCTGGACTCACTGCAGTGCATCCCCAGTGGTGCCAGTGCACTCTCTGGACTCACTGCACTGCATCCCCAGTGGTGCCAGTGCACTCTCTGGACTCACTGCACTGCATCCCCAGTGGTGCCAGTGCACTCTCTGGACTCACTGCACTGCATCCCCAGTGGTGCCAGTGCACTCTCTGAGCTCACTGCACCACATCCCCAGTGGTGCCAGTGCACTCTCTGGACTCACCGGGGTGCATCCCCAGTGGTGCCAGTGCACTCTCTGGACTCACTGCACTTCATCCCCAGTGGTGCCAGTGCACTCTCTGGACTCACTGCACTGCATCCCCAGTGGTGCCAGGTCACTCTCTGGACTCACTGCAGTGCATCCCCAGTGGTGCCAGTGCACTCTCTGGACTCACCGCACTGCATCCCCAGTGGTGCCAGTGCACTCTCTGGACTCACGGCAGTGCATCCCCAGTGGTGCCAGTGCACTCTCTGGACTCACCGGGGTGCATCCCCAGTGGTGCCAGTGCACTCTCTGGATCACTGCACTGCATTCCCAGTGGTGCCAGTGCACTCTATAGAGTCACTGCAGTGCATCTCCAGGGGTGCCAGTGCACTCTTTGGAGTCACTGCAGTGCATCCCCAGTAGTGCCAGTGCACTCTATGGACTCACTGCACTGCATCCCCAGTGGTGCCAGTGCACTCTCTGGACTCACTGCAGTGCATCCCCAGTGGTGCCAATGCACTCTCTGGACTCACTGCACTGCATCCCCAGTGGTGCCAGTGCACTCTCTGGACTCAATGCACTGCATCCCCAGTGGTGACAGTGCACTCTCTGGACTCACTGCACTGCATCCCCAGTGGTGCCAGTGCACTCTCTGGACTCACTGAAGTGCATCCCCAGTGGTGCCAGTGCACTCTCTGGACTCACTGCAGTGCATCCCCAGTGGTGCCAGTGCACTCTCTGGACTCACTGCAGTGCATCACCAGTGGTGCCAGTGCACTCTCTGGACTCACTGCAGTGCATCCCCGGTGGTGCCAGTGCACTCTCTGGACTCACTGCACTGCATCCCCAGTGGTGCCAGTGCACTCTCTGGACTCACTGCACTGCATCCCCAGTGCTGCCAGTGCACTCTTTGGACTCACTGCACTGAATTCCCGGTGGTGCCAGTGCACTCTCTGGACTCACAGCACTGCATCCCCAGTGGTGCCAGTGAACTCTCTGGACTCACTGCACTGCATCCCCAGTGGTGCCAGTGCACTCTCTGGACTCACTGCAGTGCATCCCCGGTGGTGCCAGTGCACTCTCTGGACTCACTGCACTGCATCCCCAGTGGTGCCAGTGCACTCTCTGGACTCACTGCACTGCATCCCCAGTGCTGCCAGTGCACTCTTTGGACTCACTGCACTGAATTCCCGGTGGTGCCAGTGCACTCTCTGGACTCACAGCACTGCATCCCCAGTGGTGCCAGTGAACTCTCTGGACTCACTGCACTGCATCCCCAGTGGTGCCAGTGCACTCTCTGGACTCACTGCAGTGCATCCCCAGTGGTGCCAGTGCACACTCTGGACTCACGGCACTGCATCCCCAGTGGTGCTAGTGCACTCTCTGGACTCACTGCACTGCATCCCCAGTGGTGCCAGTGCACTCCCTGGACTCACTGCACTGCATCCCCAGTGGTGCCAGTGCACTCTCTGGACTCACTGCACTTCATCCCCAGTGGTGCCAGTGCACTCTCTGGACTCACTGCACTGCATCCCCAGTGGTGCCAGGTCACTCTCTGGACTCACTGCACTGCATCCCCAGTGGTGCCAGTGCACTCTCTGGACTCACCGCACTGCATCCCCAGTGGTGCCAGTGCACTCTCTGGACTCACGGCAGTGCATCCCCAGTGGTGCCAGTGCACTCTCTGGACTCACTGCACTGCATCCCCAGTGGTGCCAGTTCACTCTCTGGACTCACCGGGGTGCATCCCCAGTGGTGCCAGTGCACTCTCTGGATCACTGCACTGCATTCCCAGTGGTGCCAGTGCACTCTATAGAGTCACTGCAGTGCATCTCCAGGGGTGCCATTGCACTCTTTGGAGTCACTGCAGTGCATCCCCAGTAGTGCCAGTGCACTCTATGGACTCACTGCACTGCATCCCCAGTGGTGCCAGTGCACTCTCTGGACTCACTGCAGTGCATCCCCAGTGGTGCCACTGCACTCTCTGGACTCACTGCACTGCATCCCCAGTGGTGCCAGTGCACTCTCTGGACTCAATGCACTGCATCCCCAGTGGTGACAGTGCACTCTCTGGACTCACTGCACTGCATCCCCAGTGGTGCCAGTGCACTCTCTGGACTCACTGAAGTGCATCCCCAGTGGTGCCAGTGCACTCTCTGGACTCACTGCAGTGCATCCCCAGTGGTGCCAGTGCACTCTCTGGACTCACTGCAGTGCATCACCAGTGGTGCCAGTGCACTCTCTGGACTCACTGCAGTGCATCCCCGGTGGTGCCAGTGCACTCTCTGGACTCACTGCACTGCATCCCCAGTGGTGCCAGTGCACTCTCTGGACTCACTGCACTGCATCCCCAGTGCTGCCAGTGCACTCTTTGGACTCACTGCACTGAATTCCCGGTGGTGCCAGTGCACTCTCTGGACTCACAGCACTGCATCCCCAGTGGTGCCAGTGAACTCTCTGGACTCACTGCACTGCATCCCCAGTGGTGCCAGTGCACTCTCTGGACTCACTGCAGTGCATCCCCAGTGGTGCCAGTGCACACTCTGGACTCACGGCACTGCATCCCCAGTGGTGCTAGTGCACTCTCTGGACTCACTGCACTGCATCCCCAGTGGTGCCAGTGCACTCCCTGGACTCACTGCACTGCATCCCCAGTGGTGCCAGGGTACTCTCTGGACTCACTGCACTGCATCCCCAGTGGTGCCAGTGCACTCTCTGGACTCACTGCACTGCATCCCCATTGGTGCCAGTGTACTCTCTGGACTCACTAATGACCATCCCCAGTGGTGCCAGTGCACTCTCTGGACTCACTGTACTGCATAACCAGTGGTGCCAGTGCACTCTCTGGACTCACTGCAGTGCTTCCCCAGTGGTGCCAGTGCACTCTACGGATCACTGCACTGCATCCCCATTGGTGCCAGTGCACTCTCTGGAGTCACTGCACTGCATCCCCAGGGGTGCCAGTGCACTCTTTGGAGTCACTGCAGTGCATCCCCAGTAGTGCCAGTGCACTCTATGGAGTCACTGCACTGCATCCCCAGTGCTGCCAGTGCACTCTCTGGACTCACTGCAGTGCATCCCCCGTGGTGCCACTGCACTCTCTGGACTCACTGCACTGCATCCCCAGTGGTGCCAGTGCACTCTCTGGACTCATTGCACTGCATCCCCAGTGGTGCCAGTGCACTCTCTGGACTCACTGCACTGCATCCCCAGTGGTGCCAGTGCACTCTCTGGACTCACTGCACTGCATCCCCAGTGGTGCCAGTGCACTCTCTGGACTCACCGCACTGCATCCCCAGTGGTGCCAGTGCACTCTCTGGACTCACTGCACTGCTTCCCCAGTGCTGCCAGTGCACTCTCTGGACTCACTGCACTGCATCCCCGGTGGTGCCAGTGCTCTCTCTGGACTCACTGCACTGCATCCCCGGTGGTGCCAGTGCACTCTCTGGACTCACAGGACTGCATCCCCAGTGGTGCCAGTGCACTCTCTGGACTCACTGCACTGCATCCCCAGTGGTGCCAGTGCACTCTCTGGACTCACGGCACTGCATCCTCAGTGGTGCCAGTGTATTCTCTGAACTCACTGCACTGCATCCCCAGGGGTGCCAGGGCACTCTCTGGACTCACTGCACTGCCTCCCCAGTGGTGCCAGTACACTCTCTGGACTCACTGCACTGCATCCCCAGTGGTGCAAGAGCACTCTCTGGACTCACTGCACTGCATCCCCAGTGCTGCCAGTGCACTCTTTGGACTCACTGCACTGAATTCCCAGTGGTGCCAGTGCACTCTCTGGACTCACTGCACTGCATCCCCAGTGGTGCCAGTGAACTCTCTGGACTCACTGCACTGTATCCCCAGTGGTGCCAATGCACTCTCTGGACTCACTGCACTGCATCCCCAGTGGTGCCAGTGCACTCTCTGGACTCACTGCAGTGCATCCCCAGTGGTGCCAGTGCACACTCTGGACTCACGGCACTGCATCCCCAGTGGTGCTAGTGCACTCTCTGGACTCACGGCACTGCATCCCCACTGGTGCCAGTGCACTCTCTGGACTCACTGCACTGCATCCCCAGTGGTGCCAGGGTACAATCTGGACTCACTGCACTGCATCCCCAGTGGTGCCAGTGCACTCTCTGGACTCACTGCACTGCATCCCCATTGGTGCCAGTGCACTCTCTGGACTCACCGGGGTGCATCCCCAGTGGTGCCAGTGCACTCTATGGATCACTGCACTGCATCCCCATTGGTGCCAGTGCACTCTCTGGACTCACTGCACTGCATCCCCAGGGGTGCCAGTGCACTCTCTGGACTCACTGCACTGCATCCCCATTGGTGCCAGTGCACTCTCTGGACTCACTAATGACCATCCCCAGTGGTGCCAGTGCACTCTCTGGACTCACTGCACTGCATCCCCAGAGGTGCCAGTGCACTCTCTGGACTCACGGCACTGCATCCCCAGTTGTGCCAGTGTATTCTCTGAACTCACTGCACTGCATACCCAGTGGTGCCAGGGCACTCTCTGGACTCACTGCACTGCATCCCCAGTGGTGCCAGTGCACGCTCTGGACTCACTGCACTGCATCCCCAGTGGTGCCAGTGCACTCTCTGGACTCACTGCACTGCATCCCCGGTGCTGCCAGTGCACTCTTTGGACTCACTGCACTGAATTCCCGGTGGTGCCAGTGCACTCTCTGGACTCACAGCACTGCATCCCCAGTGGTGCCAGAGAACTCTCTGGACTCACTGCACTGCATCCCCAGTGGTGCCAATGCACTCTCTGGACTCACTGCACTGCATCCCCAGTGGTGCCAGTGCACTCTCTGGACTCACTGCACTGCATAACCAGTGGTGCCAGTGCACTCTCTGGACTCACTGCAGTGCTTCCCCAGTGGTGCCAGTGCACTCTATGGATCACTGCACTGCATCCCCATTGGTGCCAGTGCACTCTCTGGAGTCACTGCACTGCATCCCCAGGGGTGCCAGTGCACTCTTTGGAGTCACTGCAGTGCATCCCCAGTAGTGCCAGTGCACTCTATGGAGTCACTGCACTGCATCCCGAGTGGTGCCAGTGCACTCTCTGGACTCACTGCAGTGCATCACACGTGGTGCCACTGCACTCTCTGGACTCACTGCACTGCATCCCCAGTGGTGCCAGTGCACTCTCTGGACTCATTGCACTGCATCCCCAGTGGTGCCAGTGCACTCTCTGGACTCACTGCACTGCATCCCCAGTGGTGCCAGTGCACTCTATGGAGTCACCGCACTGCATCCCCAGTGGTGCCAGTGCACTGTCTGGACTCACTGCAGTGCATCCCCGGTAGTGCCAGTGCACTCTCTGGACTCACTGCACTGCATCCCCGGTGGTGCCAGTGCACTCTCTGGACTCACTGTACTGCATCCCCGGTGGTGCCAGTGCACTCTCTGGACTCACTGGACTGCATCCCCAGTGGTGCCAGTGCACTCTCTGGACTCACTGCACTGCATCCCCAGTGGTGCCAGTGCACTCTCTGGACTCACGGCACTGCATCCTCAGTGGTGCCAGTGTATTCTCTGAACTCACTGCACTGCATCCCCAGGGGTGCCAGGGCACTCTCTGGACTCACTGCACTGTTTCCCCAGTGGTGCCAGTACACTCTCTGGACTCACTGCACTGCATCCCCACTGGTGCAAGAGCACTCTCTGGACTCACTGCACTGCATCCCCAGTGCTGCCAGTGCACTCTTTGGACTCACTGCACTGAATTCCCGGTGGTGCCAGTGCACTCTCTGGACTCACAGCACTGCATCCCCAGTGGTGCCAGTGAACTCTCTGGACTCACTGCACTGTATCCCCAGTGGTGCCAATGCACTCTCTGCACTCAGTGCACTGCATCCCCAGTGGTGCCAGTGCACTCTCTGGACTCACTGCACTGCATCCCCAGTGGTGCCAGTGCACACTCTGGACTCACTGCACTGCATCCCCAGTGGTGCTAGTGCAGTCTCTGGACTCACGGCACTGCATCCCCACTGGTGCCAGTGCACTCTCTGGACTCACTGCACTGCATCCCCAGTGGTGCCAGGGTACTCTCTGGACTCACTGCACTGCATCCCCAGTGGTGCCAGTGCACTCTCTGGACTCACTGCACTGCATCCCCATTGGTGCCAGTGTACTCTCTGGACTCACTAATGACCATCCCCAGTGGTGCCAGTGCACTCTCTGGACTCACTGCACTGCATAACCAGTGGTGCCAGTGCACTCTCTGGACTCACCGGGGTGCATCCCCAGTGGTGCCAGTGCACTCTATGGACTCACTGCACTGCATCCCCAGTGGTGCCAGTGCACTCTCTGGACTCACTGCACTGCATCCCCAGGGGTGCCAGTGCACTCTCTGGACTCATTGCACTGCATCCCCATTGGTGCCAGTGCACTCTCTGGACTCACTAATGACCATCCCCAGTGGCGCAAGTGCACTCTCTGGACTCACTGCACTGCATCCCCAGAGGTGCCAGTACACTCTCTGGACTCACGGCACTGCATCCACAGTTGTGCCAGTGTATTTTCTGAACTCACTGCACTGCATACCCAGTGGTGCCACGGCACTCTCTGGACTCACTGCACTGCATCCCCAGTGGTGCCAGTGCACGCTCTGGACTCACTGCACTGCATCCCCAGTGGTGCCAGTGCACTCTCTGGACTCACTGCACTGCATCCCCGGTGCTGCCAGTGCACTCTTTGGACTCACTGCACTGAATTCCCGGTGGTGCCAGTGCACTCTCTGGACTCACAGCACTGCATCCCCAGTGGTGCCAGAGAACTCTCTGGACTCACTGCACTGCATCCCCAGTGGTGCCAATGCACTCTCTGGACTCACTGCACTGCATCCCCAGTGGTGCCAGTGCACTCTCTGGACTCACAGCAGTGCATCTCCAGTGGTTCCAGTGCGCACTCTGGACTCAGGGCACTGCATCTCCAGTGGTGCTAGTGCACTCTCTGGACTCACGGCACTGCATCCCCAGTGGTGCCAGTGCACTCTCTGGACTCACTGCACTGCATCCCCAGTGGTGCCAGTGTACTCTCTGGACTCACTGCACTGCATCCCCAGTGGTGCCAGTGCACTCTCTGGACTCACTGCACTGCATCCCCACTGGTGCCAGTGTACTCTCTGGACTCACTAACGACCATACCCAGTGGTGCCAGTGCACTCTCTGGACTCACTGCACTGCATACCCAGTGGTGCCAGTGCACTCTCTGGACTCACCGGGGTGCATCCCCAGTGGTGCCAGTGCACTCTATGGATCACTGCACTGCATCCCCAGTGGTGCCAGTGCACTCTCTGGACTCACTGCAGCGCATCCCCAGTGGTGCCAGTGCACTCTCTGGACTCACTGCACTGCATCCCCAGTGGTGCCAGTGCACTCTCTGGACTCACTGCAGTGCATCCCCAATAGTATCTGTGCAATCGCTCGTCTCACTGCAGTGCATCCCCTGTGGTGTCAGTGCACTCTCTGGACTCACGGCAGTGCATCCCCAGTGTTGCCAGTGCACTCTCTGGACTCACTGCACTGCATCCCCAGTGGTGCCAGGGCACTCTCTGGACTCACTGCACTGCATCCCCAGGGGTGCCAGGGCACTCTCTGGACTCACTGCACTGCCTCCCCAGTGGTGCCAGTACACTCTCTGGACTCACTGCACTGCATCCCCAGTGGTGCCAGTGCACTCTCTGGACTCACTGCACTGCATCCCCAGTGCTGCCAGTGCACTCTTTGGACTCACTGCACTGAATTCCCGGTGGTGCCAGTGCACTCTCTGGACTCACAGCACTGCATCCCCAGTGGTGCCAGTGAACTCTCTGGACTCACTGCACTGCATCCCCAGTGGTGCCAGTGCACTCTCTGGACTCGCTGCAGTGCATCCCCAGTGGTGCCAGTGCACACTCTGGACTCACGGCACTGCATCCCCAGTGGTGCTAGTGCACTCTCTGGACTCACGGCACTGCATCCCCAGTGGTGCCAGTGCACTCTCTGGACTCACTGCACTGCATCCCCAGTGGTGCCAGTGTACTCTCTGGACTCACTGCACTGCATCCCCAGTGGTGCCAGTGCACTCTCTGGACTCACTGCACTGCATCCCCACTGGTGCCAGTGTACTCTCTGGACTCACTAATGACCATCCCCAGTGGTGCCAGTGCACTCTCTGGACTCACTGCACTGCATAACCAGTGGTGCCAGTGCACTCTCTGGACTCACTGCAGTGCTTCCCCAGTGGTGCCAGTGCACTCTATGGATCACTGCACTGCATCCCCAGTGGTGCCAGTGCACTCTCTGGAGTCACTGCACTGCATCCCCAGGGGTGCCAGTGCACTCTTTGGAGTCACTGCAGTGCATCCCCAGTAGTGCCAGTGCACTCTATGGAGTCACTGCACTGCATCCCCAGTGGTGCAAGTGCACTCTCTGGACTCACTGCAGTGCATCCCCCGTGGTGCCACTGCACTCTCTGGACTCACTGCACTGCATCCCCAGTGGTGCCAGTGCACTCTCTGGACTCATTGCACTGCATCCCCAGTGGTGCCAGTGCACTCTCTGGACTCACTGCACTGCATCCCCAGTGGTGCCAGTGCACTCTCTGGACTCACCGCACTGCATCCCCCGTGGTGCCACTGCACTCTCTGGACTAACTGCACTGCATCCCCAGTGGTGCCAGTGCACTCTATGGACTCACTGCACTCCATTTCCAGTGGTGCCAGTGCACTCTCTGGACTCACTGCAGTGCATCCCCAGTGGTGCCAGTGCACTCTCTGGACTCACTGCACTGCATCCCCAGTGGTGACAGTGCACTCTCTGGACTCACTGCACTGCATCCCCAGTGGTGCCAAGGCACTCTCTGGACTCACTGTAGTGCATCACTCGTGGTGCCAGTGCACTCTCTGGACTCACTGCACTGCATCCCCAGTGGCGCCAGTGCACTCTCTGGACTCACTGCACTGCATCCCCAGTGGTGCCAGTGCACTCTCTGGACTCACCGCACTGCATCCCCGGTGGTGCCAGTGCACTCTCTGGACTCTCTGCAGGGCATCCCCAGTGGTGCCAGTGCACTCTCTGGACTCACTGCACTGCATCCCCGGTGGTGCCAGTGCACTCTCTGGACTCACGGCACTGCATCCCCACTGGTGCCAGTGCACTCTCTGGACTCATTGCACTGCATCCCCAGTGGTGCCAGTGCACTCTCTGGACTCACGGCACTGCATCCCCAGTGGTGCCAGTGTATTCTCTGAACTCACTGCACTGCATCCCCAGTGGTGCCAGGGCACTCTCTGGACTCACTGCACTGCATCTCCACTGGTGCCAGTGCACTCTCTGGACTCACTGCACTGCATCCCCAGTGGTGCCAGTGCACTCTCTGGACTCACTGCACTGCATCCCCAGTGCTGCCAGAGCACTCTTTGGACTCACTGCACTGAATTCCCGGTGGTGCCAGTGCACTCTCTGGACTCACAGCACTGCATCCCCAGTGGTGCCAGTGAACTCTCTGGACTCACTGCACTGTATCCCCAGTGGTGCCAATGCACTCTCTGGACTCACTGCACTGCATCCCCAGTGGTGCCAGTGCACTCTCTGGACTCTCTGCCGTGCATCCCCAGTGGTGCCAGTGCACACTCTGGACTCACGGCACTGCATCCCCAGTGGTGCTAGTGCACTCTCTGGACTCACGGCACTGCATCCCCAGTGGTGCCAGTGCACTCTCTGGACTCACTGCACTGCATCCCCACTGGTGCCAGGGTACTCTCTGGACTCACTGCACTGCATCCCCAGTGGTGCCAGTGCACTCTCTGGACTCACTGCACTGCATCCCCATTGGTGCCAGTGTACTCTCTGGACTCACTAATGACCATCCCCAGTGGTGCCAGTGCACTCTCTGGACTCACTGCACTGCATCCCCAGTGGTGCCAGTGTACTCTCTGGACTCACTAATGACCATCCCCAGTGGTGCCAGTGCACTCTCTGGACTCACTGCACTGCATCCCCAGTGGTGCCAGTGCACTCTCTGGACTCACTGCACTGCATCCCCAGTGGTGCCAGTGCACTCCCTGGATGACTGCAGTGCATCCCCAGTGGTGCCAGTGCACTCTATGGAGTCACTGCAGTGCATCCCCAGGGGTGCCAGTGCACTCTCTGGACTCACGGCACTGCATCCCCAGTGGTGCCAGTGCACTCTTTGGAGTCACTGCAGTGCATCCCCAGTAGTGCCAGTGCACTCTATGGAGTCACTGCACTGCATCCCCAGTGGTGCAAGTGCACTCTCTGGACTCACTGCAGTGCATCCCCCGTGGTGCCACTGCACTCTCTGGACTCACTGCACTGCATCCCCAGTGGTGCCAGTGCACTCTCTGGACTCATTGCACTGCATCCCCAGTGGTGCCAGTGCACTCTCTGGACTCACTGCACTGCATCCCCAGTGGTGCCAGTGCACTCTCTGGACTCACCGCACTGCATCCCCCGTGGTGCCACTGCACTCTCTGGACTAACTGCACTGCATCCCCAGTGGTGCCAGTGCACTCTATGGACTCACTGCACTCCATTTCCAGTGGTGCCAGTGCACTCTCTGGACTCACTGCAGTGCATCCCCAGTGGTGCCAGTGCACTCTCTGGACTCACTGCACTGCATCCCCAGTGGTGACAGTGCACTCTCTGGACTCACTGCACTGCATCCCCAGTGGTGCCAAGGCACTCTCTGGACTCACTGTAGTGCATCACTCGTGGTGCCAGTGCACTCTCTGGACTCACTGCACTGCATCCCCAGTGGCGCCAGTGCACTCTCTGGACTCACTGCACTGCATCCCCAGTGGTGCCAGTGCACTCTCTGGACTCACCGCACTGCATCCCCGGTGGTGCCAGTGCACTCTCTGGACTCTCTGCAGGGCATCCCCAGTGGTGCCAGTGCACTCTCTGGACTCACTGCACTGCATCCCCGGTGGTGCCAGTGCACTCTCTGGACTCACGGCACTGCATCCCCACTGGTGCCAGTGCACTCTCTGGACTCATTGCACTGCATCCCCAGTGGTGCCAGTGCACTCTCTGGACTCACGGCACTGCATCCCCAGTGGTGCCAGTGTATTCTCTGAACTCACTGCACTGCATCCCCAGTGGTGCCAGGGCACTCTCTGGACTCACTGCACTGCATCTCCACTGGTGCCAGTGCACTCTCTGGACTCACTGCACTGCATCCCCAGTGGTGCCAGTGCACTCTCTGGACTCACTGCACTGCATCCCCAGTGCTGCCAGAGCACTCTTTGGACTCACTGCACTGAATTCCCGGTGGTGCCAGTGCACTCTCTGGACTCACAGCACTGCATCCCCAGTGGTGCCAGTGAACTCTCTGGACTCACTGCACTGTATCCCCAGTGGTGCCAATGCACTCTCTGGACTCACTGCACTGCATCCCCAGTGGTGCCAGTGCACTCTCTGGACTCTCTGCCGTGCATCCCCAGTGGTGCCAGTGCACACTCTGGACTCACGGCACTGCATCCCCAGTGGTGCTAGTGCACTCTCTGGACTCACGGCACTGCATCCCCAGTGGTGCCAGTGCACTCTCTGGACTCACTGCACTGCATCCCCACTGGTGCCAGGGTACTCTCTGGACTCACTGCACTGCATCCCCAGTGGTGCCAGTGCACTCTCTGGACTCACTGCACTGCATCCCCATTGGTGCCAGTGTACTCTCTGGACTCACTAATGACCATCCCCAGTGGTGCCAGTGCACTCTCTGGACTCACTGCACTGCATCCCCAGTGGTGCCAGTGTACTCTCTGGACTCACTAATGACCATCCCCAGTGGTGCCAGTGCACTCTCTGGACTCACTGCACTGCATCCCCAGTGGTGCCAGTGCACTCTCTGGACTCACTGCACTGCATCCCCAGTGGTGCCAGTGCACTCCCTGGATGACTGCAGTGCATCCCCAGTGGTGCCAGTGCACTCTATGGAGTCACTGCACTGCATCCCCAGGGGTGCCAGTGCACTCTCTGGACTCACTGCACTGCATCCCCAGTGATGCCAGTGCACTCTCTGGACTCACTGCACTGCATCCCCAGTGCTGACAGTGCACTCTCTGGACTCACTGCACTGCATCCCCAGTGGTGCCTGTGCACTCTCTGGACTCACTGCAGTGCATCCCCAGTGGTGCCAGTGCACTCTCTGGACTCACTGCAGTGCATCCCCAGTGGTGCCAGTGCACTCTCTGGACTCACTGCACTGCATCCCCAGTGGTGCCAGTGCACTCTCTGGACTCACTGCACTGCATCCCCAGTGGTGCCACTGCACTCTCTAGACTCACGGCACTGCATCCCCACTGGTGCCAGCGCACTCTCTGGACTCACTGCGCTGCATCCCCAGTGGTGCCACTGCACTCTCTGCACTCACTGCACTCCATTCCCAGTGGTGCCAGTGCACTCTCTTGACTCACTGCAGTGCATCCCCAGTGGTGCCAGTGCACTCTCTGGACTCACTGCACGGCATCCCCAGTGGTGCCACTGCACTCTCTGGACTCACTGCACGGCATCCCCAGTGGTGCCACTGCACTCTCAGACTCACTGCACTGCATCCCCAGTGGTGCCAATGCACTCTCTGGACTCACTGCACTGCATCCCCAGTGCTGCCAGAGCACTCTTTGGACTCACTGCACTGAATTCCCGGTGGTGCCAGTGCACTCTCTGGACTCACAGCACTGCATCCCCAGTGGTGCCAGTGAACTCTCTGGACTCACTGCACTGTATCTCCAGTGGTGCCAATGCACTCTCTGGACTCACTGCACTGCATCCCCAGTGGTGCCAGTGCACTCTCTGGACTCCCTGCCGTGCATCCCCAGTGGTGCCAGTGCACACTCTGGACTCACGGCACTGCATCCCCAGTGGTGCTAGTGCACTCTCTGGACTCACGGCACTGCATCCCCAGTGGTGCCAGTGCACTCTCTGGACTCACTGCACTGCATCCCCAGTGGTGCCAGGTCACTCTCTGGACTCACTGCACTGCATCCCCAGTGGTGCCAGTGCACTCTCTGGACTCACTGCACTGCATCCCCATTGGTGCCAGTGTACTCTCTGGACTCACTAATGACCATCCCCAGTGGTGCCAGTGCACTCTCTGGACTCACTGCACTGCATCCCCAGTGGTGCCAGTGTACTCTCTGGACTCACTAATGACCATCCCCAGTGGTGCCAGTGCACTCTCTGGACTCACTGCACTGCATCCCCAGTGGTGCCAGTGCACTCTCTGGACTCACTGCACTGCAACCCCAGTGGTGCCAGTGCACTCTCTGGATGACTGCAGTGCATCCCCAGTGGTGCCAGTGCACTCTATGGAGTCACTGCAGTGCATACCCAGGGGTGCCAGTGCACTCTCTGGACTCACTGCACTGCATCCCCAGTGGTGCCAGTGCACTCTCTGGACTCACTGCACTGCATCCCCAGTGGTGACAGTGCACTCTCTGGACTCACTGCACTGCATCCCCAGTGGTGCCTGTGCACTCTCTGGACTCACTGCAGTGCATCCAAAGGGGTGCCAGTGCACTCTCTGGACTCACTGCACTGCATCCCCAGTGGTGCCAGTGCACTCTCTGGACTCACTGCACTGCATCCCCAGTGGTGCCAGTGCACTCTCTGGACTCACTGCACTGCATCCCCAGTGGTGCCACTGCACTCTCTAGACTCACGGCACTGCATCCCCACTGGTGCCAGCGCACTCTCTGGACTCACTGCGCTGCATCCCCAGTGGTGCCACTGCACTCTCTGCACTCACTGCACTCCATTCCCAGTGGTGCCAGTGCACTCTCTTGACTCACTGCAGTGCATCCCCAGTGGTGCCAGTGCACTCTCTGGACTCACTGCACGGCATCCCCAGTGGTGCCACTGCACTCTCTGGACTCACTGCACGGCATCCCCAGTGGTGCCAATGCACTCTGTGGACTCACTGCACTGCATCCCCAGTGGTGCCAGTGCACTCTCTGGACTCACAGCAGTGCATCTCCAGTGGTGCCAGTGCGCACTCTGGACTCAGGGCACTGCATCCCCAGTGGTGCTAGTGCACTCTCTGGACTCACGGCACTGCATCCCCAGTGGTGCCAGTGCACTCTATAGAGTCACTGCAGTGCATCCCCAGGGGTGCCAGTGCACTCTTTGGAGTCACTGCAGTGCATCCCCAGTAGTGCCAGTGCACTCTCTGGACTCACTGCACTGCATCCCCATTGGTGCCAGTGTACTCTCTGGACTCACTAATGACCATCCCCAGTGGTGCCAGTGCACTCTCTGGACTCACTGCACTGCATACCCAGTGGTGCCAGTGTACTCTCTGGACTCACTAATGACCATCCCCAGTGGTGCCAGTGCACTCTCTGGACTCACTGCACTGCATCCCCAGTGGTGCCAGTGCACTCTCTGGACTCACCGGGGTGCATCCCCAGTGGTGCCAGTGCACTCTCTGGATCACTGCAGTGCATCCCCAGTGGTGCCAGTGCACTCTCTGGACTCACTGCACTGCATCCCCAGTGGTGACAGTGCACTCCCTGGACTCGCTGCAGTGCATCCCCGGTGGGGCCAGTGCACTCTCTGGACTCACTGCAGTGCATCCCCAGTGGTGCCAGTGCACTCTCTGGACTCACTGCACTGCATCCCCAGTGCTGTCAGTGTACTCTCTGGACTCACTGCACTGCATCCCCAGTGGTGCCAGTGCACTCTCTGGACTCACTGCACTGCATCCCCAGTACTGCCAGTGCACTCTCTGGACTCACTGCACTGCATCCCCACTGGTGCCAGTGCACTCTCTGGACTCACTGCAGTGCATCCCCAGTGGTGCCAGTGCACTCTCTGGAGTCACTGTGCTGCATCCCCAGTGGTGCCAGTGCACTCTCTGGACTCATTGCACTGCATCCCCAGTGGTGCCAGTGCACTCTCTGGACTCACTGCACTGCATCCCCAGTGCTCTCAGTGTACGCTCTGGACTCACTGCACTGCATCCCCAGTGGTGCCAGTGCACTCTCTGGACTCACTGCACTGCATCCCCATTGGTGCCAGTGCACTCTCTGGACTCACGGCACTGCATCCCCAGTGGTGCCAGTGCACTCTCTGGACTCACTGCACTGCATCCCCAGTGGTGCCAGTGCATACTCTGGAGTCACGGCACTGCATCCCCAGTGGTGCCAGTGCACTCTCTGGAGTCACTGCACTGCATCCCCTGTGGTGCCAGTGCACTCTCTGGACTCACTGTACTGCATCCCCAGTGGTGCCAGTGCACTCTCTGGACTCACTGCACTGCATCCCCAGTGGTGCCAGTGCACACTCTGGACTCACGGCACTGCATCCCCAGTGGTGCCAGTGCACTCTATGGAGTCACTGCACTGCATCCCCAGTGCTGCCAGTGCACTCTCTGGACTCACTGCAGTGCATCCCCAGTGGTGCCAGTGCACTCTCTGGACTCACCGGGGTGCATCCCCAGTGGTGCCTGTGCACTCTCTGGGCTCACCGGGGTGCTTCCCCAGTGGTGCCAGTGCACTCTCTGGACTCACTGCATTGCATCCTCAGTGTTGCCAGTGCACTCTCTGCACTCACTGCAGTGCATCCCCACTGGTGCCAGTGCACTCTCTGGACTCACTGCACTGCATCCCCAGTGCTGTCAGTGTACTCTCTGGACTCACTGCACTGCATCCCCAGTGGTGCCAGTGCACTCTCTGGACTCACTGCACTGCATACCCAGTGGTGCCAGTGCACTCTCTGGACTCACTGCAGTGCATCCCCAGTGGTGCCAGTGCACTCTCTGGACTCACAGCACTGCATCCCCAGTGGTGCCAGAGCACTCTCTGGACTCACGGCAGTGCATCCGCAGTGGTGCCAGTGCACTCCCAGGAGTTACGGCAGTGCATCCCCAGTGGTGCCTGTGCACTCTCTGGACTCACTGCAGTGCATCCCCAGTGGTGCCAGTGCACTCTCTGGACTCACTGCAGTGCATCCCCAGTGGTGTCAGTGCACTCTCTGGACTCACCGGGGTGCATTCCCAGTTGTGAAAGTGCACTCTCTGGAGTCACCGCAGTGCATCCCCAGTGGTGCCAGTGCACTCTCTGGACTCACCGGGGTGCATCCCCAGTGGTGCCAGTGCACTCTCTGGACTCACTGCACTGCATCCCCAGTGATCCCAATGCACTCTCTGGACTCAATACAGTGCATTCCCAGTGGTGCCAGTGCACTCTCTGGACTCACTGCACTGCATCCCCAGTGGTGCCAGTGTGCTCTCTGGACTCACTGCACTGCATACACAGTGGTGCCAGTGCGCTCTCTGGACTCACGGCAGTGCATCCGCAGTGGTGCCAGTGCACTCTCTAGACTCACGGCAGTGCATCCCCAGTGGTGCCAGTGCACTCTCTGGACTCACTAATGACCATCCCCAGTGGTGCCAGTGCACTCTCTGGACTCACTGCACTGCATCCCCAGTGGTGCCAGTGCACTCTCTGCACTCACTGCACTGCATCCCCAGTGGTGCCAGTGCACTCTCTGGATCACTGCAGTGCATCCCCAGTGGTGCCAGTGCACTCTATGGAGTCACTGCAGTGCATCCCCAGGGGTGCCAGTGCACTCTCTGGACTCACTGCACTGCATCCCCAGTGGTGCCAGTGCACTCTCTGGACTCACTGCACTGCATCCCCAGTGGTGCCAGTGCACTCTCTGGACTCACTGCACTGCATCCCCAGTGGTGCCAGTGCACTCTCTGGACTCACTGCAGTGCATCCCCTGTGGTGCCAGTGCACTCTCTGGACTCACTGCAGTGCATCCCCAGTGGTGCCAGTGCACTCTCTGGACTCACTGCACTGCATCCCCAGTGGTGCCAGTGCACTCTCTGGACTCACTGCACTGCATCCCCAGTGGTGCCAGTGCACTCTCTAGACTCACGGCACTGCATCTCCACTGGTGCCAGCGCACTCTCTGGACTCACTGCGCTGCATCCCCAGTGGTGCCACTGCACTCTCTGCACTCACTGCACTCCATTCCCAGTGGTGCCAGTGCACTCTCTTGACTCACTGCAGTGCATCCCCAGTGGTGCCAGTGCACTCTCTGGACTCACTGCACGGCATCCCCAGTGGTGCCACTGCACTCTCTGGACTCACTGCACTGCATCCCCAGTGGTGCCAGTGCACTCTCTGGACTCACTGCACGGCATCCCCAGTGGTGCCACTGCACTCTCAGACTCACTGCACTGCATCCCCAGTGGTGCCAATGCACTCTCTGGACTCACTGCACTGCATCCCCAGTGGTGCCAGTGCACTCTCTGGACTCTCTGCACTGCATCCCCAGTGGTGCCAGTGCACACTCTGGACTCACGGCACTGCATCCCCAGTGGTGCTAGTGCACTCTCTGGACTCACGGCACTGCATCCCCAGTGGTGCCAGGGTACTCTCTGGACTCACTGCACTGCATCCCCAGTGGTGCCAGTGCACTCTCTGGACTCACTGCACTGCATCCCCAGTGGTGCCAGTGTACTCTCTGGACTCACTAATGACCATCCCCAGTGGTGCCAGTGCACTCTCTGGACTCACTGCACTGCATCCCCAGTGGTGCCAGTGCACTCTCTGGACTCACCGGGGTGCATCCCCAGTGGTGCCAGTGCACTCTCTGGATCACTGCAGTGCATCCCCAGTGGTTCCAGTGCACTCTCTGGACTCACTGCACTGCATCCCCAGTGGTGACAGTGCACTCCCTGGACTCGCTGCAGTGCATCCCCGGTGGGGCCAGTGCACTCTCTGGACTCACTGCAGTGCATCCCCAGTGGTGCCAGTGCACTCTCTGGACTCACTGCACTGCATCCCCAGTGCTGTCAGTGTACTCTCTGGACTCACTGCACTGCATCCCCAGTGGTGCCAGTGCACTCTCTGGACTCACTGCACTGCATCCCCAGTACTGCCAGTGCACTCTCTGGACTCACTGCACTCCATTCCCAGTGGTGCCAGTGCACTCTCTGGACTCACTGCAGTGCATCCCCAGTGGTGCCAGTGCACTCTCTGGAGTCACTGTGCTGCATCCCCAGTGGTGCCAGTGCACTCTCTGGACTCATTGCACTGCATCCCCAGTGGTGCCAGTGCACTCTCTGGACTCACTGCACTGCATCCCCAGTGCTGTCAGTGTACTCTCTGGACTCACTGCACTGCATCCCCAGTGGTGCCAGTGCACTCTCTGGACTCACTGCACTGCATCCCCAGTGGTGCCAGTGCACTCTCTGGACTCACGGCACTGCATCCCCAGTGGTGCCAGTGCACTCTCTGGACTCACTGCACTGCATCCCCAGTGGTGCCAGTGCATACTCTGGAGTCACTGCACTGCATCCCCAGTGGTGCCAGTGCACTCTCTGGAGTCACTGCACTGCATCCCCTGTGGTGCCAGTGCTCTCTCTGGACTCACTGCACTGCATCCCCAGTGGTGCCAGTGCACTCTCTGGACTCACTCCACTGCATCCCCAGTGGTGCCAGTGCACACTCTGGACTCACGGCACTGCATCCCCAGTGGTGCCAGTGCACTCTATGGAGTCACTGCACTGCATCCCCTGTGGTGCCAGTGCACTCTCTGGACTCACTGCAGTGCATCCCCAGTGGTGCCAGTGCACTCTATGGAGTCACTGCACTGCATCCCCAGTGGTGCCAGTGCACTCTCTGGGCTCACCGGGGTGCTTCCCCAGTGGTGCCAGTGCACTCTCTGGACTCACCGGGGTGCATCCCCAGTGGTGCCAGTGCACTCTCTGGGCTCACCGGGGTGCTTCCCCAGTGGTGCCAGTGCACTCTCTGGACTCACTGCATTGCATCCTCAGTGTTGCCAGTGCACTCTCTGCACTCACTGCAGTGCATCCCCACTGGTGCCAGTGCACTCTCTGGACTCACTGCACTGCATCCCCAGTGCTGTCAGTGTACTCTCTGGACTCACTGCACTGCATCCCCAGTGGTGCCAGTGCACTCTCTGGACTCACTGCAGTGCATCCCCAGTGGTGCCAGTGCACTCTCTGGACTCACTGCAGTGCATCCCCAGTGGTGCCAGTGCACTCTCTGGACTCACAGCACTGCATCCCCAGTGGTGCCAGAGCACTCTCTGGACTCACGGCAGTGCATCCGCAGTGGTGCCAGTGCACTCCCAGGAGTTACGGCAGTGCATCCCCAGTGGTGTCAGTGCACTCTCTGGACTCACTGCAGTGCATCCCCAGTGGTGCCAGTGCACTCTCTGGACTCACTGCAGTGCATCCCCAGTGGTGCCAGTGCACTCTCTGGACTCACCGGGGTGCATTCCCAGTTGTGAAAGTGCACTCTCTGGAGTCACCGCAGTGCATCCCCAGTGGTGCCAGTGCACTCTCTGGACTCACTGCACTGCATCCCCAGTGGTGCCAGTGCACTCTCTGGACTCACTGCACTGCATCCCCAGTGATCCCAATGCACTCTCTGGACTCACTACAGTGCATTCCCAGTGGTGACAGTGCACTCTCTGGACTCACTGCACTGCATCCCCAGTGGTGCCAGTGTGCTCTCTGGACTCACTGCACTGCATACACAGTGGTGCCAGTGCGCTCTCTGGACTCACGGCAGTGCATCCGCAGTGGTGCCAGTGCACTCTCTAGACTCACGGCAGTGCATCCCCAGTGGTGCCAGTGCACTCTCTGGACTCACTGCACTGCATCCCCAGTGGTGCCAGTGCACTCTCAGGACTCACTGCACTGCATCCCCAGTGGTGCCAGTGCACTCTCTGCACTCACTGCACTGCATCCCCAGTGGTGCTAGTGCACTCTCTGGACTCACTGCAGTGCATTTCCAGTGGTGCCAGTGCACTCTCTGGACTCACCGGGGTGCATCCCCAGTGGTGCCAGTGCACTCTCTGGACTCACTGCAGTACATCCCCAGTGGTGCCAGTGCCCTCTCTGGACTCACTGCAGTTCATCCCCAGTGGTGACAGTGCACTCTCTGGACTCACTGCAGTGCATCCCCAGTGGTGCCAGTGCACTCTCTGGACTCACCGGGGTGCATCCCCAGTGGTGCCAGTGCACTGTCTGGACTCACTGCAACGCATCCCCAGTGGTGCCAGTGCACTCTCTGGACTCACTGCACCGCATCCCCAGTGGTGCCAGTGCACTCTCTGGACTCACTGCACTGCATCCCCAGTGGTGCCAGTGCACTCTCTGGACTCACTGCAGTACATCCCCAGTGGTGCCAGTGCACTCTCTAGACTCAACGGGGTGCATCCCCAGTGGTGCCAGTGCACTCTCTGGACTCACTGCACTGCATCCCCAGTGGTGCCAGTGCACTCTCTGTACTCACCGGGGTGCATCCCCGGTGGTGCCAGTGCACTCTCTGGAGTCACCGGGGTTCTCCACTGAAAACTTCTTTCTTTACTTTGCTCTACGTTTCCTGGCACTGCTGGGACTTTCCTTGTACCAGTTTGCACTGCTTTGCTTTGCCTTGCTCTGCGTTGCCTTCCCGGGCCATGCTTTTTCAGGCCACGCTTTCCTTTGTTTTGCTTCGCTTTGTATTCCTGCCATGGCTTTGCTTTACCTTCTCTGCTCTTCTTTGCTTTTCCTACGCCTGCTGTGCTTTGCCTTGCCTCCTCAAACTGCTTTCTTTCTTTTGCTCTACATTTCCTGGCACTGCTTTGCTTTTCCTTGTGCTACTTTCCTTTGCTTTGCTCTGCCTTGCACTGCTTTGCTTTTCCTGGACATGCTTTACTTTGCTTTTCCTGGCCCTGCTTTGCTTGGTCTTTTTTTTGCGTTTTTTTGTTTTGTTTGTTTGTTTTATTTGAATATAGATACATTTTCATTGCATTGCTTTGTTTTATTTTTGGACCTTTTTGCTTTGGTTTTCCTGGCTGCACTTTGCTTTTCCTGGCCATGCTTTTTCAGGCCATGCTTTCCTTTGTTTTCCTTTGCTTCGTATTCCTGCCACGGCTTTGCTTTACCTTCTCTGCTCTGCTTTGCTTTTCCTACCCCTGCTGTGCTTTGTCTCGCCTCAAACTGCTTTCTTTACTTTGCTCTACGTTTCCTGGCACTGCTGGGACTTTCCTTGTACGAGTTTGCACTGCTTCGCTTTGCCTTGCTCTGTGTTGCCTTTCCGGGCCATGCTTTTTCAGGCCATGCTTTCCTTTCTTTTGCTTTGCTTTGTATTCCTGGCACTGCTTTGCTTTTCCTTCTCTACGTTGCTTTCTTTTCCTACCCCTGCTGTGCTTTGCCTTGCCTCCTCAAACTGCTTTCTTTCTTTTGCTCTACATTTCCTGGCACTGCTTTGCTTTTCCTTGTGTAACTTTCCTTTGCTTTGCTCTGCCTTGCACTGCTTTGCCTTTCCTGGACACGCTTTACTTTGCTTTTCCTGGCCCTGTTTTGCTTGTTGGTATTTTTTGCCTTTTATTTTATTTTATTTTATTTTATTTTTTTAATATAGATACATATTCATTGCATTGCTTTGTTTTATTTTTGGACCTTTTGGCTTTGGTTTTCCTGGCCGCGCTTTGCTTTTCCTGGCCATGCTTTTTCAGGCCACGCTTTCCTTTGTCTTGCTCTGCTTTTATTCCTGGCACCTCTTGGTTTTACTTTCTTTGCTCTGCTTTGCTTTTCCTACCCCTGCTGTGCTTTGCCTTGCCTCAAACTGCTTTCTTTCATTTCCTCTACGTTTCCTGGCACTGCTGGGACTTTCCTTGTGCAAGTTTGTACTGCTTTGCTTTGCCTTGCTCGGCTTTCCTCTTCATTGCTCTGCTGTCCTGTGTTGCGCTAGGCTTCCTTCGCAGACTGTCCCGACGATTTTGCCAATGAGGCTATCGGTATATTTAGGAACGCATAAACCCTCAGACACACAGCTGGGCCTCCCCGCAGCCCGGACACTGTCCCCTCGCAACTCGAGGGTGGGGGCAGCAGGCCCAGCCACCTGACATGGTCAGTTCTTTGGCCCCAGCCGTGTGGCCTGCCGCTAGGCGGGCCCCACTGCTCCCCGTCTGGCTACGGTGTTGGGTGAGGTTTTGAACGACGATCAGTAAATACATGATTCCCACAACTACATTGGATGGAAGGCAACAATCAATCAATAAATAAATAAATAAATAAAGATAAAACCAGGTAAAGCAAGACATGGTTCTTGCCCGCTGTCACGGCGGACTATGAGGTGTCAGGGAGGCCGGGGAGCGGGCGAGCAGGGTACAGCCACCGTCTGAGTCTGGCCGCCAGCTCTACCCGGCATGAGGGCCCTGCGGTCTTTGCCCCGCAGACACTGGGAACCGGCAGGAGGGCTGGCCGCCAGCTCCTTACATTTGCTTCGCTTCTCTTTCTTTTTCCTTGCTCTGCTTTTCTTTGCTCTGCTCTTCCGGGCACACTTTTGCTTTTCCTTCTCTACTTTGCTCTGCTTTTCTTGCCCCTGCTTTGCTTTGCTTTGCCTCAGATTGCTTTGCTTTGCTTTGTTTGCTCTGTCTTTCCTGGCAATGCTTTGCTTTTCCTCGTGCTACTTCGCTTTGCTTTGCTTTGCTTTGCCTTGCTCTGCTTTGCCTCCACTGGCCATGTTTTCTTTTGCTTTTTCAGGCCACGCTTTCCTTTGTCTTGCTTTGCTTTGTATTCCTGCCACGGCTTTGCTTTACCTTCTCTGCTCTGCTTTGCTTTTCCTACGCCTGCTGTGCTTTGCCTTGCTTCCTCAAACTGCTTTCTTCCTTTTGCTCTACATTTCCTGGCACTGCTTTGCTTTTCCTTGTGCTACTTCACTTTGCTTTGCTCTGCCTTGCACTGCTTTGCCTTTCCTGGACACGCTTTACTTTGCTTTTCCTGGCCCTGCTTTGCTTGGGGTTTTTTTGCCTTTTTTTTTTTTTTTTTTTTTTTTTTTTTTACTTTAGGTATATATTCATTGCA
This sequence comes from Anser brachyrhynchus, assembly GCF_964034855.1. Taxonomy (NCBI): domain Eukaryota; kingdom Metazoa; phylum Chordata; class Aves; order Anseriformes; family Anatidae; genus Anser; species Anser brachyrhynchus. Next base: position 66,722 of record NW_027664018.1, read on the forward strand.
TTGCTTTGTATTATTTTTGGACCTTTTTACTTTGGTTTCCCTGGCCGCGCTTTGCTTTTCCTGACCCTGCTTTTTCAGGCCATGCTTTCCTTTGTCTTGCTTCGCTTCGTATTCCTGGCACCTCTTGGTTTTACTTTCTCTGCTCTGCTTTGCTTTTCCTACCCCTGCTGTGCTTTGCCTTGCCTCCAACTGCTTTCCTAAGTTTGCTCTACGTTTCCTGGCACTGCTGGGACTTTCCTTGTACAAGTTTGCACTGTTTTGCTTTGCCTTGCTCTGCTTTGCCTTTCCGGGCCATGCTTTTTCAGGCCACGCTTTCCTTTGTCTTGCTTCGCTTCGTATTCCTGGCACCTCTTGGTTTTACTTTCCCTGCTCTGCTTTGCCTGTCCTACCCCTGCTCTGCTTTGCTTCGCCTCAAACTGCTTTCTTTACTTTGCTCTACGTTTCCTGGCACTGCTGGGACTTTCCTTGTACAAGTTTGCTCTGCTTCACTTTGCCTTGCTCTGCGTTGCCTTTCCTGGCCATGCTTTTTCAGGCCATGCTTTCCCTTGCCTTGCTTTGCTTTGTTTCCCTGCCACGGCTTTGCTTTACCTTCTCTGCTGTGCTTTGCTTTTCCTACTCCTGCTGTGCTTTGCCTCGCCTCAAACTGCTTTCTTTACTTTGCTCTACGTTTCCTGGCACTGCTGGGACTTTCCTTGTACAAGTTTGCACTGCTTTGTTTTGCCTTGTTCGGCTTTCCTCTTCATTGCTCTGCTCTCCTGTGCTGCGCTAGGCTTCCTTTGCAGACGGTCCCGACGATTTTGCCGATGAGGCGATCGGTATATTTCGGAACGCATAAACCCTCAGACACACAGCTGGGCCTCCCCACAGCCCGGACACTGTCCCCTCGCAACTCGAGGGTGGGGGCAGCAGGCCTGGCCACCCGACATGGTCAGTTCTGTGGCCCCAGCCGTGTGGCCTGCCGCTAGGCGGTCCACACTGCTACCCATCTGGGGACGGCGTTGGGTGAGGTTTTCAACGACGGTAAGTAACTACATGATTCCCACAACTACATTGGATGGAAGCCAACAATAAATAAATAAATAAATAAATAAATAAAGATAAAACCAGGTAAAGCAAGACATGGTTCTTGCCCGCTGTCACAGCGGACTATGAGGTGTCAGGGAGGCCGGGGAGCGGGCGAGCAGGGTACAGCCACCGTCCGAGTCTTGCCGCCAGCTCTACCCGGCATGAGGGCCCTGCGGTCTTTGCCCCGCAGACACTGGGAACCGGCAAGAGGGCTGGCCGCCAGCTCCTTACATTTGCTTCGCTTCTCTTTCTTTTTCCTTGCTCTGCTTTGCTTTGCTCTGCTCTGCTCTTCCGGGCACACTTTTGCTTTTCCTTCTCTGCTTTCCTCTGCTGTTCCTGCCCCTGCTTTGCTTTGCTTTGCCTCAGGTTGCTTTGCTTTGCTTTGTTTCCTCTGTCTTTCCTGGTAATGCTTTGCTTTTCCTCGTGCTACTTTGCTTTGCCTTGCTTTGTTTTGCCTTGCTCTGCTTTGCCTCCACTGGCCATGCTTTCTTTTGCTTTTTCAGGCCACGCTTTCCTTTGTTTTGCTTCGCTTTGTATTCCTGCCACGGCTTTGCTATACCTTCTCTGCTCTGCTTTGCTTTTCCTACCCCTGCTGTGCTTTGCCTTGCCTCCTCTAACTGCTTTCTTTCTTTTGCTCTACATTTCCTGGTACTGCTTTGCTTTTCCTTGTGCTACTTTCCTTTGCTTTGCTCTGCCTTGCACTGCTTTGCCTTTCCTGGACATGCTTTACCTTGCTTTTCCTGGCTCTGCTTTGCTTTTCCTACGCCTGCTGTGCTTTGCCTTGCCTCCTCAAACTGCTTTCTTTCTTTTGCTCTACATTTCCTGGCACTGCTTTGCTTTTCCTTGTGCTACTTTCCTTTGCTTTGCTCTGCCTTGCACTGCTTTGCCTTTCCTGAACATGCTTTACTTTGCTTTTCCTGGCTCTGCTTTGCTTGGTCTTTTTTTTGCATTTTTTTTGTTTGTTTTTTTTTTTTTTTGATATAGTTACACATTCATTGCATTGCTTTTTTTTATTTTTGGACCTCTTTGCTTTGGTTTTCCTGGCCGCGCTTTGCTTTGCCTGGCCCTGCTTGTCATTTCTTTTCCTTATGCCGCATTCTTTTCCCTAGCAGGGCTTTGCTTTGCCTTGCTCGGCTTTGCCTCCACTGGCCATGTTTTCTTTTGCTTTTCAGGCCACGCTTTCCTTTGTTTTGCTTTGCTTTGTATTCCTGCCACGGCTTTGCTTTACCTTCTCTGCTCCGCTTTGCTTTTCCTACCCCTGCTCTGCTTTGCCTTGCCTCCAACTGCTTTCTTTACTTTGCTCTACGTTTCCTGGCACTGCTGGGACATTCCTTGTACAAGTTTGCACTGCTTTGCTTTGCCTTGCTCTGCGTTGCCTTTCCTGGCCATGCTTTTTCCGGCCACGCTTTCCTTTGTTTTGCTTCGCTTCGTATTCCTGGCACCTCTTGGTTTTACTTTCTCTGCTCTGCTCTGCTTTTCCTACCCCTGCTGTGCTTTGCCTTGCCTCAAACTGCTTTCGTTACTTTGCTCTACATTTCCTGACACTGCTGGGACTTTCCTTGTACAAGTTTGCACTGCTTTGCTTTGCCTTGCTCTGCGTTGCCTTTCCTGGCCATGCGTTTTCAGGCCACGCGTTCCTTTGTTTTCCTTTGCTTCGTATTCCTGGCACCTCTTGGTTTTACCTTCTCTGCTCTGCTTTGCTTTTCCTACCCCTGCTGTGCTTTGCCTTGCCTCCAACTGCTTTCGTTACTTTGCTCTACCTTTCCTGGCCCTGCTGGGACTTCCCTTGTACAAGTTTGCACTGCTTTGCTTTGCCTTGCACTGCTTTGCCTCCACTGGCCATGTTTTTTTTTCCTTTTTCAGGCCACGCTTTCCTTTGTCTTGCTTCGCTTCGCTTTGTATTCCTGGCACCTCTAGGTTTTACTTTCTCTGCTCTGCTTTGCCTTGCCTCCAACTGCTTTCTTTACTTTGCTCTACGTTTCCTGGCCCTGCTGGGACTTTCCTTGTACGAGTTTGCACTGCTTTGCTTTGCCTTGCTCTGCGTTGCCTTTCCTGGCCATGCGTTTTCAGGCCACGCGTTCCTTTGTTTTCCTTTGCTTCGTATTCCTGGCACCTCTTGGTTTTACCTTCTCTGCTCTGCTTTGCTTTTCCTACCCCTGCTGTGCTTTGCCTTGCCTCCAACTGCTTTCGTTACTTTGCTCTACCTTTCCTGGCCCTGCTGGGACTTCCCTTGTACAAGTTTGCACTGCTTTGCTTTGCCTTGCACTGCTTTGCCTCCACTGGCCATGTTTTTTTTTCCTTTTTCAGGCCACGCTTTCCTTTTTCTTGCTTCGCTTCGCTTTGTATTCCTGGCACCTGTAGGTTTTACTTTCTCTGCTCTGCTTTGCCTTGCCTCCAACTGCTTTCTTTACTTTGCTCTACGTTTCCTGGCCCTGCTGGGACTTTCCTTGTACGAGTTTGCACTGCTTTGCTTTGCCTTGCTCTGCGTTGCCTTTCCTGGCCATGCTTTTTCAGGCCACGCTTTCCTTTGTTTTGCTTCGCTTTGTATTCCTGCCATGGCTTTGCTTTACCTTCTCTGCTCTGCTTTTCTTTTCCTACCCCTGCTGTGCTTTGCCTCGCCTCAATTTCTTTCTTTCCTTTGCTCTACCTTTCCTGGCCCTGCTTTGCCTTTCCTGGCCATGCTTTTTCAGGCCATGCTTTCCTTTGTTTTCCTTTGCTTCGTATTCCTGGCGCCTCTTGGTTTTACCTTCTATGCTCTGCTTTGCTTTTCCTACCCCTGCTGTGCTTTGCCTTGCCTCCTCAAACCGCTTTCGTTACTTTGCTCTACCTTTCCTGGCACTGCTGGGACTTTCCTTGTACAAGTTTGCACTGCTTTGCTTTGCCTTGCTCGGCTTTCCTCTTCATTGCTCTGCTCTCCTGTGCTGCGCTAGGCTTCCTTTGCAGACCGTCCCGACGATTTTGCCGATGAGGCTATCGGTATATTTCGGAACGCATAAACCCTCAGACACACAGCTGGGCCTCCCCGCAGCCCGGACACTGTCCCCTCGCAACTCGAGGGTGGGGGCAGCAGGCCCAGCCACCCAACACGGTCAGTTCTGTGGCCCCAGCCGTGTGTCCTGCCGCTAGGCGGGCCCCACTGCTACCCGTCTGGGGACGGCGTTGGGTGAGGTTTTGAACGACGATCAGTAACTACGTGATTCCCACAACTACATTGGATGGAAAGCAACAATAAATAAATAAATAAATGCAGGGAAAAAAGAAAAAAGAAAAAAAAAAAAAAGGTAAAGCAAGACATGGTTCTTGCCCACTGTCACGGCGGACTATGAGGGTTCAGGGAGGCCGGGGAGCAGGCGAGCAGGGTACAGCCACCGTCCGAGTCTGGCCGCCAGCTCTACCCAGCATGAGGGCCCTGCGGTCTTTGCCCCGCAGACACTGGGAACCGGCAGGAGTGCTGGCCGCCAGCTCCTTACATTTGCTTCGCTTCTCTTTGTTTTTCCTTGCTCTGCTTTGCTTTGCTCTGCTCTTCTGGGCACAGTTTTGCTTTTCCTTCTCTGCTTTCCTCTGCTGTTTTTGCCTGTGCTTTGCTTTCCTTTGCCTCAGATTGCTTTGGGTCAGATTACTTTTATTTTTTTTGTTGTTTTTGTTTCTTTTTTTTTTCTTTTTTTTTTTTTTTTGTTAATATAGATACATATTCATTTTATTGCTTTGTTTTATTTTTGGACCTTTTTGCTTTGGTTTTCCTGGCCGCGTTTGCTTTGCCTGGCCCTGCCTGTCATTTCTTTTCATTATGCCGCATTCTTTTCCCTAGCAGGGCTTTGCTTTGCCTTGCTCGGCTTTCCTCTTCATTGCTCTGCTCTCCTGTGCTGCGCTAGGCTTCCTTTGCAGACCGTCCCGACGATTTTGCCGATGAGGCGATCGGTATATTTAGGAACGCATAAACCCTCAGACACACAGCTGGGCCTCCCCGCAGCCCGGACACTGTCCCCTCGCAACTCGAGGGTGGGGGCAGCAGGCCCGGCCACCCGACATGGTCAGTTCTGTGGCCCCAGCCGTGTGGCCTGCCGCTAGGCGGGCCCCACTGCTACCCGTCTGGGGACGGCGTTGGGTGAGGTGTTCAACGACGGTAAGTAACTACATGATTCCCACAACTACATTGGATGGAAGGCACGAATAAATAAAAATATAAATAAATAAATAAATAAATAAAGATAAAACCAGGTAAAGCAAGACATGGTTCTTGCCCGCTGTCACGGCGGACTATGAGGTGTCAGGGAGGCCGGGGAGCGGGCGAGCAGGGTACAGCCACCGTCCGAGTCTGGCCGCCAGCTCTACCCGGCATGAGGGCCCTGCGGTCTTTGCCCCGCAGACACTGGGAACCGGCAGGAGGGCTGGCCGCCAGCTCCTTACATTTGCTTCGCTTCTCTTTCTTTTTCCTTGCTCTGCTTTGCTTTGCTCTGCTCTGCTCTTCCGGGCACACTTTTGCTTTTCCTTCTCTACTTTCCTCTGCTGTTCCTGCCCCTGCTTTGCTTTTCTTTGCTTTGCCTCAGATTGCTTTGCTTTGCTTTGTTTGCTTTGTCTTTCCTGGCAATGCTTTGCTTTTCCTCGTGCTACTTCACTTTGCTTTGCTTTGCTTTGTCTTGCTCTGCTTTGCCTCCACTGGCCATGTTTTCTTTTGTTTTTCAGGCCACGCTTTCCTTTGTTTTGCTTCGCTTTGTATTCCTGCCACGGCTTTGCTTTACCTTCTCTGCTCTGCTTTGCTTTTCCTACCCCTGCTGTGCTTTGCCTTGCCTCCTCTAACTGCTTTCTTTCTTTTGCTCTACATTTCCTGGTACTGCTTTGCTTCTCCTTGTGCTACTTTCCTTTGCTTTGCTCTGCCTTGCACTGCTTTGCCTTTCCTGGACACGCTTTACTTTGCTTTTCCTGGCCCTGCTTTTCTTGGTCTTTTTTTGCGTTTGTTTTTTTTTTTTTTTTTTTTTAATATAGTTACACATTCATTGCATTGCTTTGTTTTATTTTTGGACCTCTTTGCTTTGGTTTTCCTGGCCGCGCTTTGTTTTGCCTGACCCTGCTTGTCATTTCTTTTCCTTCTGCCGCATTCTTTTCCCTAGCAGGGCTTTGCTTTGCCTTGCTCGGCTTTGCCTCCACTGGCCATGTTTTCTTTTGCTTTTTCAGGCCACGCTTTCCTTTGTTTTGCTTGGCTTTGTATTCCTGCCACGGCTTTGCTTTACCTTCTCTGCTCCGCTTTGCTTTTCCTACCCCTGCTCTGCTTTGCCTTGCCTCCAACTGCTTTCTTTACTTTGCTCTACGTTTCCTGGCACTGCTGGGACTTTCCTTGTACAAGTTTGCACTGCTTTGCTTTGCCTTGCTCTGCGTTGCCTTTCCTGGCCATGCTTTTTCGGGCCACGCTTTCCTTTGTCTTGCTTCGCTTCGTATTCCTGGCACCTCTTGGTTTTACCTTCTCTGCTCTGCTCTGCTTGTCCTACCGCTGATGTGCTTTGCCTTGCCTCAAACTGCTTTCTTTACTTTGCTCTACGTTTCCTGGCACTGCTGGGACTTTCCTTGTACAAGTTTGCACTGCTTTGCTTTGCCTTGCACTGCTTTGCCTCCGCTGGCCATGTTTTCTTTTGCTTTTTCAGGCCACGCTTTCCTTTGTCTTGCTTCGCTTCGCTTTGTATTCCTGGCACCTCTAGGTTTTACTTTCTCTGTTCTGCTTTGCCTTGCCTCAAACAGTTTTCTTTACGTTGCTCTACGTTTCCTGGCCCTGCTGGGACTTTCCTTGTACGAGTTTGCACTGCTTTGCTTTGCCTTGCTCTGCGTTGCCTTTCCTGGCCATGATTTTTCAGGCCACGCTTTCCTTTGTCTTGCTTCGCTTTGTATTCCTGGCGCCTCTTGGTTTTACTTTCTCTGCTCTGCTTTTCCTACCCCTGCTGTGCTTTGCCTTGCCTCAAACTGCTTTCGTTACTTTGCTCTACGTTTCCTGGCACTGCTGGGACTTTCCTTGTACCAGTTTGCACTGCTTTGCTTTGCCTTGCTCTGCTTTCCTCTTCATTTCTCTGCTCTCCTGTGCTGCGCTAGGCTTCCTTTGCAGACCGTCCCGACGATTTTGCCGATGAGGCTATCGGTATATTTCGGAACGCATAAACCCTCAGACACACAGCTGGGCCTCCCCGCAGCCCGGACACTGTCCCCTCGCAACTCGAGGGTGGGGGCAGCAGGCCCGGCCACCCGACATGGTCAGTTCTGTGGCCCCAGCCGTGTGGCCTGCCGCTAGGCGGGCCCCACTGCTATTCGTCTGGGGACGGCGTTGGGTGAGGTTTTCAACGACGGTAAGTAACTACATGATTCCCACAACTACATTGGATGGAAGCCAACAATAAATAAATAAATAAATAAATAAATAAATAAATAAATAAAGATAAAACCAGGTAAAGCAAGACATGGTTCTTGCCCGCTGTCACGGCGGACTATGAGGTGTCAGGGAGGCCGGGGAGCGGGCGAGCAGGGTACAGCCACCGTCCGAGTCTGGCCGCCAGCTCTACCCGGCATGAGGGCCTTGCGGTCTTTGCCCCGCAGACACTGGGAACCGGCAGGAGGGCTGGCCGCCAGCTCCTTACATTTGCTTCGCTTCTCTTTGTTTTGCCTTGCTCTGCTTTGCTTTGCTCTGCTCTGCTCTTCCGGGCACACTTTTGGTTTTCCTTCTCTACTTTCCTCTGCTGTTCCTGCCCCTGCTGTGCTTTGCTTTGCTTTGCCTCAGATTGCTTTGCTTTGCTTTGTTTGCTTTGTCTTTCCTGGCAATGCTTTGCTTTTCCTCGTGCTACTTCACTTTGCTTTGCTTTGCTTTGTCTTGCTCTGCTTTGCCTCCACTGGCCACGTTTTCTTTTGTTTTTCAGGCCACGCTTTCCTTTGTCTTGCTTCGCTTCGTATTCCTGGCACCTCTTGGTTTTACCTTCTCTGCTCTGCTCTGCTTGTCCTACCGCTGATGTGCTTTGCCTTGCCTCAAACTGCTTTCTTTACTTTGCTCTACGTTTCCTGGCACTGCTGGGACTTTCCTTGTACAAGTTTGCACTGCTTTGCTTTGCCTTGCACTGCTTTGCCTCCGCTGGCCATGTTTTCTTTTGCTTTTTCAGGCCACGCTTTCCTTTGTCTTGCTTCGCTTCGCTTTGTATTCCTGGCACCTCTAGGCTTTACTTTCTCTGCTCTGCTTTGCCTTGCCTCCAACTGCTTTCTTTACTTTGCTCTACGTTTCCTGGCACTGCTGGGACTTTCCTTGTACCAGTTTGCACTGCTTTGCTTTGCCTTGCTCTGCTTTCCTCTTCATTTCTCTGCTCTCCTGTGCTGCGCTAGGCTTCCTTTGCAGACCGTCCCGACGATTTTGCCGATGAGGCTATCGGTATATTTCGGAACGCATAAACCCTCAGACACACAGCTGGGCCTCCCCGCAGCCCGGACACTGTCCCCTCGCAACTCGAGGGTGGGGGCAGCAGGCCCAGCCACCCGACATGGTCAGTTCTGTGGCCCCAGCCGTGTGGCCTGCCGCTAGGCGGGCCCCACTGCTATTCGTCTGGGGACGGCGTTGGGTGAGGTTTTCAACGACGGTAAGTAACTACATGATTCCCACAACTACATTGGATGGAAGCCAACAATAAATTAATAAATAAATAAATAAATAAAGATAAAACCAGGTAAAGCAAGACATGGTTCTTGCCCGCTGTCACGGCGGACTATGAGGTGTCAGGGAGGCCGGGGAGCGGGCGAGCAGGGTACAGCCACCGTCCGAGTCTGGCCGCCAGCTCTACCCGGCATGAGGGCCTTGCGGTCTTTGCCCCGCAGACACTGGGAACCGGCAGGAGGGCTGGCCGCCAGCTCCTTACATTTGCTTCGCTTCTCTTTGTTTTTCCTTGCTCTGCTTTGCTTTGCTCTGCTCTGCTCTTCCGGGCACACTTTTGGTTTTCCTTCTCTACTTTCCTCTGCTGTTCCTGCCCCTGCTGTGCTTTGCTTTGCTTTGCCTCAGATTGCTTTGCTTTGCTTTGTTTGCTTTGTCTTTCCTGGCAATGCTTTGCTTTTCCTCGTGCTACTTCACTTTGCTTTGCTTTGCTTTGTCTTGCTCTGCTTTGCCTCCACTGGCCATGCTTTCTTTTGTTTTTCAGGCCACGCTTTCCTTTGTTTTGCTTTGCTTTGTATTCCTGCCACGGCTTTGCTTTACCTTCTCTGCTCTGCTTTGCTTTTCCTACCCCTGCTGTGCTTTGCCTCGCCTCAAACTGCTTTCTTTACTTTGCTCTACGTTTCCTGGCACTGCTGAGACTTTCCTTGTACCAGTTTGCACTGCTTTGCTTTGCCTTGCTCTGCGTTGCCTTTCCGGGCCATGCTTTTTCAGGCCACGCTTTCCTTTGTTTTGCTTCGCTTTGTATTCCTGCCACGGCTTTGCTTTACCTTCTCTGCTCTGCTTTGCTTTTCCTACGCCTGCTGTGCTTTGCCTTGCCTCCTCTAACTGCTTTCTTTCTTTTGCTCTACATTTCCTGGTACTGCTTTGCTTCTCCTTGTGCTACTTTCCTTTGCTTTGCTCTGCCTTGCACTGCTTTGCCTTTCCTGGACACGCTTTACTTTGCTTTTCCTGGCCCTGTTTTGCTTGGTCTTTTTTTTGCATTTTTTTTGTTTGTTTGTTTGTTTTTTTAATATAGTTACACATTCATTGCATTGCTTTGTTTTATTTTTGGACCTCTTTGCTTTGGTTTTCCTGGCCGCGCTTTGCTTTGCCTGGCCCTGCTTGTCATTTCTTTTCCTTATGCCGCATTCTTTTCCCTAGCAGGGCTTTGCTTTGCCTTGCTCGGCTTTGCCTCCACTGGCCATGTTTTCTTTTGCTTTTCAGGCCACGCTTTCCTTTGTTTTGCTTTGCTTTGTATTCCTGCCACGGCTTTGCTTTACCTTCTCTGCTCCGCTTTGCTTTTCCTACCCCTGCTCTGCTTTGCCTTGCCTCCAACTGCTTTCTTTACTTTGCTCTACGTTTCCTGGCACTGCTGGGACATTCCTTGTACAAGTTTGCACTGCTTTGCTTTGCCTTGCTCTGCGTTGCCTTTCCTGGCCATGCTTTTTCGGGCCACGCTTTCCTTTGTCTTGCTTCGCTTCGTATTCCTGGCACCTCTTGGTTTTACCTTCTCTGCTCTGCTCTGCTTGTCCTACCGCTGATGTGCTTTGCCTTGCCTCAAACTGCTTTCTTTACTTTGCTCTACGTTTCCTGGCACTGCTGGGACTTTCCTTGTACAAGTTTGCACTGCTTTGCTTTGCCTTGCTCTGCGTTGCCTTTCCTGGCCATGCTTTTTCGGGCCACGCTTTCCTTTGTCTTGCTTCGCTTCGTATTCCTGGCACCTCTTGGTTTTACTTTCCCTGCTCTGCTTTGCTTTTCCTACCCCTGCTCTGCTTTGCCTTGCCTCAAACTGCTTTCGTTACTTTGCTATACGTTTCCTGGCCCTGCTGGGACTTTCCTTGTACAAGTTTGCACTGCTTTGCTTTGCCTTGCACTGCTTTGCCTCCACTGGCCATGTTTTCTTTTGCTTTTTCAGGCCACGCTTTCCTTTGTCTTGCTTCACTTCGCTTTGTATTCCTGGCACCTCTAGGTTTTACTTTCTCTGTTCTGCTTTGCCTTGCCTCAAACTGTTTTCTTTACGTTGCTCTACGTTTCCTGGCCCTGCTGGGACTTTCCTTGTACGAGTTTGCACTGCTTTGCTTTGCCTTGCTCTGCGTTGCCTTTCCTGGCCATGCTTTTTCAGGCCACGCTTTCCTTTGTCTTGCTTCGCTTTGTATTCCTGGCGCCTCTTGGTTTTACTTTCTCTGCTCTGCTTTTCCTACCCCTGCTGTGCTTTGCCTTGCCTCAAACTGCTTTCGTTACTTTGCTCTACGTTTCCTGGCCCTGCTGGGACTTTCCTTGTACAAGTTTGCACTGCTTTGCTTTGCCTTGCACTGCTTTGCCTCCACTGGCCATGTTTTCTTTTGCTTTTTCAGGCCACGCTTTCCTTTGTCTTGCTTCGCTTCGCTTTGTTTTCCTGGCACCTCTAGGCTTTACTTTCTCTGCTCTGCTTTGCCTTGCCTCCAACTGCTTTCTTTACTTTGCTCTACGTTTCCTGGCACTGCTGGGACTTTCCTTGTACCAGTTTGCACTGCTTTGCTTTGCCTTGCTCTGCTTTCCTCTTCATTTCTCTGCTCTCCTGTGCTGCGCTAGGCTTCCTTTGCAGACCGTCCCGACGATTTTGCCGATGAGGCTATCGGTATATTTCGGAACGCATAAACCCTCAGACACACAGCTGGGCCTCCCCGCAGCCCGGACACTGTCCCCTCGCAACTCGAGGGTGGGGGCAGCAGGCCCGGCCACCCGACATGGTCAGTTCTGTGGCCCCAGCCGTGTGGCCTGCCGCTAGGCGGGCCCCACTGCTATTCGTCTGGGGACGGCGTTGGGTGAGGTTTTCAACGACGGTAAGTAACTACATGATTCCCACAACTACATTGGATGGAAGCCAACAATAAATAAATAAATAAATAAATAAATAAATAAATAAATAAATAAAGATAAAACCAGGTAAAGCAAGACATGGTTCTTGCCCGCTGTCACGGCGGACTATGAGGTGTCAGGGAGGCCGGGGAGCGGGCGAGCAGGGTACAGCCACCGTCCGAGTCTGGCCGCCAGCTCTACCCGGCATGAGGGCCTTGCGGTCTTTGCCCCGCAGACACTGGGAACCGGCAGGAGGGCTGGCCGCCAGCTCCTTACATTTGCTTCGCTTCTCTTTGTTTTGCCTTGCTCTGCTTTGCTTTGCTCTGCTCTGCTCTTCCGGGCACACTTTTGGTTTTCCTTCTCTACTTTCCTCTGCTGTTCCTGCCCCTGCTGTGCTTTGCTTTGCTTTGCCTCAGATTGCTTTGCTTTGCTTTGTTTGCTTTGTCTTTCCTGGCAATGCTTTGCTTTTCCTCGTGCTACTTCACTTTGCTTTGCTTTGCTTTGTCTTGCTCTGCTTTGCCTCCACTGGCCACGTTTTCTTTTGTTTTTCAGGCCACGCTTTCCTTTGTTTTGCTTTGCTTTGTATTCCTGCCACGGCTTTGCTTTACCTTCTCTGCTCTGCTTTCCTTTTCCTACCCCTGCTGTGCTTTGCCTCGCCTCAAACTGCTTTCTTTACTTTGCTCTACGTTTCCTGGCACTGCTGAGACTTTCCTTGTACCAGTTTGCACTGCTTTGCTTTGCCTTGCTCTGGGTTGCCTTTCCGGGCCATGCTTTTTCAGGCCACGCTTTCCTTTGTTTTGCTTCGCTTTGTATTCCTGCCACGGCTTTGCTTTACCTTCTCTGCTCTGCTTTGCTTTTCCTACGCCTGCTGTGCTTTGCCTTGCCTCCTCTAACTGCTTTCTTTCTTTTGCTCTACATTTCCTGGTACTGCTTTGCTTCTCCTTGTGCTACTTTCCTTTGCTTTGCTCTGCCTTGCACTGCTTTGCCTTTCCTGGACACGCTTTACTTTGCTTTTCCTGGCCCTGTTTTGCTTGGTCTTTTTTTTGCATTTTTTTTGTTTGTTTGTTTGTTTTTTTAATATAGTTACACATTCATTGCATTGCTTTGTTTTATTTTTGGACCTCTTTGCTTTGGTTTTCCTGGCCGCGCTTTGCTTTGCCTGGCCCTGCTTGTCATTTCTTTTCCTTATGCCGCATTCTTTTCCCTAGCAGGGCTTTGCTTTGCCTTGCTCGGCTTTGCCTCCACTGGCCATGTTTTCTTTTGCTTTTCAGGCCACGCTTTCCTTTGTTTTGCTTTGCTTTGTATTCCTGCCACGGCTTTGCTTTACCTTCTCTGCTCCGCTTTGCTTTTCCTACCCCTGCTCTGCTTTGCCTTGCCTCCAACTGCTTTCTTTACTTTGCTCTACGTTTCCTGGCACTGCTGGGACATTCCTTGTACAAGTTTGCACTGCTTTGCTTTGCCTTGCTCTGCGTTGCCTTTCCTGGCCATGCTTTTTCGGGCCACGCTTTCCTTTGTCTTGCTTCGCTTCGTATTCCTGGCACCTCTTGGTTTTACCTTCTCTGCTCTGCTCTGCTTGTCCTACCGCTGATGTGCTTTGCCTTGCCTCAAACTGCTTTCTTTACTTTGCTCTACGTTTCCTGGCACTGCTGGGACTTTCCTTGTACAAGTTTGCACTGCTTTGCTTTGCCTTGCTCTGCGTTGCCTTTCCTGGCCATGCTTTTTCCGGCCACGCTTTCCTTTGTCTTGCTTCGCTTCGTATTCCTGGCACCTCTTGGTTTTACTTTCCCTGCTCTGCTTTGCTTTTCCTACCCCTGCTCTGCTTTGCCTTGCCTCAAACTGCTTTCGTTACTTTGCTATACGTTTCCTGGCCCTGCTGGGACTTTCCTTGTACAAGTTTGCACTGCTTTGCTTTGCCTTGCACTGCTTTGCCTCCACTGGCCATGTTTTCTTTTGCTTTTTCAGGCCACGCTTTCCTTTGTCTTGCTTCACTTCGCTTTGTATTCCTGGCACCTCTAGGTTTTACTTTCTCTGTTCTGCTTTGCCTTGCCTCAAACTGTTTTCTTTACGTTGCTCTACGTTTCCTGGCCCTGCTGGGACTTTCCTTGTACGAGTTTGCACTGCTTTGCTTTGCCTTGCTCTGCGTTGCCTTTCCTGGCCATGCTTTTTCAGGCCACGCTTTCCTTTGTCTTGCTTCGCTTTGTATTCCTGGCGCCTCTTGGTTTTACTTTCTCTGCTCTGCTTTTCCTACCCCTGCTGTGCTTTGCCTTGCCTCAAACTGCTTTCGTTACTTTGCTCTACGTTTCCTGGCCCTGCTGGGACTTTCCTTGTACAAGTTTGCACTGCTTTGCTTTGCCTTGCACTGCTTTGCCTCCACTGGCCATGTTTTCTTTTGCTTTTTCAGGCCACGCTTTCCTTTGTCTTGCTTCGCTTCGCTTTGTTTTCCTGGCACCTCTAGGCTTTACTTTCTCTGCTCTGCTTTGCCTTGCCTCCAACTGCTTTCTTTACTTTGCTCTACGTTTCCTGGCACTGCTGGGACTTTCCTTGTACCAGTTTGCACTGCTTTGCTTTGCCTTGCTCTGCTTTCCTCTTCATTTCTCTGCTCTCCTGTGCTGCGCTAGGCTTCCTTTGCAGACCGTCCCGACGATTTTGCCGATGAGGCTATCGGTATATTTCGGAACGCATAAACCCTCAGACACACAGCTGGGCCTCCCCGCAGCCCGGACACTGTCCCCTCGCAACTCGAGGGTGGGGGCAGCAGGCCCGGCCACCCGACATGGTCAGTTCTGTGGCCCCAGCCGTGTGGCCTGCCGCTAGGCGGGCCCCACTGCTATTCGTCTGGGGACGGCGTTGGGTGAGGTTTTCAACGACGGTAAGTAACTACATGATTCCCACAACTACATTGGATGGAAGCCAACAATAAATAAATAAATAAATAAATAAATAAATAAATAAAGATAAAACCAGGTAAAGCAAGACATGGTTCTTGCCCGCTGTCACGGCGGACTATGAGGTGTCAGGGAGGCCGGGGAGCGGGCGAGCAGGGTACAGCCACCGTCCGAGTCTGGCCGCCAGCTCTACCCGGCATGAGGGCCTTGCGGTCTTTGCCCCGCAGACACTGGGAACCGGCAGGAGGGCTGGCCGCCAGCTCCTTACATTTGCTTCGCTTCTCTTTGTTTTGCCTTGCTCTGCTTTGCTTTGCTCTGCTCTGCTCTTCCGGGCACACTTTTGCTTTTCCTTCTCTACTTTCCTCTGCTGTTCCTGCCCCTGCTGTGCTTTGCTTTGCTTTGCCTCAGATTGCTTTGCTTTGCTTTGTTTGCTTTGTCTTTCCTGGCAATGCTTTGCTTTTCCTCGTGCTACTTCGCTTTGCTTTGCTTTGCTTTGTCTTGCTCTGCTTTGCCTCCACTGGCCACGTTTTCTTTTGTTTTTCAGGCCACGCTTTCCTTTGTTTTGCTTTGCTTTGTATTCCTGCCACGGCTTTGCTTTTCCTTCTCTGCTCTGCTTTCCTTTTCCTACCCCTGCTGTGCTTTGCCTCGCCTCAAACTGCTTTCTTTACTTTGCTCTACGTTTCCTGGCACTGCTGAGACTTTCCTTGTACCAGTTTGCACTGCTTTGCTTTGCCTTGCTCTGGGTTGCCTTTCCGGGCCATGCTTTTTCAGGCCACGCTTTCCTTTGTTTTGCTTCGCTTTGTATTCCTGCCACGGCTTTGCTTTACCTTCTCTGCTCTGCTTTGCTTTTCCTACGCCTGCTGTGCTTTGCCTTGCCTCCTCTAACTGCTTTCTTTCTTTTGCTCTACATTTCCTGGTACTGCTTTGCTTCTCCTTGTGCTACTTTCCTTTGCTTTGCTCTGCCTTGCACTGCTTTGTCTTTCCTGGACACGCTTTACTTTGCTTTTCCTGGCCCTGTTTTGCTTGGTCTTTTTTTTGCATTTTTTTTGTTTGTTTGTTTTTTTTTTTTAATATAGTTACACATTCATTGCATTGCTTTGTTTTATTTTTGGACCTCTTTGCTTTGGTTTTCCTGGCCGCGCTTTGCTTTGCCTGGCCCTGCTTGTCATTTCTTTTCCTTATGCCGCATTCTTTTCCCTAGCAGGGCTTTGCTTTGCCTTGCTCGGCTTTGCCTCCACTGGCCATGTTTTCTTTTGCTTTTCAGGCCACGCTTTCCTTTGTTTTGCTTTGCTTTGTATTCCTGCCACGGCTTTGCTTTACCTTCTCTGCTCCGCTTTGCTTTTCCTACCCCTGCTCTGCTTTGCCTTGCCTCCAACTGCTTTCTTTACTTTGCTCTACGTTTCCTGGCACTGCTGGGACATTCCTTGTACAAGTTTGCACTGCTTTGCTTTGCCTTGCTCTGCGTTGCCTTTCCTGGCCATGCTTTTTCGGGCCACGCTTTCCTTTGTCTTGCTTCGCTTTGTATTCCTGGCACCTCTTGGTTTTACCTTCTCTGCTCTGCTCTGCTTGTCCTACCGCTGATGTGCTTTGCCTTGCCTCAAACTGCTTTCTTTACTTTGCTCTACGTTTCCTGGCACTGCTGGGACTTTCCTTGTACAAGTTTGCACTGCTTTGCTTTGCCTTGCTCTGCGTTGCCTTTCCTGGCCATGCTTTTTCGGGCCACGCTTTCCTTTGTCTTGCTTCGCTTCGTATTCCTGGCACCTCTTGGTTTTACTTTCCCTGCTCTGCTTTGCTTTTCCTACCCCTGCTCTGCTTTGCCTTGCCTCAAACTGCTTTCGTTACTTTGCTATACGTTTCCTGGCCCTGCTGGGACTTTCCTTGTACAAGTTTGCACTGCTTTGCTTTGCCTTGCACTGCTTTGCCTCCACTGGCCATGTTTTCTTTTGCTTTTTCAGGCCACGCTTTCCTTTGTCTTGCTTCACTTCGCTTTGTATTCCTGGCACCTCTAGGTTTTACTTTCTCTGTTCTGCTTTGCCTTGCCTCAAACTGTTTTCTTTACGTTGCTCTACGTTTCCTGGCCCTGCTGGGACTTTCCTTGTACGAGTTTGCACTGCTTTGCTTTGCCTTGCTCTGCGTTGCCTTTCCTGGCCATGCTTTTTCAGGCCACGCTTTCCTTTGTCTTGCTTCGCTTTGTATTCCTGGCGCCTCTTGGTTTTACTTTCTCTGCTCTGCTTTTCCTACCCCTGCTGTGCTTTGCCTTGCCTCAAACTGCTTTCGTTACTTTGCTCTACGTTTCCTGGCCCTGCTGGGACTTTCCTTGTACAAGTTTGCACTGCTTTGCTTTGCCTTGCACTGCTTTGCCTCCACTGGCCATGTTTTCTTTTGCTTTTTCAGGCCACGCTTTCCTTTGTCTTGCTTCGCTTCGCTTTGTATTCCTGGCACCTCTAGGCTTTACTTTCTCTGCTCTGCTTTGCCTTGCCTCCAACTGCTTTCTTTACTTTGCTCTACGTTTCCTGGCACTGCTGGGACTTTCCTTGTACCAGTTTGCACTGCTTTGCTTTGCCTTGCTCTGCTTTCCTCTTCATTTCTCTGCTCTCCTGTGCTGCGCTAGGCTTCCTTTGCAGACCGTCCCGACGATTTTGCCGATGAGGCTATCGGTATATTTCGGAACGCATAAACCCTCAGACACACAGCTGGGCCTCCCCGCAGCCCGGACACTGTCCCCTCGCAACTCGAGGGTGGGGGCAGCAGGCCCGGCCACCCGACATGGTCAGTTCTGTGGCCCCAGCCGTGTGGCCTGCCGCTAGGCGGGCCCCACTGCTATTCGTCTGGGGACGGCGTTGGGTGAGGTTTTCAACGACGGTAAGTAACTACATGATTCCCACAACTACATTGGATGGAAGCCAACAATAAATAAATAAATAAATAAATAAATAAATAAATAAAGATAAAACCAGGTAAAGCAAGACATGGTTCTTGCCCGCTGTCACGGCGGACTATGAGGTGTCAGGGAGGCCGGGGAGCGGGCGAGCAGGGTACAGCCACCGTCCGAGTCTGGCCGCCAGCTCTACCCGGCATGAGGGCCTTGCGGTCTTTGCCCCGCAGACACTGGGAACCGGCAGGAGGGCTGGCCGCCAGCTCCTTACATTTGCTTCGCTTCTCTTTGTTTTGCCTTGCTCTGCTTTGCTTTGCTCTGCTCTGCTCTTCCGGGCACACTTTTGGTTTTCCTTCTCTACTTTCCTCTGCTGTTCCTGCCCCTGCTTTGCTTTGCTTTGCCTCAGATTGCTTTGCTTTGCTTTGTTTGCTTTGTCTTTCCTGGCAATGCTTTGCTTTTCCTCGTGCTACTTCACTTTGCTTTGCTTTGCTTTGTCTTGCTCTGCTTTGCCTCCACTGGCCACGTTTTCTTTTGTTTTTCAGGCCACGCTTTCCTTTGTTTTGCTTTGCTTTGTATTCCTGCCACGGCTTTGCTTTTCCTTCTCTGCTCTGCTTTCCTTTTCCTACCCCTGCTGTGCTTTGCCTCGCCTCAAACTGCTTTCTTTACTTTGCTCTACGTTTCCTGGCACTGCTGAGACTTTCCTTGTACCAGTTTGCACTGCTTTGCTTTGCCTTGCTCTGGGTTGCCTTTCCGGGCCATGCTTTTTCAGGCCACGCTTTCCTTTGTTTTGCTTCGCTTTGTATTCCTGCCACGGCTTTGCTTTACCTTCTCTGCTCTGCTTTGCTTTTCCTACGCCTGCTGTGCTTTGCCTTGCCTCCTCTAACTGCTTTCTTTCTTTTGCTCTACATTTCCTGGTACTGCTTTGCTTCTCCTTGTGCTACTTTCCTTTGCTTTGCTCTGCCTTGCACTGCTTTGCCTTTCCTGGACACGCTTTACTTTGCTTTTCCTGGCCCTGTTTTGCTTGGTCTTTTTTTTGCATTTTTTTTGTTTGTTTGTTTTTTTTTTTTAATATAGTTACACATTCATTGCATTGCTTTGTTTTATTTTTGGACCTCTTTGCTTTGGTTTTCCTGGCCGCGCTTTGCTTTGCCTGGCCCTGCTTGTCATTTCTTTTCCTTATGCCGCATTCTTTTCCCTAGCAGGGCTTTGCTTTGCCTTGCTCGGCTTTGCCTCCACTGGCCATGTTTTCTTTTGCTTTTCAGGCCACGCTTTCCTTTGTTTTGCTTTGCTTTGTATTCCTGCCACGGCTTTGCTTTACCTTCTCTGCTCCGCTTTGCTTTTCCTACCCCTGCTCTGCTTTGCCTTGCCTCCAACTGCTTTCTTTACTTTGCTCTACGTTTCCTGGCACTGCTGGGACATTCCTTGTACAAGTTTGCACTGCTTTGCTTTGCCTTGCTCTGCGTTGCCTTTCCTGGCCATGCTTTTTCGGGCCACGCTTTCCTTTGTCTTGCTTCGCTTTGTATTCCTGGCACCTCTTGGTTTTACCTTCTCTGCTCTGCTCTGCTTGTCCTACCGCTGATGTGCTTTGCCTTGCCTCAAACTGCTTTCTTTACTTTGCTCTACGTTTCCTGGCACTGCTGGGACTTTCCTTGTACAAGTTTGCACTGCTTTGCTTTGCCTTGCTCTGCGTTGCCTTTCCTGGCCATGCTTTTTCGGGCCACGCTTTCCTTTGTCTTGCTTCGCTTCGTATTCCTGGCACCTCTTGGTTTTACTTTCCCTGCTCTGCTCTGCTTTTCCTACCCCTGCTCTGCTTTGCCTTGCCTCAAACTGCTTTCGTTACTTTGCTATACGTTTCCTGGCCCTGCTGGGACTTTCCTTGTACAAGTTTGCACTGCTTTGCTTTGCCTTGCACTGCTTTGCCTCCACTGGCCATGTTTTCTTTTGCTTTTTCAGGCCACGCTTTCCTTTGTCTTGCTTCGCTTCGCTTTGTATTCCTGGCACCTCTAGGCTTTACTTTCTCTGCTCTGCTTTGCCTTGCCTCCAACTGCTTTCTTTACTTTGCTCTACGTTTCCTGGCACTGCTGGGACTTTCCTTGTACCAGTTTGCACTGCTTTGCTTTGCCTTGCTCTGCTTTCCTCTTCATTTCTCTGCTCTCCTGTGCTGCGCTAGGCTTCCTTTGCAGACCGTCCCGACGATTTTGCCGATGAGGCTATCGGTATATTTCGGAACGCATAAACCCTCAGACACACAGCTGGGCCTCCCCGCAGCCCGGACACTGTCCCCTCGCAACTCGAGGGTGGGGGCAGCAGGCCCGGCCACCCGACATGGTCAGTTCTGTGGCCCCAGCCGTGTGGCCTGCCGCTAGGCGGGCCCCACTGCTATTCGTCTGGGGACGGCGTTGGGTGAGGTTTTCAACGACGGTAAGTAACTACATGATTCCCACAACTACATTGGATGGAAGCCAACAATAAATAAATAAATAAATAAATAAATAAATAAATAAAGATAAAACCAGGTAAAGCAAGACATGGTTCTTGCCCGCTGTCACGGCGGACTATGAGGTGTCAGGGAGGCCGGGGAGCGGGCGAGCAGGGTACAGCCACCGTCCGAGTCTGGCCGCCAGCTCTACCCGGCATGAGGGCCTTGCGGTCTTTGCCCCGCAGACACTGGGAACCGGCAGGAGGGCTGGCCGCCAGCTCCTTACATTTGCTTCGCTTCTCTTTGTTTTGCCTTGCTCTGCTTTGCTTTGCTCTGCTCTGCTCTTCCGGGCACACTTTTGGTTTTCCTTCTCTACTTTCCTCTGCTGTTCCTGCCCCTGCTGTGCTTTGCTTTGCTTTGCCTCAGATTGCTTTGCTTTGCTTTGTTTGCTTTGTCTTTCCTGGCAATGCTTTGCTTTTCCTCGTGCTACTTCACTTTGCTTTGCTTTGCTTTGTCTTGCTCTGCTTTGCCTCCACTGGCCACGTTTTCTTTTGTTTTTCAGGCCACGCTTTCCTTTGTCTTGCTTCGCTTCGTATTCCTGGCACCTCTTGGTTTTACCTTCTCTGCTCTGCTCTGCTTGTCCTACCGCTGATGTGCTTTGCCTTGCCTCAAACTGCTTTCTTTACTTTGCTCTACGTTTCCTGGCACTGCTGGGACTTTCCTTGTACAAGTTTGCACTGCTTTGCTTTGCCTTGCACTGCTTTGCCTCCGCTGGCCATGTTTTCTTTTGCTTTTTCAGGCCACGCTTTCCTTTGTCTTGCTTCGCTTCGCTTTGTATTCCTGGCACCTCTAGGCTTTACTTTCTCTGCTCTGCTTTGCCTTGCCTCCAACTGCTTTCTTTACTTTGCTCTACGTTTCCTGGCACTGCTGGGACTTTCCTTGTACCAGTTTGCACTGCTTTGCTTTGCCTTGCTCTGCTTTCCTCTTCATTTCTCTGCTCTCCTGTGCTGCGCTAGGCTTCCTTTGCAGACCGTCCCGACGATTTTGCCGATGAGGCTATCGGTATATTTCGGAACGCATAAACCCTCAGACACACAGCTGGGCCTCCCCGCAGCCCGGACACTGTCCCCTCGCAACTCGAGGGTGGGGGCAGCAGGCCCGGCCACCCGACATGGTCAGTTCTGTGGCCCCAGCCGTGTGGCCTGCCGCTAGGCGGGCCCCACTGCTATTCGTCTGGGGACGGCGTTGGGTGAGGTTTTCAACGACGGTAAGTAACTACATGATTCCCACAACTACATTGGATGGAAGCCAACAATAAATTAATAAATAAATAAATAAATAAAGATAAAACCAGGTAAAGCAAGACATGGTTCTTGCCCGCTGTCACGGCGGACTATGAGGTGTCAGGGAGGCCGGGGAGCGGGCGAGCAGGGTACAGCCACCGTCCGAGTCTGGCCGCCAGCTCTACCCGGCATGAGGGCCTTGCGGTCTTTGCCCCGCAGACACTGGGAACCGGCAAGGAGGGCTGGCCGCCAGCTCCTTACATTTGCTTCGCTTCTCTTTGTTTTGCCTTGCTCTGCTTTGCTTTGCTCTGCTCTGCTCTTCCGGGCACACTTTTGCTTTTCCTTCTCTACTTTCCTCTGCTGTTCCTGCCCCTGCTGTGCTTTGCTTTGCTTTGCCTCAGATTGCTTTGCTTTGCTTTGTTTGCTTTGTCTTTCCTGGCAATGCTTTGCTTTTCCTCGTGCTACTTCACTTTGCTTTGCTTTGCTTTGTCTTGCTCTGCTTTGCCTCCACTGGCCATGCTTTCTTTTGTTTTTCAGGCCACGCTTTCCTTTGTTTTGCTTTGCTTTGTATTCCTGCCACGGCTTTGCTTTACCTTCTCTGCTCTGCTTTGCTTTTCCTACCCCTGCTGTGCTTTGCCTCGCCTCAAACTGCTTTCTTTACTTTGCTCTACGTTTCCTGGCACTGCTGAGACTTTCCTTGTACCAGTTTGCACTGCTTTGCTTTGCCTTGCTCTGCGTTGCCTTTCCGGGCCATGCTTTTTCAGGCCACGCTTTCCTTTGTTTTGCTTCGCTTTGTATTCCTGCCACGGCTTTGCTTTACCTTCTCTGCTCTGCTTTGCTTTTCCTACGCCTGCTGTGCTTTGCCTTGCCTCCTCTAACTGCTTTCTTTCTTTTGCTCTACATTTCCTGGTACTGCTTTGCTTCTCCTTGTGCTACTTTCCTTTGCTTTGCTCTGCCTTGCACTGCTTTGCCTTTCCTGGACACGCTTTACTTTGCTTTTCCTGGCCCTGTTTTGCTTGGTCTTTTTTTTGCATTTTTTTTGTTTGTTTGTTTGTTTTTTTAATATAGTTAAACATTCATTGCATTGCTTTGTTTTATTTTTGGACCTCTTTGCTTTGGTTTTCCTGGCCGCGCTTTGCTTTGCCTGGCCCTGCTTGTCATTTCTTTTCCTTATGCCGCATTCTTTTCCCTAGCAGGGCTTTGCTTTGCCTTGCTCGGCTTTGCCTCCACTGGCCATGTTTTCTTTTGCTTTTCAGGCCACGCTTTCCTTTGTTTTGCTTTGCTTTGTATTCCTGCCACGGCTTTGCTTTACCTTCTCTGCTCCGCTTTGCTTTTCCTACCCCTGCTCTGCTTTGCCTTGCCTCCAACTGCTTTCTTTACTTTGCTCTACGTTTCCTGGCACTGCTGGGACATTCCTTGTACAAGTTTGCACTGCTTTGCTTTGCCTTGCTCTGCGTTGCCTTTCCTGGCCATGCTTTTTCGGGCCACGCTTTCCTTTGTCTTGCTTCGCTTCGTATTCCTGGCACCTCTTGGTTTTACCTTCTCTGCTCTGCTCTGCTTGTCCTACCGCTGATGTGCTTTGCCTTGCCTCAAACTGCTTTCTTTACTTTGCTCTACGTTTCCTGGCACTGCTGGGACTTTCCTTGTACAAGTTTGCACTGCTTTGCTTTGCCTTGCTCTGCGTTGCCTTTCCTGGCCATGCTTTTTCGGGCCACGCTTTCCTTTGTCTTGCTTCGCTTCGTATTCCTGGCACCTCTTGGTTTTACTTTCCCTGCTCTGCTTTGCTTTTCCTACCCCTGCTCTGCTTTGCCTTGCCTCAAACTGCTTTCGTTACTTTGCTATACGTTTCCTGGCCCTGCTGGGACTTTCCTTGTACAAGTTTGCACTGCTTTGCTTTGCCTTGCACTGCTTTGCCTCCACTGGCCATGTTTTCTTTTGCTTTTTCAGGCCACGCTTTCCTTTGTCTTGCTTCACTTCGCTTTGTATTCCTGGCACCTCTAGGTTTTACTTTCTCTGTTCTGCTTTGCCTTGC
Source organism: Anser brachyrhynchus (assembly GCF_964034855.1). Classification (NCBI taxonomy): domain Eukaryota; kingdom Metazoa; phylum Chordata; class Aves; order Anseriformes; family Anatidae; genus Anser; species Anser brachyrhynchus. The sequence continues at coordinate 89,761 of NW_027664018.1, forward strand.
CTCAAACTGTTTTCTTTACGTTGCTCTACGTTTCCTGGCCCTGCTGGGACTTTCCTTGTACGAGTTTGCACTGCTTTGCTTTGCCTTGCTCTGCGTTGCCTTTCCTGGCCATGCTTTTTCAGGCCACGCTTTCCTTTGTCTTGCTTCGCTTTGTATTCCTGGCGCCTCTTGGTTTTACTTTCTCTGCTCTGCTTTTCCTACCCCTGCTGTGCTTTGCCTTGCCTCAAACTGCTTTCGTTACTTTGCTCTACGTTTCCTGGCCCTGCTGGGACTTTCCTTGTACAAGTTTGCACTGCTTTGCTTTGCCTTGCACTGCTTTGCCTCCACTGGCCATGTTTTCTTTTGCTTTTTCAGGCCACGCTTTCCTTTGTCTTGCTTCGCTTCGCTTTGTTTTCCTGGCACCTCTAGGCTTTACTTTCTCTGCTCTGCTTTGCCTTGCCTCCAACTGCTTTCTTTACTTTGCTCTACGTTTCCTGGCACTGCTGGGACTTTCCTTGTACCAGTTTGCACTGCTTTGCTTTGCCTTGCTCTGCTTTCCTCTTCATTTCTATGCTCTCCTGTGCTGCGCTAGGCTTCCTTTGCAGACCGTCCCGACGATTTTGCCGATGAGGCTATCGGTATATTTCGGAACGCATAAACCCTCAGACACACAGCTGGGCCTCCCCGCAGCCCGGACACTGTCCCCTCGCAACTCGAGGGTGGGGGCAGCAGGCCCGGCCACCCGACATGGTCAGTTCTGTGGCCCCAGCCGTGTGGCCTGCCGCTAGGCGGGCCCCACTGCTATTCGTCTGGGGACGGCGTTGGGTGAGGTTTTCAACGACGGTAAGTAACTACATGATTCCCACAACTACATTGGATGGAAGCCAACAATAAATAAATAAATAAATAAATAAATAAATAAATAAATAAATAAAGATAAAACCAGGTAAAGCAAGACATGGTTCTTGCCCGCTGTCACGGCGGACTATGAGGTGTCAGGGAGGCCGGGGAGCGGGCGAGCAGGGTACAGCCACCGTCCGAGTCTGGCCGCCAGCTCTACCCGGCATGAGGGCCTTGCAGTCTTTGCCCCGCAGACACTGGGAACCGGCAGGAGGGCTGGCCGCCAGCTCCTTACATTTGCTTCGCTTCTCTTTGTTTTGCCTTGCTCTGCTTTGCTTTGCTCTGCTCTGCTCTTCCGGGCACACTTTTGGTTTTCCATCTCTACTTTCCTCTGCTGTTCCTGCCACTGCTGTGCTTTGCTTTGCTTTGCCTCAGATTGCTTTGCTTTGCTTTGTTTGCTTTGTCTTTCCTGGCAATGCTTTGCTTTTCCTCGTGCTACTTCACTTTGCTTTGCTTTGCTTTGTCTTGCTCTGCTTTGCCTCCACTGGCCACGTTTTCTTTTGTTTTTCAGGCCACGCTTTCCTTTGTTTTGCTTTGCTTTGTATTCCTGCCACGGCTTTGCTTTACCTTCTCTGCTCTGCTTTCCTTTTCCTACCCCTGCTGTGCTTTGCCTCGCCTCAAACTGCTTTCTTTATTTTGCTCTACGTTTCCTGGCACTGCTGAGACTTTCCTTGTACCAGTTTGCACTGCTTTGCTTTGCCTTGCTCTGGGTTGCCTTTCCGGGCCATGCTTTTTCAGGCCACGCTTTCCTTTGTTTTGCTTCGCTTTGTATTCCTGGCACCTCTTGGTTTTACCTTCTCTGCTCTGCTCTGCTTGTCCTACCGCTGATGTGCTTTGCCTTGCCTCCAACTGCTTTCTTTACTTTGCTCTACGTTTCCTGGCACTGTTGGGACTTTCCTTGTACAAGTTTGCACTGCTTTGCTTTGCCTTGCTCTGCGTTGCCTTTCCTGGCCATGCTTTTTCGGGCCACGCTTTCCTTTGTCTTGCTTCGCTTCGTATTCCTGGCACCTCTTGGTTTTACCTTCTCTGCTCTGCTCTGCTTGTCCTACCGCTGATGTGCTTTGCCTTGCCTCAAACTGCTTTCTTTACTTTGCTCTACGTTTCCTGGCACTGCTGGGACTTTCCTTGTACAAGTTTGCACTGCTTTGCTTTGCCTTGCTCTGCGTTGCCTTTCCTGGCCATGCTTTTTCGGGCCACGCTTTCCTTTGTCTTGCTTCGCTTCGTATTCCTGGCACCTCTTGGTTTTACTTTCCCTGCTCTGCTCTGCTTTTCCTACCCCTGCTCTGCTTTGCCTTGCCTCAAACTGCTTTCGTTACTTTGCTATACGTTTCCTGGCCCTGCTGGGACTTTCCTTGTACAAGTTTGCACTGCTTTGCTTTGCCTTGCACTGCTTTGCCTCCACTGGCCATGTTTTCTTTTGCTTTTTCAGGCCACGCTTTCCTTTGTCTTGCTTCACTTCGCTTTGTATTCCTGGCACCTCTAGGTTTTACTTTCTCTGTTCTGCTTTGCCTTGCCTCCAACTGTTTTCTTTACGTTGCTCTACGTTTCCTGGCCCTGCTGGGACTTTCCTTGTACGAGTTTGCACTGCTTTGCTTTGCCTTGCTCTGCGTTGCCTTTCCTGGCCATGCTTTTTCAGGCCACGCTTTCCTTTGTCTTGCTTCGCTTTGTATTCCTGGCGCCTCTTGGTTTTACTTTCTCTGCTCTGCTTTTCCTACCCCTGCTGTGCTTTGCCTTGCCTCAAACTGCTTTCGTTACTTTGCTCTACCTTTCCTGGCCCTGCTGGGACTTTGCTTGTACAAGTTTGCACTGCTTTGCTTTGCCTTGCACTGCTTTGCCTCCGCTGGCCATGTTTTCTTTTGCTTTTTCAGGCCACGCTTTCCTTTGTCTTGCTTCGCTTCGCTTTGTATTCCTGGCACCTCTAGGCTTTACTTTCTCTGCTCTGCTTTGCCTTGCCTCCAACTGCTTTCTTTACTTTGCTCTACGTTTCCTGGCACTGCTGGGACTTTCCTTGTACCAGTTTGCACTGCTTTGCTTTGCCTTGCTCTGCTTTCCTCTTCATTTCTCTGCTCTCCTGTGCTGCGCTAGGCTTCCTTTGCAGACCGTCCCGACGATTTTGCCGATGAGGCTATCGGTATATTTCGGAACGCATAAACCCTCAGACACACAGCTGGGCCTCCCCGCAGCCCGGACACTGTCCCCTCGCAACTCGAGGGTGGGGGCAGCAGGCCCGGCCACCCGACATGGTCAGTTCTGTGGCCCCAGCCGTGTGGCCTGCCGCTAGGCGGGCCCCACTGCTATTCGTCTGGGGACGGCGTTGGGTGAGGTTTTCAACGACGGTAAGTAACTACATGATTCCCACAACTACATTGGATGGAAGCCAACAATAAATTAATAAATAAATAAATAAATAAAGATAAAACCAGGTAAAGCAAGACATGGTTCTTGCCCGCTGTCACGGCGGACTATGAGGTGTCAGGGAGGCCGGGGAGCGGGCGAGCAGGGTACAGCCACCGTCCGAGTCTGGCCGCCAGCTCTACCCGGCATGAGGGCCTTGCGGTCTTTGCCCCGCAGACACTGGGAACCGGCAAGGAGGGCTGGCCGCCAGCTCCTTACATTTGCTTCGCTTCTCTTTGTTTTGCCTTGCTCTGCTTTGCTTTGCTCTGCTCTGCTCTTCCGGGCACACTTTTGCTTTTCCTTCTCTACTTTCCTCTGCTGTTCCTGCCCCTGCTGTGCTTTGCCTCAGATTGCTTTGCTTTGCTTTGTTTGCTTTGTCTTTCCTGGCAATGCTTTGCTTTTCCTCGTGCTACTTCGCTTTGCTTTGCTTTGCCTTGCTCTGCTTTGCCTCCACTGGCCATGTTTTCTTTTGTTTTTCAGGCCACGCTTTCCTTTGTTTTGTTTTGCTTTGTATTCCTGCCACGGCTTTGCTTTACCTTCTCTGCTCTGCTTTGCTTTTCCTACCCCTGCTGTGCTTTGCCTCGCCTCAAACTGCTTTCTTTACTTTGCTCTACGTTTCCTGGCACTGCTGAGACTTTCCTTGTACCAGTTTGCACTGCTTTGCTTTGCCTTGCTCTGCGTTGCCTTTCCGGGCCATGCTTTTTCAGGCCACGCTTTCCTTTGTTTTGCTTCGCTTTGTATTCCTGCCACGGCTTTGCTTTACCTTCTCTGCTCTGCTTTGCTTTTCCTACGCCTGCTGTGCTTTGCCTTGCCTCCTCTAACTGCTTTCTTTCTTTTGCTCTACATTTCCTGGTACTGCTTTGCTTCTCCTTGTGCTACTTTCCTTTGCTTTGCTCTGCCTTGCACTGCTTTGCCTTTCCTGGACACGCTTTACTTTGCTTTTCCTGGCCCTGCTTTGCTTGGTCTTTTTTTGTATTTTTTTTGTTTGTTTGTTTGTTTTTTTAATATAGTTACACATTCATTGCATTGCTTTGTTTTATTTTTGGACCTCTTTGCTTTGGTTTTCCTGGCCGCGCTTTGCTTTGCCTGGCCCTGCTTGTCATTTCTTTTCCTTATGCCGCATTCTTTTCCCTAGCAGGGCTTTGCTTTGCCTTGCTCGGCTTTGCCTCCACTGGCCATGTTTTCTTTTGCTTTTCAGGCCACGCTTTCCTTTGTTTTGCTTTGCTTTGTATTCCTGCCACGGCTTTGCTTTACCTTCTCTGCTCCGCTTTGCTTTTCCTATCCCTGCTCTGCTTTGCCTTGCCTCCAACTGCTTTCTTTACTTTGCTCTACGTTTCCTGGCACTGCTGGGACTTTCCTTGTACAAGTTTGCACTGCTTTGCTTTGCCTTGCTCTGCGTTGCCTTTCCTGGCCATGCTTTTTCCGGCCACGCTTTCCTTTGTCTTGCTTCGCTTCGTATTCCTGGCACCTCTTGGTTTTACCTTCTCTGCTCTGCTCTGCTTGTCCTACCGCTGATGTGCTTTGCCTCGCCTCAAACTGCTTTCTTTACTTTGCTCTACGTTTCCTGGCACTGCTGGGACTTTCCTTGTACAAGTTTGCACTGCTTTGCTTTGCCTTGCTCTGCGTTGCCTTTCCTGGACATGCTTTTTCGGGCCACGCTTTCCTTTGTCTTGCTTCGCTTCGTATTCCTGGCACCTCTTGGTTTTACTTTCCCTGCTCTGCTCTGCTTTTCCTACCCCTGCTCTGCTTTGCCTTGCCTCAAACTGCTTTCGTTACTTTGCTATACGTTTCCTGGCCCTGCTGGGACTTTCCTTGTACAAGTTTGCACTGCTTTGCTTTGCCTTGCACTGGTTTGCCTCCACTGGCCATGTTTTCTTTTGCTTTTTCAGGCCACGCTTTCCTTTGTCTTGCTTCACTTCGCTTTGTATTCCTGGCACCTCTAGGTTTTAGTTTCTCTGTTCTGCTTTGCCTTGCTTCAAACTGTTTTCTTTACGTTGCTCTACGTTTCCTGGCCCTGCTGGGACTTTCCTTGTACGAGTTTGCACTGCTTTGCTTTGCCTTGCTCTGCGTTGCCTTTCCTGGCCATGCTTTTTCCGGCCACGCTTTCCTTTGTCTTGCTTCGCTTCGTATTCCTGGCACCTCTTGGTTTTACCTTCTCTGCTCTGCTCTGCTTGTCCTACCGCTGATGTGCTTTGCCTCGCCTCAAACTGCTTTCTTTACTTTGCTCTACGTTTCCTGGCCCTGCTGGGACTTTCCTTGTACGAGTTTGCACTGCTTTGCTTTGCCTTGCTCTGCGTTGCCTTTCCTGGCCATGCTTTTTCGGGCCACGCTTTCCTTTGTCTTGCTTCGCTTTGTATTCCTGGCACCTCTTGGTTTTACTTTCCCTGCTCTGCTCTGCTTTTCCTACCCCTGCTCTGCTTTGCCTTGCCTCAAACTGCTTTCGTTACTTTGCTCTACGTTTCCTGGCCCTGCCGGGACTTTGCTTGTACAAGTTTGCACTGCTTTGCTTTGCCTTGCACTGCTTTGCCTCCACTGGCCATGTTTTCTTTTGCTTTTTCAGGCCACGCTTTCCTTTGTCTTGCTTCGCTTCGCTTTGTATTCCTGGCACCTCTAGGCTTTACTTTCTCTGCTCTGCTTTGCCTTGCCTCCAACTGCTTTCTTTACTTTGCTCTACGTTTCCTGGCACTGCTGGGACTTTCCTTGTACCAGTTTGCACTGCTTTGCTTTGCCTTGCTCTGCTTTCCTCTTCATTTCTCTGCTCTCCTGTGCTGCGCTAGGCTTCCTTTGCAGACCGTCCCGACGATTTTGCCGATGAGGCTATCGGTATATTTCGGAACGCATAAACCCTCAGACACACAGCTGGGCCTCCCCGCAGCCCGGACACTGTCCCCTCGCAACTCGAGGGTGGGGGCAGCAGGCCCGGCCACCCGACATGGTCAGTTCTGTGGCCCCAGCCGTGTGGCCTGCCGCTAGGCGGGCCCCACTGCTATTCGTCTGGGGACGGCGTTGGGTGAGGTTTTCAACGACGGTAAGTAACTACATGATTCCCACAACTACATTGGATGGAAGCCAACAATAAATAAATAAATAAATAAATAAATAAATAAATAAAGATAAAACCAGGTAAAGCAAGACATGGTTCTTCCCCGCTGTCACGGCGGACTATGAGGTGTCAGGGAGGCCGGGGAGCGGGCGAGCAGGGTACAGCCACCGTCCGAGTCTGGCCGCCAGCTCTACCCGGCATGAGGGCCTTGCGGTCTTTGCCCCGCAGACACTGGGAACCGGCAGGAGGGCTGGCCGCCAGCTCCTTACATTTGCTTCGCTTCTCTTTGTTTTGCCTTGCTCTGCTTTGCTTTGCTCTGCTCTGCTCTTCCGGGCACACTTTTGGTTTTCCTTCTCTACTTTCCTCTGCTGTTCCTGCCCCTGCTGTGCTTTGCTTTGCTTTGCCTCAGATTGCTTTGCTTTGCTTTGTTTGCTTTGTCTTTCCTGGCAATGCTTTGCTTTTCCTCGTGCTACTTCGCTTTGCTTTGCTTTGCCTTGCTCTGCTTTGCCTCCACTGGCCATGTTTTCTTTTGTTTTTCAGGCCACGCTTTCCTTTGTTTTGCTTTGCTTTGCATTCCTGCCACGGCTTTGCTTTACCTTCTCTGCTCTGCTTTGCTTTTCCTACCCCTGCTGTGCTTTGCCTCGCCTCAAACTGCTTTCTTTACTTTGCTCTACGTTTCCTGGCACTGCTGAGACTTTCCTTGTACCAGTTTGCACTGCTTTGTTTTGCCTTGCTCTGGGTTGCCTTTCCGGGCCATGCTTTTTCAGGCCACGCTTTCCTTTGTTTTGCTTCGCTTTGTATTCCTGCCACGGCTTTGCTTTACCTTCTCTGCTCTGCTTTGCTTTTCCTACGCCTGCTGTGCTTTGCCTTGCCTCCTCTAACTGCTTTCTTTCTTTTGCTCTATATTTCCTGGTACTGCTTTGCTTCTCCTTGTGCTACTTTCCTTTGCTTTGCTCTGCCTTGCACTGCTTTGCCTTTCCTGGACACGCTTTACTTTGCTTTTCCTGGCCCTGCTTTGCTTGGTCTTTTTTTTGCATTTTTTTTGTTTGTTTTTTTTTTTTTTTAATATAGTTACACATTCATTGCATTGCTTTGTTTTATTTTTGGACCTCTTTGCTTTGGTTTTCCTGGCCGCGCTTTGCTTTGCCTGGCCCTGCTTGTCATTTCTTTTCCTTATGCCGCATTCTTTTCCCTAGCAGGGCTTTGCTTTGCCTTGCTCGGCTTTGCCTCCACTGGCCATGTTTTCTTTTGCTTTTCAGGCCACGCTTTCCTTTGTTTTGCTTTGCTTTGTATTCCTGCCACGGCTTTGCTTTACCTTCTCTGCTCCGCTTTGCTTTTCCTACCCCTGCTCTGCTTTGCCTTGCCTCCAACTGCTTTCTTTACTTTGTTCTACGTTTCCTGGCACTGCTGGGACTTTCCTTGTACAAGTTTGCACTGCTTTGCTTTGCCTTGCTCTGCGTTGCCTTTCCTGGCCATGCTTTTTCCGGCCACGCTTTCCTTTGTCTTGCTTCGCTTCGTATTCCTGGCACCTCTTGGTTTTACCTTCTCTGCTCTGCTCTGCTTGTCCTACCGCTGATGTGCTTTGCCTCGCCTCAAACTGCTTTCTTTACTTTGCTCTACGTTTCCTGGCACTGCTGGGACTTTCCTTGTACAAGTTTGCACTGCTTTGCTTTGCCTTGCTCTGCGTTGCCTTTCCTGGCCATGCTTTTTCGGGCCACGCTTTCCTTTGTCTTGCTTCGCTTCGTATTCCTGGCACCTCTTGGTTTTACCTTCTCTGCTCTGCTCTGCTTGTCCTACCGCTGATGTGCTTTGCCTTGCCTCAAACTGCTTTCTTTACTTTGCTCTACGTTTCCTGGCACTGCTGGGACTTTCCTTGTACAAGTTTGCACTGCTTTGCTTTGCCTTGCTCTGCGTTGCCTTTCCTGGCCATGCTTTTTCGGGCCACGCTTTCCTTTGATTTGCTTCGCTTTGTATTCCTGGCACCTCTTGGTTTTACTTTCCCTGCTCTGCTCTGCTTTTCCTACCCCTGCTCTGCTTTGCCTTGCCTCAAACTTCTTTCGTTACTTTGCTCTACGTTTCCTGGCACTGCTGGGACTTTCCTTGTACAAGTTTGCACTGCTTTGCTTTGCCTTGCACTGCTTTGCCTCCACTGGCCATGTTTTCTTTTGCTTTTTCAGGCCACGCTTTCCTTTGTCTTGCTTCACTTCGCTTTGTATTCCTGGCACCTCTAGGTTTTACTTTCTCTGTTCTGCTTTGCCTTGCCTCAAACTGTTTTCTTTACGTTGCTCTACGTTTCCTGGCCCTGCTGGGACTTTCCTTGTACGAGTTTGCACTGCTTTGCTTTGCCTTGCTCTGCGTTGCCTTTCCTGGCCATGCTTTTTCAGGCCACGCTTTCCTTTGTCTTGCTTCGCTTTGTATTCCTGGCACCTCTTGGTTTTACTTTCCCTGCTCTGCTCTGCTTTTCCTACCCCTGCTCTGCTTTGCCTTGCCTCAAACTGCTTTCGTTACTTTGCTCTACGTTTCCTGGCCCTGCCGGGACTTTGCTTGTACAAGTTTGCACTGCTTTGCTTTGCCTTGCACTGCTTTGCCTCCACTGGCCATGTTTTCTTTTGCTTTTTCAGGCCACGCTTTCCTTTGTCTTGCTTCGCTTCGCTTTGTATTCCTGGCACCTCTAGGCTTTACTTTCTCTGCTCTGCTTTGCCTTGCCTCCAACTGCTTTCTTTACTTTGCTCTACGTTTCCTGGCACTGCTGGGACTTTCCTTGTACCAGTTTGCACTGCTTTGCTTTGCCTTGCTCTGCTTTCCTCTTCATTTCTCTGCTCTCCTGTGCTGCGCTAGGCTTCCTTTGCAGACCGTCCCGACGATTTTGCCGATGAGGCTATCGGTATATTTCGGAACGCATAAACCCTCAGACACACAGCTGGGCCTCCCCGCAGCCCGGACACTGTCCCCTCGCAACTCGAGGGTGGGGGCAGCAGGCCCGGCCACCCGACATGGTCAGTTCTGTGGCCCCAGCCGTGTGGCCTGCCGCTAGGCGGGCCCCACTGCTATTCGTCTGGGGACGGCGTTGGGTGAGGTTTTCAACGACGGTAAGTAACTACATGATTCCCACAACTACATTGGATGGAAGCCAACAATAAATAAATAAATAAATAAATAAATAAATAAATAAAGATAAAACCAGGTAAAGCAAGACATGGTTCTTGCCCGCTGTCACGGCGGACTATGAGGTGTCAGGGAGGCCGGGGAGCGGGCGAGCAGGGTACAGCCACCGTCCGAGTCTGGCCGCCAGCTCTACCCGGCATGAGGGCCTTGCGGTCTTTGCCCCGCAGACACTGGGAACCGGCAGGAGGGCTGGCCGCCAGCTCCTTACATTTGCTTCGCTTCTCTTTGTTTTGCCTTGCTCTGCTTTGCTTTGCTCTGCTCTGCTCTTCCGGGCACACTTTTGGTTTTCCTTCTCTACTTTCCTCTGCTGTTCCTGCCCCTGCTGTGCTTTGCTTTGCTTTGCCTCAGATTGCTTTGCTTTGCTTTGTTTGCTTTGTCTTTCCTGGCAATGCTTTGCTTTTCCTCGTGCTACTTCGCTTTGCTTTGCTTTGCCTTGCTCTGCTTTGCCTCCACTGGCCATGTTTTCTTTTGTTTTTCAGGCCACGCTTTCCTTTGTTTTGCTTTGCTTTGCATTCCTGCCACGGCTTTGCTTTACCTTCTCTGCTCTGCTTTGCTTTTCCTACCCCTGCTGTGCTTTGCCTCGCCTCAAACTGCTTTCTTTACTTTGCTCTACGTTTCCTGGCACTGCTGAGACTTTCCTTGTACCTGTTTGCACTGCTTTGTTTTGCCTTGCTCTGGGTTGCCTTTCCGGGCCATGCTTTTTCAGGCCACGCTTTCCTTTGTTTTGCTTCGCTTTGTATTCCTGCCACGGCTTTGCTTTACCTTCTCTGCTCTGCTTTGCTTTTCCTACGCCTGCTGTGCTTTGCCTTGCCTCCTCTAACTGCTTTCTTTCTTTTGCTCTATATTTCCTGGTACTGCTTTGCTTCTCCTTGTGCTACTTTCCTTTGCTTTGCTCTGCCTTGCACTGCTTTGCCTTTCCTGGACACGCTTTACTTTGCTTTTCCTGGCCCTGCTTTGCTTGGTCTTTTTTTTGCATTTTTTTTGTTTGTTTTTTTTTTTTTTAATATAGTTACACATTCATTGCATTGCTTTGTTTTATTTTTGGACCTCTTTGCTTTGGTTTTCCTGGCCGCGCTTTGCTTTGCCTGGCCCTGCTTGTCATTTCTTTTCCTTATGCCGCATTCTTTTCCCTAGCAGGGCTTTGCTTTGCCTTGCTCGGCTTTGCCTCCACTGGCCATGTTTTCTTTTGCTTTTCAGGCCACGCTTTCCTTTGTTTTGCTTTGCTTTGTATTCCTGCCACGGCTTTGCTTTACCTTCTCTGCTCCGCTTTGCTTTTCCTACCCCTGCTCTGCTTTGCCTTGCCTCCAACTGCTTTCTTTACTTTGTTCTACGTTTCCTGGCACTGCTGGGACTTTCCTTGTACAAGTTTGCACTGCTTTGCTTTGCCTTGCTCTGCGTTGCCTTTCCTGGCCATGCTTTTTCCGGCCACGCTTTCCTTTGTCTTGCTTCGCTTCGTATTCCTGGCACCTCTTGGTTTTACCTTCTCTGCTCTGCTCTGCTTGTCCTACCGCTGATGTGCTTTGCCTCGCCTCAAACTGCTTTCTTTACTTTGCTCTACGTTTCCTGGCACTGCTGGGACTTTCCTTGTACAAGTTTGCACTGCTTTGCTTTGCCTTGCTCTGCGTTGCCTTTCCTGGCCATGCTTTTTCGGGCCACGCTTTCCTTTGTCTTGCTTCGCTTCGTATTCCTGGCACCTCTTGGTTTTACCTTCTCTGCTCTGCTCTGCTTGTCCTACCGCTGATGTGCTTTGCCTCGCCTCAAACTGCTTTCTTTACTTTGCTCTACGTTTCCTGGCACTGCTGGGACTTTCCTTGTACAAGTTTGCACTGCTTTGCTTTGCCTTGCTCTGCGTTGCCTTTCCTGGCCATGCTTTTTCGGGCCACGCTTTCCTTTGATTTGCTTCGCTTTGTATTCCTGGCACCTCTTGGTTTTACTTTCCCTGCTCTGCTCTGCTTTTCCTACCCCTGCTCTGCTTTGCCTTGCCTCAAACTTCTTTCGTTACTTTGCTCTACGTTTCCTGGCACTGCTGGGACTTTCCTTGTACAAGTTTGCACTGCTTTGCTTTGCCTTGCACTGCTTTGCCTCCACTGGCCATGTTTTCTTTTGCTTTTTCAGGCCACGCTTTCCTTTGTCTTGCTTCACTTCGCTTTGTATTCCTGGCACCTCTAGGTTTTACTTTCTCTGTTCTGCTTTGCCTTGCCTCTAACTGTTTTCTTTACGTTGCTCTACGTTTCCTGGCCCTGCTGGGACTTTCCTTGTACGAGTTTGCACTGCTTTGCTTTGCCTTGCTCTGCGTTGCCTTTCCTGGCCATGCTTTTTCAGGCCACGCTTTCCTTTGTCTTGCTTCGCTTTGTATTCCTGGCGCCTCTTGGTTTTACTTTCTCTGCTCTGCTTTTCCTACCCCTGCTGTGCTTTGCCTTGCCTCAAACTGCTTTCGTTACTTTGCTCTACGTTTCCTGGCCCTGCTGGGACTTTGCTTGTACAAGTTTGCACTGCTTTGCTTTGCCTTGCACTGCTTTGCCTCCACTGGCCATGTTTTCTTTTGCTTTTTCAGGCCACGCTTTCCTTTGTCTTGCTTCGCTTCGCTTTGTATTCCTGGCACCTCTAGGCTTTACTTTCTCTGCTCTGCTTTGCCTTGCCTCCAACTGCTTTCTTTACTTTGCTCTACGTTTCCTGGCACTGCTGGGACTTTCCTTGTACCAGTTTGCACTGCTTTGCTTTGCCTTGCTCTGCTTTCCTCTTCATTTCTCTGCTCTCCTGTGCTGCGCTAGGCTTCCTTTGCAGACCGTCCCGACGATTTTGCCGATGAGGCTATCGGTATATTTCGGAACGCATAAACCCTCAGACACACAGCTGGGCCTCCCCGCAGCCCGGACACTGTCCCCTCGCAACTCGAGGGTGGGGGCAGCAGGCCCGGCCACCCGACATGGTCAGTTCTGTGGCCCCAGCCGTGTGGCCTGCCGCTAGGCGGGCCCCACTGCTATTCGTCTGGGGACGGCGTTGGGTGAGGTTTTCAACGACGGTAAGTAACTACATGATTCCCACAACTACATTGGATGGAAGCCAACAATAAATAAATAAATAAAGAAAGAAAGAAAGATAAAACCAGGTAAAGCAAGACATGGTTCTTGCCCGCTGTCACGGCGGACTATGAGGTGTCAGGGAGGCCGGGGAGCGGGCGAGCAGGGTACAGCCACCGTCCGAGTCTGGCCGCCAGCTCTACCCGGCATGAGGGCCTTGCGGTCTTTGCCCCGCAGACACTGGGAACCGGCAGGAGGGCTGGCCGCCAGCTCCTTACATTTGCTTCGCTTCTCTTTCTTTTTCCTTGCTCTGCTTTGCTTTGCTCTGCTCTGCTCTTCCGGGCACACTTTTGGTTTTCCTTCTCTACTTTCCTCTGCTGTTCCTGCCCCTGCTGTGCTTTGCCTCAGATTGCTTTGCTTTGCTTTGTTTGCTTTGTCTTTCCTGGCAATGCTTTGCTTTTCCTCGTGCTACTTCACTTTGCTTTGCTTTGCTTTGTCTTGCTCTGCTTTGCCTCCACTGGCCATGTTTTCTTTTGTTTTTCAGGCCACGCTTTCCTTTGTTTTGCTTTGCTTTGTATTCCTGCCACGGCTTTGCTTTACCTTCTCTGCTCTGCTTTGCTTTTCCTACCCCTGCTGTGCTTTGCCTCGCCTCAAACTGCTTTCTTTACTTTGCTCTACGTTTCCTGGCACTGCTGAGACTTTCCTTGTACCAGTTTGCACTGCTTTGCTTTGCCTTGCTCTGGGTTGCCTTTCCGGGCCATGCTTTTTCAGGCCACGCTTTCCTTTGTTTTGCTTCGCTTTGTATTCCTTCCACGGCTTTGCTTTAACTTCTCTGCTCTGCTTTGCTTTTCCTACGCCTGCTGTGCTTTGCCTTGCCTCCTCTAACTGCTTTCTTTCTTTTGCTCTACATTTCCTGGTACTGCTTTGCTTCTCCTTGTGCTACTTTCCTTTGCTTTGCTCTGCCTTGCACTGCTTTGCCTTTCCTGGACACGCTTTACTTTGCTTTTCCTGGCCCTGCTTTGCTTGGTCTTTTTTTTGCATTTTTTTTGTTTGTTTTTTTTTTTTTTTAATATAGTTACACATTCATTGCATTGCTTTGTTTTATTTTTGGACCTCTTTGCTTTGGTTTTCCTGGCCGCGCTTTGCTTTGCCTGACCCTGCTTGTCATTTCTTTTCCTTATGCCGCATTCTTTTCCCTAGCAGGGCTTTGCTTTGCCTTGCTCGGCTTTGCCTCCACTGGCCATGTTTTCTTTTGCTTTTCAGGCCACGCTTTCCTTTGTTTTGCTTTGCTTTGTATTCCTGCCACGGCTTTGCTTTACCTTCTCTGCTCCGCTTTGCTTTTCCTACCCCTGCTCTGCTTTGCCTTGCCTCCAACTGCTTTCGTTACTTTGCTCTACGTTTCCTGGCCCTGCTGGGACTTTCCTTGTACAAGTTTGCACTGCTTTGCTTTGCCTTGCACTGCTTTGCCTCCACTGGCCATGTTTTCTTTTGCTTTTTCAGGCCACGCTTTCCTTTGTCTTGCTTCACTTCGCTTTGTATTCCTGGCACCTCTAGGTTTTACTTTCTCTGTTCTGCTTTGCCTTGCCTCAAACTGTTTTCTTTACGTTGCTCTACGTTTCCTGGCCCTGCTGGGACTTTCCTTGTACAAGTTTGCACTGCTTTGCTTTGCCTTGCTCTGCGTTGCCTTTCCTGGCCATGCTTTTTCAGGCCACGCTTTCCTTTGTCTTGCTTTGCTTTGTATTCCTGGCGCCTCTTGGTTTTACTTTCTCTGCTCTGCTTTTCCTACCCCTGCTGTGCTTTGCCTTGCCTCAAACTGCTTTCGTTACTTTGCTCTACGTTTCCTGGCCCTGCTGGGACTTTGCTTGTACAAGTTTGCACTGCTTTGCTTTGCCTTGCACTGCTTTGCCTCCACTGGCCATGTTTTCTTTTGCTTTTTCAGGCCACGCTTTCCTTTGTCTTGCTTCGCTTCGCTTTGTATTCCTGGCACCTCTAGGCTTTACTTTCTCTGCTCTGCTTTGCCTTGCCTCCAACTGCTTTCTTTACTTTGCTCTACGTTTCCTGGCACTGCTGGGACTTTCCTTGTACCAGTTTGCACTGCTTTGCTTTGCCTTGCTCTGCTTTCCTCTTCATTTCTCTGCTCTCCTGTGCTGCGCTAGGCTTCCTTTGCAGACCGTCCCGACGATTTTGCCGATGAGGCTATCGGTATATTTCGGAACGCATAAACCCTCAGACACACAGCTGGGCCTCCCCGCAGCCCGGACACTGTCCCCTCGCAACTCGAGGGTGGGGGCAGCAGGCCCGGCCACCCGACATGGTCAGTTCTGTGGCCCCAGCCGTGTGGCCTGCCGCTAGGCGGGCCCCACTGCTATTCGTCTGGGGACGGCGTTGGGTGAGGTTTTCAACGACGGTAAGTAACTACATGATTCCCACAACTACATTGGATGGAAGCCAACAATAAATAAATAAATAAATAAATAAAGAAAGATAAAACCAGGTAAAGCAAGACATGGTTCTTGCCCGCTGTCACGGCGGACTATGAGGTGTCAGGGAGGCCGGGGAGCGGGCGAGCAGGGTACAGCCACCGTCCGAGTCTGGCCGCCAGCTCTACCCGGCATGAGGGCCTTGCGGTCTTTGCCCCGCAGACACTGGGAACCGGCAGGAGGGCTGGCCGCCAGCTCCTTACATTTGCTTCGCTTCTCTTTCTTTTTCCTTGCTCTGCTTTGCTTTGCTCTGCTCTGCTCTTCCGGGCACACTTTTGGTTTTCCTTCTCTACTTTCCTCTGCTGTTCCTGCCCCTGCTGTGCTTTGCCTCAGATTGCTTTGCTTTGCTTTGTTTGCTTTGTCTTTCCTGGCAATGCTTTGCTTTTCCTCGTGCTACTTCGCTTTGCTTTGCTTTGCCTTGCTCTGCTTTGCCTCCACTGGCCATGTTTTCTTTTGTTTTTCAGGCCACGCTTTCCTTTGTTTTGCTTTGCTTTGTATTCCTGCCACGGCTTTGCTTTACCTTCTCTGCTCTGCTTTGCTTTTCCTACCCCTGCTGTGCTTTGCCTCGCCTCAAACTGCTTTCTTTACTTTGCTCTACGTTTCCTGGCACTGCTGAGACTTTCCTTGTACCAGTTTGCACTGCTTTGCTTTGCCTTGCTCTGCGTTGCCTTTCCGGGCCATGCTTTTTCAGGCCACGCTTTCCTTTGTTTTGCTTCGCTTTGTATTCCTGCCACGGCTTTGCTTTACCTTCTCTGCTCTGCTTTGATTTTCCTACCCCTGCTGTGCTTTGCCTTGCCTCAAACTGCTTTCGTTACTTTGCTCTACATTTCCTGGCCCTGCTGGGACTTTCCTTGTACAAGTTTGCACTGCTTTGCTTTGCCTTGCTCTGCGTTGCCTTTCCTGGCCATGCGTTTTCAGGCCACGCGTTCCTTTGTTTTCCTTTGCTTCGTATTCCTGGCACCTCTTGGTTTTACCTTCTCTGCTCTGCTTTGCTTTTCCTACCCCTGCTGTGCTTTGCCTTGCCTCCAACTGCTTTCGTTACTTTGCTCTACCTTTCCTGGCCCTGCTGGGACTTCCCTTGTACAAGTTTGCACTGCTTTGCTTTGCCTTGCACTGCTTTGCCTCCACTGGCCATGTTTTTTTTTCCTTTTTCAGGCCACGCTTTCCTTTGTCTTGCTTCGCTTCGCTTTGTATTCCTGGCACCTCTAGGTTTTACTTTCTCTGCTCTGCTTTGCCTTGCCTCCAACTGCTTTCTTTACTTTGCTCTACGTTTCCTGGCCCTGCTGGGACTTTCCTTGTACGAGTTTGCACTGCTTTGCTTTGCCTTGCTCTGCGTTGCCTTTCCTGGCCATGCGTTTTCAGGCCACGCGTTCCTTTGTTTTCCTTTGCTTCGTATTCCTGGCACCTCTTGGTTTTACCTTCTCTGCTCTGCTTTGCTTTTCCTACCCCTGCTGTGCTTTGCCTTGCCTCCAACTGCTTTCGTTACTTTGCTCTACCTTTCCTGGCCCTGCTGGGACTTCCCTTGTACAAGTTTGCACTGCTTTGCTTTGCCTTGCACTGCTTTGCCTCCACTGGCCATGTTTTTTTTTCCTTTTTCAGGCCACGCTTTCCTTTGTCTTGCTTCGCTTCGCTTTGTATTCCTGGCACCTCTAGGTTTTACTTTCTCTGCTCTGCTTTGCCTTGCCTCCAACTGCTTTCTTTACTTTGCTCTACGTTTCCTGGCACTGCTGGGACTTTCCTTGTACCAGTTTGCACTGCTTTGCTATGCCTTGCTCTGCTTTCCTATTCATTTCTCTGCTCTCCTGTGCTGCGCTAGGCTTCCTTTGCAGACTGTCCCGACGATTTTGCCGATGAGGCTATCGGTATATTTCGGAACGCATAAACCCTCAGACACACAGCTGGGCCTCCCCGCAGCCCGGACACTGTCCCCTCGCAACTCGAGGGTGGGGGCAGCAGGCCCGGCCACCCGACATGGTCAGTTCTGTGGCCCCAGCCGTGTGGCCTGCCGCTAGGCGGGCCCCACTGCTATTCGTCTGGGGACGGCGTTGGGTGAGGTTTTCAACGACGGTAAGTAACTACATGATTCCCACAACTACATTGGATGGAAGCCAACAATAAATAAATAAATAAATAAATAAATAAAGATAAAACCAGGTAAAGCAAGACATGGTTCTTGCCCGCTGTCACGGCGGACTATGAGGTGTCAGGGAGGCCGGGGAGCGGGCGAGCAGGGTACAGCCACCGTCCGAGTCTGGCCGCCAGCTCTACCCGGCATGAGGGCCTTGCGGTCTTTGCCCCGCAGACACTGGGAACCGGCAGGAGGGCTGGCCGCCAGCTCCTTACATTTGCTTCGCTTCTCTTTGTTTTTCCTTGCTCTGCTTTGCTTTGCTCTGCTCTGCTCTTCCGGGCACACTTTTGGTTTTCCTTCTCTACTTTCCTCTGCTGTTCCTGCCCCTGCTGTGCTTTGCCTCAGATTGCTTTGCTTTGCTTTGTTTGCTTTGTCTTTCCTGGCAATGCTTTGCTTTTCCTCATGCTACTTCGCTTTGCTTTGCTTTGCTTTGCCTTGCTCTGCTTTGCCTCCACTGGCCATGTTTTCTTTTGCTTTTTCAGGCCACGCTTTCCTTTGTTTTGCTTTGCTTTGTATTCCTGCCACGGCTTTGCTTTACCTTCTCTGATCTGCTTTGCTTTTCCTACCCCTGCTGTGCTTTGCCTTGCCTTAAACTGCTTTCGTTACTTTGCTCTACGTTTCTTGGCACTGCTGGGACTTTCCTTGTTCGAGTTTGCACTGCTTTGCTTTGCCTTGCTCTGCGTTGCCTTTCCTGGCCATGCTTTTTCAGGCCATGCTTTCCTTTGTTTTCCTTTGCTTCGTATTCCTGGCGCCTCTTGGTTTTACCTTCTATGCTCTGCTTTGCTTTTCCTACCCCTGCTGTGCTTTGCCTTGCCTCCTCAAACCGCTTTCGTTACTTTGCTCTACCTTTCCTGGCACTGCTGGGACTTTCCTTGTACAAGTTTGCACTGCTTTGCTTTGCCTTGCTCGGCTTTCCTCTTCATTGCTCTGCTCTCCTGTGCTGCGCTAGGCTTCCTTTGCAGACCGTCCCGACGATTTTGCCGATGAGGCTATCGGTATATTTCGGAACGCATAAACCCTCAGACACACAGCTGGGCCTCCCCGCAGCCCGGACACTGTCCCCTCGCAACTCGAGGGTGGGGGCAGCAGGCCCAGCCACCCAACACGGTCAGTTCTGTGGCCCCAGCCGTGTGTCCTGCCGCTAGGCGGGCCCCACTGCTACCCGTCTGGGGACGGCGTTGGGTGAGGTTTTGAACGACGATCAGTAACTACGTGATTCCCACAACTACATTGGATGGAAAGCAACAATAAATAAATAAATAAATGCAGGGAAAAAAGAAAAAAGAAAAAAAAAAAAAAGGTAAAGCAAGACATGGTTCTTGCCCACTGTCACGGCGGACTATGAGGGTTCAGGGAGGCCGGGGAGCAGGCGAGCAGGGTACAGCCACCGTCCGAGTCTGGCCGCCAGCTCTACCCAGCATGAGGGCCCTGCGGTCTTTGCCCCGCAGACACTGGGAACCGGCAGGAGTGCTGGCCGCCAGCTCCTTACATTTGCTTCGCTTCTCTTTGTTTTTCCTTGCTCTGCTTTGCTTTGCTCTGCTCTTCTGGGCACAGTTTTGCTTTTCCTTCTCTGCTTTCCTCTGCTGTTTTTGCCTGTGCTTTGCTTTCCTTTGCCTCAGATTGCTTTGGGTCAGATTACTTTTATTTTTTTTGTTGTTTTTGTTTCTTTTTTTTTTCTTTTTTTTTTTTTTTTGTTAATATAGATACATATTCATTTTATTGCTTTGTTTTATTTTTGGACCTTTTTGCTTTGGTTTTCCTGGCCGCGTTTGCTTTGCCTGGCCCTGCCTGTCATTTCTTTTCATTATGCCGCATTCTTTTCCCTAGCAGGGCTTTGCTTTGCCTTGCTCGGCTTTCCTCTTCATTGCTCTGCTCTCCTGTGCTGCGCTAGGCTTCCTTTGCAGACCGTCCCGACGATTTTGCCGATGAGGCGATCGGTATATTTAGGAACGCATAAACCCTCAGACACACAGCTGGGCCTCCCCGCAGCCCGGACACTGTCCCCTCGCAACTCGAGGGTGGGGGCAGCAGGCCCGGCCACCCGACATGGTCAGTTCTGTGGCCCCAGCCGTGTGGCCTGCCGCTAGGCGGGCCCCACTGCTACCCGTCTGGGGACGGCGTTGGGTGAGGTGTTCAACGACGGTAAGTAACTACATGATTCCCACAACTACATTGGATGGAAGGCACGAATAAATAAAAATATAAATAAATAAATAAATAAATAAAGATAAAACCAGGTAAAGCAAGACATGGTTCTTGCCCGCTGTCACGGCGGACTATGAGGTGTCAGGGAGGCCGGGGAGCGGGCGAGCAGGGTACAGCCACCGTCCGAGTCTGGCCGCCAGCTCTACCCGGCATGAGGGCCTTGCGGTCTTTGCCCCGCAGACACTGGGAACCGGCAGGAGGGCTGGCCGCCAGCTCCTTACATTTGCTTCGCTTCTCTTTCTTTTTCCTTGCTCTGCTTTGCTTTGCTCTGCTCTGCTCTTCCGGGCACACTTTTGCTTTTCCTTCTCTACTTTCCTCTGCTGTTCCTGCCCCTGCTTTGCTTTTCTTTGCTTTGCCTCAGATTGCTTTGCTTTGCTTTGTTTGCTTTGTCTTTCCTGGCAATGCTTTGCTTTTCCTCGTGCTACTTCACTTTGCTTTGCTTTGCTTTGTCTTGCTCTGCTTTGCCTCCACTGGCCATGTTTTCTTTTGTTTTTCAGGCCACGCTTTCCTTTGTTTTGCTTCGCTTTGTATTCCTGCCACGGCTTTGCTTTACCTTCTCTGCTCTGCTTTGCTTTTCCTACCCCTGCTGTGCTTTGCCTTGCCTCCTCTAACTGCTTTCTTTCTTTTGCTCTACATTTCCTGGTACTGCTTTGCTTCTCCTTGTGCTACTTTCCTTTGCTTTGCTCTGCCTTGCACTGCTTTGCCTTTCCTGGACACGCTTTACTTTGCTTTTCCTGGCCCTGCTTTGCTTGGTCTTTTTTTGCGTTTGTTTTTTTTTTTTTTTTTTTTTAATATAGTTACACATTCATTGCATTGCTTTGTTTTATTTTTGGACCTCTTTGCTTTGGTTTTCCTGGCCGCGCTTTGTTTTGCCTGACCCTGCTTGTCATTTCTTTTCCTTCTGCCGCATTCTTTTCCCTAGCAGGGCTTTGCTTTGCCTTGCTCGGCTTTGCCTCCACTGGCCATGTTTTCTTTTGCTTTTTCAGGCCACGCTTTCCTTTGTCTTGCTTCGCTTCGTATTCCTGGCACCTCTTGGTTTTACCTTCTCTGCTCTGCTCTGCTTGTCCTACCGCTGATGTGCTTTGCCTTGCCTCCAACTGCTTTCTTTACTTTGCTCTACGTTTCCTGGCACTGCTGGGACTTTCCTTGTACAAGTTTGCACTGCTTTGCTTTGCCTTGCTCTGCGTTGCCTTTCCTGGCCATGCTTTTTCGGGCCACGCTTTCCTTTGTCTTGCTTCGCTTCGTATTCCTGGCACCTCTTGGTTTTACCTTCTCTGCTCTGCTCTGCTTGTCCTACCGCTGATGTGCTTTGCCTTGCCTCAAACTGCTTTCTTTACTTTGCTCTACGTTTCCTGGCACTGCTGGGACTTTCCTTGTACAAGTTTGCACTGCTTTGCTTTGCCTTGCACTGCTTTGCCTCCGCTGGCCATGTTTTCTTTTGCTTTTTCAGGCCACGCTTTCCTTTGTCTTGCTTCGCTTCGCTTTGTATTCCTGGCACCTCTAGGCTTTACTTTCTCTGCTCTGCTTTGCCTTGCCTCCAACTGCTTTCTTTACTTTGCTCTACGTTTCCTGGCCCTGCTGGGACTTTCCTTGTACGAGTTTGCACTGCTTTGCTTTGCCTTGCTCTGCGTTGCCTTTCCTGGCCATGCTTTTTCAGGCCACGCTTTCCTTTGACTTGCTTCGCTTTGTATTCCTGGCGCCTCTTGGTTTTACTTTCTCTGCTCTGCTTTTCCTACCCCTGCTGTGCTTTGCCTTGCCTCAAACTGCTTTCGTTACTTTGCTCTACGTTTCCTGGCCCTGCTGGGACTTTCCTTGTACAAGTTTGCACTGCTTTGCTTTGCCTTGCACTGCTTTGCCTCCACTGGCCATGTTTTCTTTTGCTTTTTCAGGCCACGCTTTCCTTTGTCTTGCTTCGCTTCGCTTTGTTTTCCTGGCACCTCTAGGCTTTACTTTCTCTGCTCTGCTTTGCCTTGCCTCCAACTGCTTTCTTTACTTTGCTCTACGTTTCCTGGCACTGCTGGGACTTTCCTTGTACCAGTTTGCACTGCTTTGCTTTGCCTTGCTCTGCTTTCCTCTTCATTTCTCTGCTCTCCTGTGCTGCGCTAGGCTTCCTTTGCAGACCGTCCCGACGATTTTGCCGATGAGGCTATCGGTATATTTCGGAACGCATAAACCCTCAGACACACAGCTGGGCCTCCCCGCAGCCCGGACACTGTCCCCTCGCAACTCGAGGGTGGGGGCAGCAGGCCCGGCCACCCGACATGGTCAGTTCTGTGGCCCCAGCCGTGTGGCCTGCCGCTAGGCGGGCCCCACTGCTATTCGTCTGGGGACGGCGTTGGGTGAGGTTTTCAACGACGGTAAGTAACTACATGATTCCCACAACTACATTGGATGGAAGCCAACAATAAATAAATAAATAAATAAATAAATAAATAAATAAATAAAGATAAAACCAGGTAAAGCAAGACATGGTTCTTGCCCGCTGTCACGGCGGACTATGAGGTGTCAGGGAGGCCGGGGAGCGGGCGAGCAGGGTACAGCCACCGTCCGAGTCTGGCCGCCAGCTCTACCCGGCATGAGGGCCTTGCGGTCTTTGCCCCGCAGACACTGGGAACCGGCAGGAGGGCTGGCCGCCAGCTCCTTACATTTGCTTCGCTTCTCTTTGTTTTGCCTTGCTCTGCTTTGCTTTGCTCTGCTCTGCTCTTCCGGGCACACTTTTGGTTTTCCTTCTCTACTTTCCTCTGCTGTTCCTGCCCCTGCTGTGCTTTGCTTTGCTTTGCCTCAGATTGCTTTGCTTTGCTTTGTTTGCTTTGTCTTTCCTGGCAATGCTTTGCTTTTCCTCGTGCTACTTCACTTTGCTTTGCTTTGCTTTGTCTTGCTCTGCTTTGCCTCCACTGGCCACGTTTTCTTTTGTTTTTCAGGCCACGCTTTCCTTTGTCTTGCTTCGCTTCGTATTCCTGGCACCTCTTGGTTTTACCTTCTCTGCTCTGCTCTGCTTGTCCTACCGCTGATGTGCTTTGCCTTGCCTCAAACTGCTTTCTTTACTTTGCTCTACGTTTCCTGGCACTGCTGGGACTTTCCTTGTACAAGTTTGCACTGCTTTGCTTTGCCTTGCACTGCTATGCCTCCGCTGGCCATGTTTTCTTTTGCTTTTTCAGGCCACGCTTTCCTTTGTCTTGCTTCGCTTCGCTTTGTATTCCTGGCACCTCTAGGCTTTACTTTCTCTGCTCTGCTTTGCCTTGCCTCCAACTGCTTTCTTTACTTTGCTCTACGTTTCCTGGCACTGCTGGGACTTTCCTTGTACCAGTTTGCACTGCTTTGCTTTGCCTTGCTCTGCTTTCCTCTTCATTTCTCTGCTCTCCTGTGCTGCGCTAGGCTTCCTTTGCAGACCGTCCCGACGATTTTGCCGATGAGGCTATCGGTATATTTCGGAACGCATAAACCCTCAGACACACAGCTGGGCCTCCCCGCAGCCCGGACACTGTCCCCTCGCAACTCGAGGGTGGGGGCAGCAGGCCCAGCCACCCGACATGGTCAGTTCTGTGGCCCCAGCCGTGTGGCCTGCCGCTAGGCGGGCCCCACTGCTATTCGTCTGGGGACGGCGTTGGGTGAGGTTTTCAACGACGGTAAGTAACTACATGATTCCCACAACTACATTGGATGGAAGCCAACAATAAATTAATAAATAAATAAATAAATAAAGATAAAACCAGGTAAAGCAAGACATGGTTCTTGCCCGCTGTCACGGCGGACTATGAGGTGTCAGGGAGGCCGGGGAGCGGGCGAGCAGGGTACAGCCACCGTCCGAGTCTGGCCGCCAGCTCTACCCGGCATGAGGGCCTTGCGGTCTTTGCCCCGCAGACACTGGGAACCGGCAGGAGGGCTGGCCGCCAGCTCCTTACATTTGCTTCGCTTCTCTTTGTTTTTCCTTGCTCTGCTTTGCTTTGCTCTGCTCTGCTCTTCCGGGCACACTTTTGGTTTTCCTTCTCTACTTTCCTCTGCTGTTCCTGCCCCTGCTGTGCTTTGCTTTGCTTTGCCTCAGATTGCTTTGCTTTGCTTTGTTTGCTTTGTCTTTCCTGGCAATGCTTTGCTTTTCCTCGTGCTACTTCACTTTGCTTTGCTTTGCTTTGTCTTGCTCTGCTTTGCCTCCACTGGCCATGCTTTCTTTTGTTTTTCAGGCCACGCTTTCCTTTGTTTTGCTTTGCTTTGTATTCCTGCCACGGCTTTGCTTTACCTTCTCTGCTCTGCTTTGCTTTTCCTACCCCTGCTGTGCTTTGCCTCGCCTCAAACTGCTTTCTTTACTTTGCTCTACGTTTCCTGGCACTGCTGAGACTTTCCTTGTACCAGTTTGCACTGCTTTGCTTTGCCTTGCTCTGCGTTGCCTTTCCGGGCCATGCTTTTTCAGGCCACGCTTTCCTTTGTTTTGCTTCGCTTTGTATTCCTGCCACGGCTTTGCTTTACCTTCTCTGCTCTGCTTTGCTTTTCCTACGCCTGCTGTGCTTTGCCTTGCCTCCTCTAACTGCTTTCTTTCTTTTGCTCTACATTTCCTGGTACTGCTTTGCTTCTCCTTGTGCTACTTTCCTTTGCTTTGCTCTGCCTTGCACTGCTTTGCCTTTCCTGGACACGCTTTACTTTGCTTTTCCTGGCCCTGTTTTGCTTGGTCTTTTTTTTGCATTTTTTTTGTTTGTTTGTTTGTTTTTTTAATATAGTTACACATTCATTGCATTGCTTTGTTTTATTTTTGGACCTCTTTGCTTTGGTTTTCCTGGCCGCGCTTTGCTTTGCCTGGCCCTGCTTGTCATTTCTTTTCCTTATGCCGCATTCTTTTCCCTAGCAGGGCTTTGCTTTGCCTTGCTCGGCTTTGCCTCCACTGGCCATGTTTTCTTTTGCTTTTCAGGCCACGCTTTCCTTTGTTTTGCTTTGCTTTGTATTCCTGCCACGGCTTTGCTTTACCTTCTCTGCTCCGCTTTGCTTTTCCTACCCCTGCTCTGCTTTGCCTTGCCTCCAACTGCTTTCTTTACTTTGCTCTACGTTTCCTGGCACTGCTGGGACATTCCTTGTACAAGTTTGCACTGCTTTGCTTTGCCTTGCTCTGCGTTGCCTTTCCTGGCCATGCTTTTTCGGGCCACGCTTTCCTTTGTCTTGCTTCGCTTCGTATTCCTGGCACCTCTTGGTTTTACCTTCTCTGCTCTGCTCTGCTTGTCCTACCGCTGATGTGCTTTGCCTTGCCTCAAACTGCTTTCTTTACTTTGCTCTACGTTTCCTGGCACTGCTGGGACTTTCCTTGTACAAGTTTGCACTGCTTTGCTTTGCCTTGCTCTGCGTTGCCTTTCCTGGCCATGCTTTTTCGGGCCACGCTTTCCTTTGTCTTGCTTCGCTTCGTATTCCTGGCACCTCTTGGTTTTACTTTCCCTGCTCTGCTTTGCTTTTCCTACCCCTGCTCTGCTTTGCCTTGCCTCAAACTGCTTTCGTTACTTTGCTATACGTTTCCTGGCCCTGCTGGGACTTTCCTTGTACAAGTTTGCACTGCTTTGCTTTGCCTTGCACTGCTTTGCCTCCACTGGCCATGTTTTCTTTTGCTTTTTCAGGCCACGCTTTCCTTTGTCTTGCTTCACTTCGCTTTGTATTCCTGGCACCTCTAGGTTTTACTTTCTCTGTTCTGCTTTGCCTTGCCTCAAACTGTTTTCTTTACGTTGCTCTACGTTTCCTGGCCCTGCTGGGACTTTCCTTGTACGAGTTTGCACTGCTTTGCTTTGCCTTGCTCTGCGTTGCCTTTCCTGGCCATGCTTTTTCAGGCCACGCTTTCCTTTGTCTTGCTTCGCTTTGTATTCCTGGCGCCTCTTGGTTTTACTTTCTCTGCTCTGCTTTTCCTACCCCTGCTGTGCTTTGCCTTGCCTCAAACTGCTTTCGTTACTTTGCTCTACGTTTCCTGGCCCTGCTGGGACTTTCCTTGTACAAGTTTGCACTGCTTTGCTTTGCCTTGCACTGCTTTGCCTCCACTGGCCATGTTTTCTTTTGCTTTTTCAGGCCACGCTTTCCTTTGTCTTGCTTCGCTTCGCTTTGTTTTCCTGGCACCTCTAGGCTTTACTTTCTCTGCTCTGCTTTGCCTTGCCTCCAACTGCTTTCTTTACTTTGCTCTACGTTTCCTGGCACTGCTGGGACTTTCCTTGTACCAGTTTGCACTGCTTTGCTTTGCCTTGCTCTGCTTTCCTCTTCATTTCTCTGCTCTCCTGTGCTGCGCTAGGCTTCCTTTGCAGACCGTCCCGACGATTTTGCCGATGAGGCTATCGGTATATTTCGGAACGCATAAACCCTCAGACACACAGCTGGGCCTCCCCGCAGCCCGGACACTGTCCCCTCGCAACTCGAGGGTGGGGGCAGCAGGCCCGGCCACCCGACATGGTCAGTTCTGTGGCCCCAGCCGTGTGGCCTGCCGCTAGGCGGGCCCCACTGCTATTCGTCTGGGGACGGCGTTGGGTGAGGTTTTCAACGACGGTAAGTAACTACATGATTCCCACAACTACATTGGATGGAAGCCAACAATAAATAAATAAATAAATAAATAAATAAATAAATAAATAAATAAAGATAAAACCAGGTAAAGCAAGACATGGTTCTTGCCCGCTGTCACGGCGGACTATGAGGTGTCAGGGAGGCCGGGGAGCGGGCGAGCAGGGTACAGCCACCGTCCGAGTCTGGCCGCCAGCTCTACCCGGCATGAGGGCCTTGCGGTCTTTGCCCCGCAGACACTGGGAACCGGCAGGAGGGCTGGCCGCCAGCTCCTTACATTTGCTTCGCTTCTCTTTGTTTTGCCTTGCTCTGCTTTGCTTTGCTCTGCTCTGCTCTTCCGGGCACACTTTTGGTTTTCCTTCTCTACTTTCCTCTGCTGTTCCTGCCCCTGCTGTGCTTTGCTTTGCTTTGCCTCAGATTGCTTTGCTTTGCTTTGTTTGCTTTGTCTTTCCTGGCAATGCTTTGCTTTTCCTCGTGCTACTTCACTTTGCTTTGCTTTGCTTTGTCTTGCTCTGCTTTGCCTCCACTGGCCACGTTTTCTTTTGTTTTTCAGGCCACGCTTTCCTTTGTTTTGCTTTGCTTTGTATTCCTGCCACGGCTTTGCTTTACCTTCTCTGCTCTGCTTTCCTTTTCCTACCCCTGCTGTGCTTTGCCTCGCCTCAAACTGCTTTCTTTACTTTGCTCTACGTTTCCTGGCACTGCTGAGACTTTCCTTGTACCAGTTTGCACTGCTTTGCTTTGCCTTGCTCTGCGTTGCCTTTCCGGGCCATGCTTTTTCAGGCCACGCTTTCCTTTGTTTTGCTTCGCTTTGTATTCCTGCCACGGCTTTGCTTTACCTTCTCTGCTCTGCTTTGCTTTTCCTACGCCTGCTGTGCTTTGCCTTGCCTCCTCTAACTGCTTTCTTTCTTTTGCTCTACATTTCCTGGTACTGCTTTGCTTCTCCTTGTGCTACTTTCCTTTGCTTTGCTCTGCCTTGCACTGCTTTGCCTTTCCTGGACACGCTTTACTTTGCTTTTCCTGGCCCTGTTTTGCTTGGTCTTTTTTTTGCATTTTTTTTGTTTGTTTGTTTTTTTTTTTAATATAGTTACACATTCATTGCATTGCTTTGTTTTATTTTTGGACCTCTTTGCTTTAGTTTTCCTGGCCGCGCTTTGCTTTGCCTGGCCCTGCTTGTCATTTCTTTTCCTTATGCCGCATTCTTTTCCCTAGCAGGGCTTTGCTTTGCCTTGCTCGGCTTTGCCTCCACTGGCCATGTTTTCTTTTGCTTTTCAGGCCACGCTTTCCTTTGTTTTGCTTTGCTTTGTATTCCTGCCACGGCTTTGCTTTACCTTCTCTGCTCCGCTTTGCTTTTCCTACCCCTGCTCTGCTTTGCCTTGCCTCCAACTGCTTTCTTTACTTTGCTCTACGTTTCCTGGCACTGCTGGGACATTCCTTGTACAAGTTTGCACTGCTTTGCTTTGCCTTGCTCTGCGTTGCCTTTCCTGGCCATGCTTTTTCGGGCCACGCTTTCCTTTGTCTTGCATCGCTTCGTATTCCTGGCACCTCTTGGTTTTACCTTCTCTGCTCTGCTCTGCTTGTCCTACCGCTGATGTGCTTTGCCTTGCCTCAAACTGCTTTCTTTACTTTGCTCTACGTTTCCTGGCACTGCTGGGACTTTCCTTGTACAAGTTTGCACTGCTTTGCTTTGCCTTGCTCTGCGTTGCCTTTCCTGGCCATGCTTTTTCGGGCCACGCTTTCCTTTGTCTTGCTTCGCTTCGTATTCCTGGCACCTCTTGGTTTTACTTTCCCTGCTCTGCTTTGCTTTTCCTACCCCTGCTCTGCTTTGCCTTGCCTCAAACTGCTTTCGTTACTTTGCTATACGTTTCCTGGCCCTGCTGGGACTTTCCTTGTACAAGTTTGCACTGCTTTGCTTTGCCTTGCACTGCTTTGCCTCCACTGGCCATGTTTTCTTTTGCTTTTTCAGGCCACGCTTTCCTTTGTCTTGCTTCACTTCGCTTTGTATTCCTGGCACCTCTAGGTTTTACTTTCTCTGTTCTGCTTTGCCTTGCCTCCAACTGTTTTCTTTACGTTGCTCTACGTTTCCTGGCCCTGCTGGGACTTTCCTTGTACGAGTTTGCACTGCTTTGCTTTGCCTTGCTCTGCGTTGCCTTTCCTGGCCATGCTTTTTCAGGCCACGCTTTCCTTTGTCTTGCTTCGCTTTGTATTCCTGGCGCCTCTTGGTTTTACTTTCTCTGCTCTGCTTTTCCTACCCCTGCTGTGCTTTGCCTTGCCTCAAACTGCTTTCGTTACTTTGCTCTACGTTTCCTGGCCCTGCTGGGACTTTCCTTGTACAAGTTTGCACTGCTTTGCTTTGCCTTGCACTGCTTTGCCTCCACTGGCCATGTTTTCTTTTGCTTTTTCAGGCCACGCTTTCCTTTGTCTTGCTTCGCTTCGCTTTGTTTTCCTGGCACCTCTAGGCTTTACTTTCTCTGCTCTGCTTTGCCTTGCCTCCAACTGCTTTCTTTACTTTGCTCTACGTTTCCTGGCACTGCTGGGACTTTCCTTGTACCAGTTTGCACTGCTTTGCTTTGCCTTGCTCTGCTTTCCTCTTCATTTCTCTGCTCTCCTGTGCTGCGCTAGGCTTCCTTTGCAGACCGTCCCGACGATTTTGCCGATGAGGCTATCGGTATATTTCGGAACGCATAAACCCTCAGACACACAGCTGGGCCTCCCCGCAGCCCGGACACTGTCCCCTCGCAACTCGAGGGTGGGGGCAGCAGGCCCGGCCACCCGACATGGTCAGTTCTGTGGCCCCAGCCGTGTGGCCTGCCGCTAGGCGGGCCCCACTGCTATTCGTCTGGGGACGGCGTTGGGTGAGGTTTTCAACGACGGTAAGTAACTACATGATTCCCACAACTACATTGGATGGAAGCCAACAATAAATAAATAAATAAATAAATAAATAAATAAATAAAGATAAAACCAGGTAAAGCAAGACATGGTTCTTGCCCGCTGTCACGGCGGACTATGAGGTGTCAGGGAGGCCGGGGAGCGGGCGAGCAGGGTACAGCCACCGTCCGAGTCTGGCCGCCAGCTCTACCCGGCATGAGGGCCTTGCGGTCTTTGCCCCGCAGACACTGGGAACCGGCAGGAGGGCTGGCCGCCAGCTCCTTACATTTGCTTCGCTTCTCTTTGTTTTGCCTTGCTCTGCTTTGCTTTGCTCTGCTCTGCTCTTCCGGGCACACTTTTGCTTTTCCTTCTCTACTTTCCTCTGCTGTTCCTGCCCCTGCTGTGCTTTGCTTTGCTTTGCCTCAGATTGCTTTGCTTTGCTTTGTTTGCTTTGTCTTTCCTGGCAATGCTTTGCTTTTCCTCGTGCTACTTCGCTTTGCTTTGCTTTGCTTTGTCTTGCTCTGCTTTGCCTCCACTGGCCACGTTTTCTTTTGTTTTTCAGGCCACGCTTTCCTTTGTTTTGCTTTGCTTTGTATTCCTGCCACGGCTTTGCTTTTCCTTCTCTGCTCTGCTTTCCTTTTCCTACCCCTGCTGTGCTTTGCCTCGCCTCAAACTGCTTTCTTTACTTTGCTCTACGTTTCCTGGCACTGCTGAGACTTTCCTTGTACCAGTTTGCACTGCTTTGCTTTGCCTTGCTCTGGGTTGCCTTTCCGGGCCATGCTTTTTCAGGCCACGCTTTCCTTTGTTTTGCTTCGCTTTGTATTCCTGCCACGGCTTTGCTTTACCTTCTCTGCTCTGCTTTGCTTTTCCTACGCCTGCTGTGCTTTGCCTTGCCTCCTCTAACTGCTTTCTTTCTTTTGCTCTACATTTCCTGGTACTGCTTTGCTTCTCCTTGTGCTACTTTCCTTTGCTTTGCTCTGCCTTGCACTGCTTTGTCTTTCCTGGACACGCTTTTCTTTGATTTCCTGGCCCTGTTTTGCTTGGTCTTTTTTTTGCATTTTTTTTGTTTGTTTGTTTTTTTTTTTTAATATAGTTACACATTCATTGCATTGCTTTGTTTTATTTTTGGACCTCTTTGCTTTGGTTTTCCTGGCCGCGCTTTGCTTTGCCTGGCCCTGCTTGTCATTTCTTTTCCTTATGCCGCATTCTTTTCCCTAGCAGGGCTTTGCTTTGCCTTGCTCGGCTTTGCCTCCACTGGCCATGTTTTCTTTTGCTTTTCAGGCCACGCTTTCCTTTGTTTTGCTTTGCTTTGTATTCCTGCCACGGCTTTGCTTTACCTTCTCTGCTCCGCTTTGCTTTTCCTACCCCTGCTCTGCTTTGCCTTGCCTCCAACTGCTTTCTTTACTTTGCTCTACGTTTCCTGGCACTGCTGGGACATTCCTTGTACAAGTTTGCACTGCTTTGCTTTGCCTTGCTCTGCGTTGCCTTTCCTGGCCATGCTTTTTCGGGCCACGCTTTCCTTTGTCTTGCTTCGCTTCGTATTCCTGGCACCTCTTGGTTTTACCTTCTCTGCTCTGCTCTGCTTGTCCTACCGCTGATGTGCTTTGCCTTGCCTCAAACTGCTTTCTTTACTTTGCTCTACGTTTCCTGGCACTGCTGGGACTTTCCTTGTACAAGTTTGCACTGCTTTGCTTTGCCTTGCTCTGCGTTGCCTTTCCTGGCCATGCTTTTTCGGGCCACGCTTTCCTTTGTCTTGCTTCGCTTCGTATTCCTGGCACCTCTTGGTTTTACTTTCCCTGCTCTGCTTTGCTTTTCCTACCCCTGCTCTGCTTTGCCTTGCCTCAAACTGCTTTCGTTACTTTGCTATACGTTTCCTGGCCCTGCTGGGACTTTCCTTGTACAAGTTTGCACTGCTTTGCTTTGCCTTGCACTGCTTTGCCTCCACTGGCCATGTTTTCTTTTGCTTTTTCAGGCCACGCTTTCCTTTGTCTTGCTTCACTTCGCTTTGTATTCCTGGCACCTCTAGGTTTTACTTTCTCTGTTCTGCTTTGCCTTGCCTCCAACTGTTTTCTTTACGTTGCTCTACGTTTCCTGGCACTGCTGGGACTTTCCTTGTACGAGTTTGCACTGCTTTGCTTTGCCTTGCTCTGCGTTGCCTTTCCTGGCCATGCTTTTTCAGGCCACGCTTTCCTTTGTCTTGCTTCGCTTTGTATTCCTGGCGCCTCTTGGTTTTACTTTCTCTGCTCTGCTTTTCCTACCCCTGCTGTGCTTTGCCTTGCCTCAAACTGCTTTCGTTACTTTGCTCTACGTTTCCTGGCCCTGCTGGGACTTTCCTTGTACAAGTTTGCACTGCTTTGCTTTGCCTTGCACTGCTTTGCCTCCACTGGCCATGTTTTCTTTTGCTTTTTCAGGCCACGCTTTCCTTTGTCTTGCTTCGCTTCGCTTTGTATTCCTGGCACCTCTAGGCTTTACTTTCTCTGCTCTGCTTTGCCTTGCCTCCAACTGCTTTCTTTACTTTGCTCTACGTTTCCTGGCACTGCTGGGACTTTCCTTGTACCAGTTTGCACTGCTTTGCTTTGCCTTGCTCTGCTTTCCTCTTCATTTCTCTGCTCTCCTGTGCTGCGCTAGGCTTCCTTTGCAGACCGTCCCGACGATTTTGCCGATGAGGCTATCGGTATATTTCGGAACGCATAAACCCTCAGACACACAGCTGGGCCTCCCCGCAGCCCGGACACTGTCCCCTCGCAACTCGAGGGTGGGGGCAGCAGGCCCGGCCACCCGACATGGTCAGTTCTGTGGCCCCAGCCGTGTGGCCTGCCGCTAGGCGGGCCCCACTGCTATTCGTCTGGGGACGGCGTTGGGTGAGGTTTTCAACGACGGTAAGTAACTACATGATTCCCACAACTACATTGGATGGAAGCCAACAATAAATAAATAAATAAATAAATAAATAAATAAATAAAGATAAAACCAGGTAAAGCAAGACATGGTTCTTGCCCGCTGTCACGGCGGACTATGAGGTGTCAGGGAGGCCGGGGAGCGGGCGAGCAGGGTACAGCCACCGTCCGAGTCTGGCCGCCAGCTCTACCCGGCATGAGGGCCTTGCGGTCTTTGCCCCGCAGACACTGGGAACCGGCAGGAGGGCTGGCCGCCAGCTCCTTACATTTGCTTCGCTTCTCTTTGTTTTGCCTTGCTCTGCTTTGCTTTGCTCTGCTCTGCTCTTCCGGGCACACTTTTGGTTTTCCTTCTCTACTTTCCTCTGCTGTTCCTGCCCCTGCTGTGCTTTGCTTTGCTTTGCCTCAGATTGCTTTGCTTTGCTTTGTTTGCTTTGTCTTTCCTGGCAATGCTTTGCTTTTCCTCGTGCTACTTCACTTTGCTTTGCTTTGCTTTGTCTTGCTCTGCTTTGCCTCCACTGGCCACGTTTTCTTTTGTTTTTCAGGCCACGCTTTCCTTTGTCTTGCTTCGCTTCGTATTCCTGGCACCTCTTGGTTTTACCTTCTCTGCTCTGCTCTGCTTGTCCTACCGCTGATGTGCTTTGCCTTGCCTCAAACTGCTTTCTTTACTTTGCTCTACATTTCCTGGCACTGCTGGGACTTTCCTTGTACAAGTTTGCACTGCTTTGCTTTGCCTTGCACTGCTTTGCCTCCGCTGGCCATGTTTTCTTTTGCTTTTTCAGGCCACGCTTTCCTTTGTCTTGCTTCGCTTCGCTTTGTATTCCTGGCACCTCTAGGCTTTACTTTCTCTGCTCTGCTTTGCCTTGCCTCCAACTGCTTTCTTTACTTTGCTCTACGTTTCCTGTCACTGCTGGGACTTTCCTTGTACCAGTTTGCACTGCTTTGCTTTGCCTTGCTCTGCTTTCCTCTTCATTTCTCTGCTCTCCTGTGCTGCGCTAGGCTTCCTTTGCAGACCGTCCCGACGATTTTGCCGATGAGGCTATCGGTATATTTCGGAACGCATAAACCCTCAGACACACAGCTGGGCCTCCCCGCAGCCCGGACACTGTCCCCTCGCAACTCGAGGGTGGGGGCAGCAGGCCCGGCCACCCGACATGGTCAGTTCTGTGGCCCCAGCCGTGTGGCCTGCCGCTAGGCGGTCCCCACTGCTATTCGTCTGGGGACGGCGTTGGGTGAGGTTTTCAACGACGGTAAGTAACTACATGATTCCCACAACTACATTGGATGGAAGCCAACAATAAATTAATAAATAAATAAATAAATAAAGATAAAACCAGGTAAAGCAAGACATGGTTCTTGCCCGCTGTCACGGCGGACTATGAGGTGTCAGGGAGGCCGGGGAGCGGGCGAGCAGGGTACAGCCACCGTCCGAGTCTGGCCGCCAGCTCTACCCGGCATGAGGGCCTTGCGGTCTTTGCCCCGCAGACACTGGGAACCGGCAAGGAGGGCTGGCCGCCAGCTCCTTACATTTGCTTCGCTTCTCTTTGTTTTGCCTTGCTCTGCTTTGCTTTGCTCTGCTCTGCTCTTCCGGGCACACTTTTCGTTTTCCTTCTCTACTTTCCTCTGCTGTTCCTGCCCCTGCTGTGCTTTGCTTTGCTTTGCCTCAGATTGCTTTGCTTTGCTTTGTTTGCTTTGTCTTTCCTGGCAATGCTTTGCTTTTCCTCGTGCTACTTCACTTTGCTTTGCTTTGCTTTGTCTTGCTCTGCTTTGCCTCCACTGGCCATGCTTTCTTTTGTTTTTCAGGCCACGCTTTCCTTTGTTTTGCTTTGCTTTGTATTCCTGCCACGGCTTTGCTTTACCTTCTCTGCTCTGCTTTGCTTTTCCTACCCCTGCTGTGCTTTGCCTCGCCTCAAACTGCTTTCTTTACTTTGCTCTACGTTTCCTGGCACTGCTGAGACTTTCCTTGTACCAGTTTGCACTGCTTTGCTTTGCCTTGCTCTGCGTTGCCTTTCCGGGCCATGCTTTTTCAGGCCACGCTTTCCTTTGTTTTGCTTCGCTTTGTATTCCTGCCACGGCTTTGCTTTACCTTCTCTGCTCTGCTTTGCTTTTCCTACGCCTGCTGTGCTTTGCCTTGCCTCCTCTAACTGCTTTCTTTCTTTTGCTCTACATTTCCTGGTACTGCTTTGCTTCTCCTTGTGCTACTTTCCTTTGCTTTGCTCTGCCTTGCACTGCTTTGCCTTTCCTGGACACGCTTTACTTTGCTTTTCCTGGCCCTGTTTTGCTTGGTCTTTTTTTTGCATTTTTTTTGTTTGTTTGTTTTTTTTTTTAATATAGTTACACATTCATTGCATTGCTTTGTTTTATTTTTGGACCTCTTTGCTTTGGTTTTCCTGGCCGCGCTTTGCTTTGCCTGGCCCTGCTTGTCATTTCTTTTCCTTATGCCGCATTCTTTTCCCTAGCAGGGCTTTGCTTTGCCTTGCTCAGCTTTGCCTCCACTGGCCATGTTTTCTTTTGCTTTTCAGGCCACGCTTTCCTTTGTTTTGCTTTGCTTTGTATTCCTGCCACGGCTTTGCTTTACCTTCTCTGCTCCGCTTTGCTTTTCCTACCCCTGCTCTGCTTTGCCTTGCCTCCAACTGCTTTCTTTACTTTGCTCTACGTTTCCTGGCACTGCTGGGACATTCCTTGTACAAGTTTGCACTGCTTTGCTTTGCCTTGCTCTGCGTTGCCTTTCCTGGCCATGCTTTTTCGGGCCACGCTTTCCTTTGTCTTGCTTCGCTTCGTATTCCTGGCACCTCTTGGTTTTACCTTCTCTGCTCTGCTCTGCTTGTCCTACCGCTGATGTGCTTTGCCTTGCCTCAAACTGCTTTCTTTACTTTGCTCTACGTTTCCTGGCACTGCTGGGACTTTCCTTGTACAAGTTTGCACTGCTTTGCTTTGCCTTGCTCTACGTTGCCTTTCCTGGCCATGCTTTTTCGGGCCACGCTTTCCTTTGTCTTGCTTCGCTTCGTATTCCTGGCACCTCTTGGTTTTACTTTCCCTGCTCTGCTTTGCTTTTCCTACCCCTGCTCTGCTTTGCCTTGCCTCAAACTGCTTTCGTTACTTTGCTATACGTTTCCTGGCCCTGCTGGGACTTTCCTTGTACAAGTTTGCACTGCTTTGCTTTGCCTTGCACTGCTTTGCCTCCACTGGCCATGTTTTCTTTTGCTTTTTCAGGCCACGCTTTCCTTTGTCTTGCTTCACTTCGCTTTGTATTCCTGGCACCTCTAGGTTTTACTTTCTCTGTTCTGCTTTGCCTTGCCTCAAACAGTTTTCTTTACGTTGCTCTACGTTTCCTGGCCCTGCTGGGACTTTCCTTGTACGAGTTTGCACTGCTTTG
Source organism: Anser brachyrhynchus (assembly GCF_964034855.1). NCBI lineage: Eukaryota > Metazoa > Chordata > Aves > Anseriformes > Anatidae > Anser > Anser brachyrhynchus. The sequence continues at coordinate 124,723 of NW_027664018.1, forward strand.
CTTTGCCTTGCTCTGCGTTGCCTTTCCTGGCCATGATTTTTCAGGCCACGCTTTCCTTTGTCTTGCTTCGCTTTGTATTCCTGGCGCCTCTTGGTTTTACTTTCTCTGCTCTGCTTTTCCTACCCCTGCTGTGCTTTGCCTTGCCTCAAACTGCTTTCGTTACTTTGCTCTACGTTTCCTGGCACTGCTGGGACTTTCCTTGTACCAGTTTGCACTGCTTTGCTTTGCCTTGCTCTGCTTTCCTCTTCATTTCTCTGCTCTCCTGTGCTGCGCTAGGCTTCCTTTGCAGACCGTCCCGACGATTTTGCCGATGAGGCTATCGGTATATTTCGGAACGCATAAACCCTCAGACACACAGCTGGGCCTCCCCGCAGCCCGGACACTGTCCCCTCGCAACTCGAGGGTGGGGGCAGCAGGCCCGGCCACCCGACATGGTCAGTTCTGTGGCCCCAGCCGTGTGGCCTGCCGCTAGGCGGGCCCCACTGCTATTCGTCTGGGGACGGCGTTGGGTGAGGTTTTCAACGACGGTAAGTAACTACATGATTCCCACAACTACATTGGATGGAAGCCAACAATAAATAAATAAATAAATAAATAAATAAATAAATAAATAAAGATAAAACCAGGTAAAGCAAGACATGGTTCTTGCCCGCTGTCACGGCGGACTATGAGGTGTCAGGGAGGCCGGGGAGCGGGCGAGCAGGGTACAGCCACCGTCCGAGTCTGGCCGCCAGCTCTACCCGGCATGAGGGCCTTGCGGTCTTTGCCCCGCAGACACTGGGAACCGGCAGGAGGGCTGGCCGCCAGCTCCTTACATTTGCTTCGCTTCTCTTTGTTTTGCCTTGCTCTGCTTTGCTTTGCTCTGCTCTGCTCTTCCGGGCACACTTTTGGTTTTCCTTCTCTACTTTCCTCTGCTGTTCCTGCCCCTGCTGTGCTTTGCTTTGCTTTGCCTCAGATTGCTTTGCTTTGCTTTGTTTGCTTTGTCTTTCCTGGCAATGCTTTGCTTTTCCTCGTGCTACTTCACTTTGCTTTGCTTTGCTTTGTCTTGCTCTGCTTTGCCTCCACTGGCCACGTTTTCTTTTGTTTTTCAGGCCACGCTTTCCTTTGTCTTGCTTCGCTTCGTATTCCTGGCACCTCTTGGTTTTACCTTCTCTGCTCTGCTCTGCTTGTCCTACCACTGATGTGCTTTGCCTTGCCTCAAACTGCTTTCTTTACTTTGCTCTACGTTTCCTGGCACTGCTGGGACTTTCCTTGTACAAGTTTGCACTGCTTTGCTTTGCCTTGCACTGCTTTGCCTCCGCTGGCCATGTTTTCTTTTGCTTTTTCAGGCCACGCTTTCCTTTGTCTTGCTTCGCTTCGCTTTGTATTCCTGGCACCTCTAGGCTTTACTTTCTCTGCTCTGCTTTGCCTTGCCTCCAACTGCTTTCTTTACTTTGCTCTACGTTTCCTGGCACTGCTGGGACTTTCCTTGTACCAGTTTGCACTGCTTTGCTTTGCCTTGCTCTGCTTTCCTCTTCATTTCTCTGCTCTCCTGTGCTGCGCTAGGCTTCCTTTGCAGACCGTCCCGACGATTTTGCCGATGAGGCTATCGGTATATTTCGGAACGCATAAACCCTCAGACACACAGCTGGGCCTCCCCGCAGCCCGGACACTGTCCCCTCGCAACTCGAGGGTGGGGGCAGCAGGCCCGGCCACCCGACATGGTCAGTTCTGTGGCCCCAGCCGTGTGGCCTGCCGCTAGGCGGGCCCCACTGCTATTCGTCTGGGGACGGCGTTGGGTGAGGTTTTCAACGACGGTAAGTAACTACATGATTCCCACAACTACATTGGATGGAAGCCAACAATAAATTAATAAATAAATAAATAAATAAAGATAAAACCAGGTAAAGCAAGACATGGTTCTTGCCCGCTGTCACGGCGGACTATGAGGTGTCAGGGAGGCCGGGGAGCGGGCGAGCAGGGTACAGCCACCGTCCGAGTCTGGCCGCCAGCTCTACCCGGCATGAGGGCCTTGCGGTCTTTGCCCCGCAGACACTGGGAACCGGCAAGGAGGGCTGGCCGCCAGCTCCTTACATTTGCTTCGCTTCTCTTTGTTTTGCCTTGCTCTGCTTTGCTTTGCTCTGCTCTGCTCTTCCGGGCACACTTTTGGTTTTCCTTCTCTACTTTCCTCTGCTGTTCCTGCCCCTGCTGTGCTTTGCTTTGCTTTGCCTCAGATTGCTTTGCTTTGCTTTGTTTGCTTTGTCTTTCCTGGCAATGCTTTGCTTTTCCTCGTGCTACTTCACTTTGCTTTGCTTTGCTTTGTCTTGCTCTGCTTTGCCTCCACTGGCCATGCTTTCTTTTGTTTTTCAGGCCACGCTTTCCTTTGTTTTGCTTTGCTTTGTATTCCTGCCACGGCTTTGCTTTACCTTCTCTGCTCTGCTTTGCTTTTCCTACCCCTGCTGTGCTTTGCCTCGCCTCAAACTGCTTTCTTTACTTTGCTCTACGTTTCCTGGCACTGCTGAGACTTTCCTTGTACCAGTTTGCACTGCTTTGCTTTGCCTTGCTCTGCGTTGCCTTTCCGGGCCATGCTTTTTCAGGCCACGCTTTCCTTTGTTTTGCTTCGCTTTGTATTCCTGCCACGGCTTTGCTTTACCTTCTCTGCTCTGCTTTGCTTTTCCTACGCCTGCTGTGCTTTGCCTTGCCTCCTCTAACTGCTTTCTTTCTTTTGCTCTACATTTCCTGGTACTGCTTTGCTTCTCCTTGTGCTACTTTCCTTTGCTTTGCTCTGCCTTGCACTGCTTTGCCTTTCCTGGACACGCTTTACTTTGCTTTTCCTGGCCCTGTTTTGCTTGGTCTTTTTTTTGCATTTTTTTTGTTTGTTTGTTTGTTTTTTTAATATAGTTAAACATTCATTGCATTGCTTTGTTTTATTTTTGGACCTCTTTGCTTTGGTTTTCCTGGCCGCGCTTTGCTTTGCCTGGCCCTGCTTGTCATTTCTTTTCCTTATGCCGCATTCTTTTCCCTAGCAGGGCTTTGCTTTGCCTTGCTCGGCTTTGCCTCCACTGGCCATGTTTTCTTTTGCTTTTCAGGCCACGCTTTCCTTTGTTTTGCTTTGCTTTGTATTCCTGCCACGGCTTTGCTTTACCTTCTCTGCTCCGCTTTGCTTTTCCTACCCCTGCTCTGCTTTGCCTTGCCTCCAACTGCTTTCTTTACTTTGCTCTACGTTTCCTGGCACTGCTGGGACATTCCTTGTACAAGTTTGCACTGCTTTGCTTTGCCTTGCTCTGCGTTGCCTTTCCTGGCCATGCTTTTTTGGGCCACGCTTTCCTTTGTCTTGCTTCGCTTCGTATTCCTGGCACCTCTTGGTTTTACCTTCTCTGCTCTGCTCTGCTTGTCCTACCGCTGATGTGCTTTGCCTTGCCTCAAACTGCTTTCTTTACTTTGCTCTACGTTTCCTGGCACTGCTGGGACTTTCCTTGTACAAGTTTGCACTGCTTTGCTTTGCCTTGCTCTGCGTTGCCTTTCCTGGCCATGCTTTTTCGGGCCACGCTTTCCTTTGTCTTGCTTCGCTTCGTATTCCTGGCACCTCTTGGTTTTACTTTCCCTGCTCTGCTTTGCTTTTCCTACCCCTGCTCTGCTTTGCCTTGCCTCAAACTGCTTTCGTTACTTTGCTATACGTTTCCTGGCCCTGCTGGGACTTTCCTTGTACAAGTTTGCACTGCTTTGCTTTGCCTTGCACTGCTTTGCCTCCACTGGCCATGTTTTCTTTTGCTTTTTCAGGCCACGCTTTCCTTTGTCTTGCTTCACTTCGCTTTGTATTCCTGGCACCTCTAGGTTTTACTTTCTCTGTTCTGCTTTGCCTTGCCTCAAACTGTTTTCTTTACGTTGCTCTACGTTTCCTGGCCCTGCTGGGACTTTCCTTGTACGAGTTTGCACTGCTTTGCTTTGCCTTGCTCTGCGTTGCCTTTCCTGGCCATGCTTTTTCAGGCCACGCTTTCCTTTGTCTTGCTTCGCTTTGTATTCCTGGCGCCTCTTGGTTTTACTTTCTCTGCTCTGCTTTTCCTACCCCTGCTGTGCTTTGCCTTGCCTCAAACTGCTTTCGTTACTTTGCTCTACGTTTCCTGGCCCTGCTGGGACTTTCCTTGTACAAGTTTGCACTGCTTTGCTTTGCCTTGCACTGCTTTGCCTCCACTGGCCATGTTTTCTTTTGCTTTTTCAGGCCACGCTTTCCTTTGTCTTGCTTCGCTTCGCTTTGTTTTCCTGGCACCTCTAGGCTTTACTTTCTCTGCTCTGCTTTGCCTTGCCTCCAACTGCTTTCTTTACTTTGCTCTACGTTTCCTGGCACTGCTGGGACTTTCCTTGTACCAGTTTGCACTGCTTTGCTTTGCCTTGCTCTGCTTTCCTCTTCATTTCTATGCTCTCCTGTGCTGCGCTAGGCTTCCTTTGCAGACCGTCCCGACGATTTTGCCGATGAGGCTATCGGTATATTTCGGAACGCATAAACCCTCAGACACACAGCTGGGCCTCCCCGCAGCCCGGACACTGTCCCCTCGCAACTCGAGGGTGGGGGCAGCAGGCCCGGCCACCCGACATGGTCAGTTCTGTGGCCCCAGCCGTGTGGCCTGCCGCTAGGCGGGCCCCACTGCTATTCGTCTGGGGACGGCGTTGGGTGAGGTTTTCAACGACGGTAAGTAACTACATGATTCCCACAACTACATTGGATGGAAGCCAACAATAAATAAATAAATAAATAAATAAATAAATAAATAAATAAATAAAGATAAAACCAGGTAAAGCAAGACATGGTTCTTGCCCGCTGTCACGGCGGACTATGAGGTGTCAGGGAGGCCGGGGAGCGGGCGAGCAGGGTACAGCCACCGTCCGAGTCTGGCCGCCAGCTCTACCCGGCATGAGGGCCTTGCAGTCTTTGCCCCGCAGACACTGGGAACCGGCAGGAGGGCTGGCCGCCAGCTCCTTACATTTGCTTCGCTTCTCTTTGTTTTGCCTTGCTCTGCTTTGCTTTGCTCTGCTCTGCTCTTCCGGGCACACTTTTGGTTTTCCATCTCTACTTTCCTCTGCTGTTCCTGCCACTGCTGTGCTTTGCTTTGCTTTGCCTCAGATTGCTTTGCTTTGCTTTGTTTGCTTTGTCTTTCCTGGCAATGCTTTGCTTTTCCTCGTGCTACTTCACTTTGCTTTGCTTTGCTTTGTCTTGCTCTGCTTTGCCTCCACTGGCCACGTTTTCTTTTGTTTTTCAGGCCACGCTTTCCTTTGTTTTGCTTTGCTTTGTATTCCTGCCACGGCTTTGCTTTACCTTCTCTGCTCTGCTTTCCTTTTCCTACCCCTGCTGTGCTTTGCCTCGCCTCAAACTGCTTTCTTTATTTTGCTCTACGTTTCCTGGCACTGCTGAGACTTTCCTTGTACCAGTTTGCACTGCTTTGCTTTGCCTTGCTCTGGGTTGCCTTTCCGGGCCATGCTTTTTCAGGCCACGCTTTCCTTTGTTTTGCTTCGCTTTGTATTCCTGGCACCTCTTGGTTTTACCTTCTCTGCTCTGCTCTGCTTGTCCTACCGCTGATGTGCTTTGCCTTGCCTCCAACTGCTTTCTTTACTTTGCTCTACGTTTCCTGGCACTGTTGGGACTTTCCTTGTACAAGTTTGCACTGCTTTGCTTTGCCTTGCTCTGCGTTGCCTTTCCTGGCCATGCTTTTTCGGGCCACGCTTTCCTTTGTCTTGCTTCGCTTCGTATTCCTGGCACCTCTTGGTTTTACCTTCTCTGCTCTGCTCTGCTTGTCCTACCGCTGATGTGCTTTGCCTTGCCTCAAACTGCTTTCTTTACTTTGCTCTACGTTTCCTGGCACTGCTGGGACTTTCCTTGTACAAGTTTGCACTGCTTTGCTTTGCCTTGCTCTGCGTTGCCTTTCCTGGCCATGCTTTTTCGGGCCACGCTTTCCTTTGTCTTGCTTCGCTTCGTATTCCTGGCACCTCTTGGTTTTACTTTCCCTGCTCTGCTCTGCTTTTCCTACCCCTGCTCTGCTTTGCCTTGCCTCAAACTGCTTTCGTTACTTTGCTATACGTTTCCTGGCCCTGCTGGGACTTTCCTTGTACAAGTTTGCACTGCTTTGCTTTGCCTTGCACTGCTTTGCCTCCACTGGCCATGTTTTCTTTTGCTTTTTCAGGCCACGCTTTCCTTTGTCTTGCTTCACTTCGCTTTGTATTCCTGGCACCTCTAGGTTTTACTTTCTCTGTTCTGCTTTGCCTTGCCTCCAACTGTTTTCTTTACGTTGCTCTACGTTTCCTGGCCCTGCTGGGACTTTCCTTGTACGAGTTTGCACTGCTTTGCTTTGCCTTGCTCTGCGTTGCCTTTCCTGGCCATGCTTTTTCAGGCCACGCTTTCCTTTGTCTTGCTTCGCTTTGTATTCCTGGCGCCTCTTGGTTTTACTTTCTCTGCTCTGCTTTTCCTACCCCTGCTGTGCTTTGCCTTGCCTCAAACTGCTTTCGTTACTTTGCTCTACCTTTCCTGGCCCTGCTGGGACTTTGCTTGTACAAGTTTGCACTGCTTTGCTTTGCCTTGCACTGCTTTGCCTCCGCTGGCCATGTTTTCTTTTGCTTTTTCAGGCCACGCTTTCCTTTGTCTTGCTTCGCTTCGCTTTGTATTCCTGGCACCTCTAGGCTTTACTTTCTCTGCTCTGCTTTGCCTTGCCTCCAACTGCTTTCTTTACTTTGCTCTACGTTTCCTGGCACTGCTGGGACTTTCCTTGTACCAGTTTGCACTGCTTTGCTTTGCCTTGCTCTGCTTTCCTCTTCATTTCTCTGCTCTCCTGTGCTGCGCTAGGCTTCCTTTGCAGACTGTCCCGACGATTTTGCCGATGAGGCTATCGGTATATTTCGGAACGCATAAACCCTCAGACACACAGCTGGGCCTCCCCGCAGCCCGGACACTGTCCCCTCGCAACTCGAGGGTGGGGGCAGCAGGCCCGGCCACCCGACATGGTCAGTTCTGTGGCCCCAGCCGTGTGGCCTGCCGCTAGGCGGGCCCCACTGCTATTCGTCTGGGGACGGCGTTGGGTGAGGTTTTCAACGACGGTAAGTAACTACATGATTCCCACAACTACATTGGATGGAAGCCAACAATAAATTAATAAATAAATAAATAAATAAAGATAAAACCAGGTAAAGCAAGACATGGTTCTTGCCCGCTGTCACGGCGGACTATGAGGTGTCAGGGAGGCCGGGGAGCGGGCGAGCAGGGTACAGCCACCGTCCGAGTCTGGCCGCCAGCTCTACCCGGCATGAGGGCCTTGCGGTCTTTGCCCCGCAGACACTGGGAACCGGCAAGGAGGGCTGGCCGCCAGCTCCTTACATTTGCTTCGCTTCTCTTTGTTTTGCCTTGCTCTGCTTTGCTTTGCTCTGCTCTGCTCTTCCGGGCACACTTTTGCTTTTCCTTCTCTACTTTCCTCTGCTGTTCCTGCCCCTGCTGTGCTTTGCCTCAGATTGCTTTGCTTTGCTTTGTTTGCTTTGTCTTTCCTGGCAATGCTTTGCTTTTCCTCGTGCTACTTCGCTTTGCTTTGCTTTGCCTTGCTCTGCTTTGCCTCCACTGGCCATGTTTTCTTTTGTTTTTCAGGCCACGCTTTCCTTTGTTTTGTTTTGCTTTGTATTCCTGCCACGGCTTTGCTTTACCTTCTCTGCTCTGCTTTGCTTTTCCTACCCCTGCTGTGCTTTGCCTCGCCTCAAACTGCTTTCTTTACTTTGCTCTACGTTTCCTGGCACTGCTGAGACTTTCCTTGTACCAGTTTGCACTGCTTTGCTTTGCCTTGCTCTGCGTTGCCTTTCCGGGCCATGCTTTTTCAGGCCACGCTTTCCTTTGTTTTGCTTCGCTTTGTATTCCTGCCACGGCTTTGCTTTACCTTCTCTGCTCTGCTTTGCTTTTCCTACGCCTGCTGTGCTTTGCCTTGCCTCCTCTAACTGCTTTCTTTCTTTTGCTCTACATTTCCTGGTACTGCTTTGCTTCTCCTTGTGCTACTTTCCTTTGCTTTGCTCTGCCTTGCACTGCTTTGCCTTTCCTGGACACGCTTTACTTTGCTTTTCCTGGCCCTGCTTTGCTTGGTCTTTTTTTGCATTTTTTTTGTTTGTTTGTTTGTTTTTTTAATATAGTTACACATTCATTGCATTGCTTTGTTTTATTTTTGGACCTCTTTGCTTTGGTTTTCCTGGCCGCGCTTTGCTTTGCCTGGCCCTGCTTGTCATTTCTTTTCCTTATGCCGCATTCTTTTCCCTAGCAGGGCTTTGCTTTGCCTTGCTCGGCTTTGCCTCCACTGGCCATGTTTTCTTTTGCTTTTCAGGCCACGCTTTCCTTTGTTTTGCTTTGCTTTGTATTCCTGCCACGGCTTTGCTTTACCTTCTCTGCTCCGCTTTGCTTTTCCTATCCCTGCTCTGCTTTGCCTTGCCTCCAACTGCTTTCTTTACTTTGCTCTACGTTTCCTGGCACTGCTGGGACTTTCCTTGTACAAGTTTGCACTGCTTTGCTTTGCCTTGCTCTGCGTTGCCTTTCCTGGCCATGCTTTTTCCGGCCACGCTTTCCTTTGTCTTGCTTCGCTTCGTATTCCTGGCACCTCTTGGTTTTACCTTCTCTGCTCTGCTCTGCTTGTCCTACCGCTGATGTGCTTTGCCTCGCCTCAAACTGCTTTCTTTACTTTGCTCTACGTTTCCTGGCACTGCTGGGACTTTCCTTGTACAAGTTTGCACTGCTTTGCTTTGCCTTGCTCTGCGTTGCCTTTCCTGGACATGCTTTTTCGGGCCACGCTTTCCTTTGTCTTGCTTCGCTTCGTATTCCTGGCACCTCTTGGTTTTACTTTCCCTGCTCTGCTCTGCTTTTCCTACCCCTGCTCTGCTTTGCCTTGCCTCAAACTGCTTTCGTTACTTTGCTATACGTTTCCTGGCCCTGCTGGGACTTTCCTTGTACAAGTTTGCACTGCTTTGCTTTGCCTTGCACTGGTTTGCCTCCACTGGCCATGTTTTCTTTTGCTTTTTCAGGCCACGCTTTCCTTTGTCTTGCTTCACTTCGCTTTGTATTCCTGGCACCTCTAGGTTTTAGTTTCTCTGTTCTGCTTTGCCTTGCTTCAAACTGTTTTCTTTACGTTGCTCTACGTTTCCTGGCCCTGCTGGGACTTTCCTTGTACGAGTTCTCACTGCTTTGCTTTGCCTTGCTCTGCGTTGCCTTTCCTGGCCATGCTTTTTCCGGCCACGCTTTCCTTTGTCTTGCTTCGCTTCGTATTCCTGGCACCTCTTGGTTTTACCTTCTCTGCTCTGCTCTGCTTGTCCTACCGCTGATGTGCTTTGCCTCGCCTCAAACTGCTTTCTTTACTTTGCTCTACGTTTCCTGGCACTGCTGGGACTTTCCTTGTACGAGTTTGCACTGCTTTGCTTTGCCTTGCTCTGCGTTGCCTTTCCTGGCCATGCTTTTTCAGGCCACGCTTTCCTTTGTCTTGCTTCGCTTTGTATTCCTGGCACCTCTTGGTTTTACTTTCCCTGCTCTGCTCTGCTTTTCCTACCCCTGCTCTGCTTTGCCTTGCCTCAAACTGCTTTCGTTACTTTGCTCTACGTTTCCTGGCCCTGCCGGGACTTTGCTTGTACAAGTTTGCACTGCTTTGCTTTGCCTTGCACTGCTTTGCCTCCACTGGCCATGTTTTCTTTTGCTTTTTCAGGCCACGCTTTCCTTTGTCTTGCTTCGCTTCGCTTTGTATTCCTGGCACCTCTAGGCTTTACTTTCTCTGCTCTGCTTTGCCTTGCCTCCAACTGCTTTCTTTACTTTGCTCTACGTTTCCTGGCACTGCTGGGACTTTCCTTGTACCAGTTTGCACTGCTTTGCTTTGCCTTGCTCTGCTTTCCTCTTCATTTCTCTGCTCTCCTGTGCTGCGCTAGGCTTCCTTTGCAGACCGTCCCGACGATTTTGCCGATGAGGCTATCGGTATATTTCGGAACGCATAAACCCTCAGACACACAGCTGGGCCTCCCCGCAGCCCGGACACTGTCCCCTCGCAACTCGAGGGTGGGGGCAGCAGGCCCGGCCACCCGACATGGTCAGTTCTGTGGCCCCAGCCGTGTGGCCTGCCGCTAGGCGGGCCCCACTGCTATTCGTCTGGGGACGGCGTTGGGTGAGGTTTTCAACGACGGTAAGTAACTACATGATTCCCACAACTACATTGGATGGAAGCCAACAATAAATAAATAAATAAATAAATAAATAAATAAATAAAGATAAAACCAGGTAAAGCAAGACATGGTTCTTCCCCGCTGTCACGGCGGACTATGAGGTGTCAGGGAGGCCGGGGAGCGGGCGAGCAGGGTACAGCCACCGTCCGAGTCTGGCCGCCAGCTCTACCCGGCATGAGGGCCTTGCGGTCTTTGCCCCGCAGACACTGGGAACCGGCAGGAGGGCTGGCCGCCAGCTCCTTACATTTGCTTCGCTTCTCTTTGTTTTGCCTTGCTCTGCTTTGCTTTGCTCTGCTCTGCTCTTCCGGGCACACTTTTGGTTTTCCTTCTCTACTTTCCTCTGCTGTTCCTGCCCCTGCTGTGCTTTGCCTCAGATTGCTTTGCTTTGCTTTGTTTGCTTTGTCTTTCCTGGCAATGCTTTGCTTTTCCTCGTGCTACTTCGCTTTGCTTTGCTTTGCCTTGCTCTGCTTTGCCTCCACTGGCCATGTTTTCTTTTGTTTTTCAGGCCACGCTTTCCTTTGTTTTGCTTTGCTTTGCATTCCTGCCACGGCTTTGCTTTACCTTCTCTGCTCTGCTTTGCTTTTCCTACCCCTGCTGTGCTTTGCCTCGCCTCAAACTGCTTTCTTTACTTTGCTCTACGTTTCCTGGCACTGCTGAGACTTTCCTTGTACCAGTTTGCACTGCTTTGCTTTGCCTTGCTCTGCGTTGCCTTTCCGGGCCATGCTTTTTCAGGCCACGCTTTCCTTTGTTTTGCTTCGCTTTGTATTCCTGCCACGGCTTTGCTTTACCTTCTCTGCTCTGCTTTGCTTTTCCTACGCCTGCTGTGCTTTGCCTTGCCTCCTCTAACTGCTTTCTTTCTTTTGCTCTACATTTCCTGGTACTGCTTTGCTTCTCCTTGTGCTACTTTCCTTTGCTTTGCTCTGCCTTGCACTGCTTTGCCTTTCCTGGACACGCTTTACTTTGCTTTTCCTGGCCCTGCTTTGCTTGGTCTTTTTTTGCATTTTTTTTGTTTGTTTGTTTGTTTTTTTAATATAGTTACACATTCATTGCATTGCTTTGTTTTATTTTTGGACCTCTTTGCTTTGGTTTTCCTGGCCGCGCTTTGCTTTGCCTGGCCCTGCTTGTCATTTCTTTTCCTTATGCCGCATTCTTTTCCCTAGCAGGGCTTTGCTTTGCCTTGCTCGGCTTTGCCTCCACTGGCCATGTTTTCTTTTGCTTTTCAGGCCACGCTTTCCTTTGTTTTGCTTTGCTTTGTATTCCTGCCACGGCTTTGCTTTACCTTCTCTGCTCCGCTTTGCTTTTCCTATCCCTGCTCTGCTTTGCCTTGCCTCCAACTGCTTTCTTTACTTTGCTCTACGTTTCCTGGCACTGCTGGGACTTTCCTTGTACAAGTTTGCACTGCTTTGCTTTGCCTTGCTCTGCGTTGCCTTTCCTGGCCATGCTTTTTCCGGCCACGCTTTCCTTTGTCTTGCTTCGCTTCGTATTCCTGGCACCTCTTGGTTTTACCTTCTCTGCTCTGCTCTGCTTGTCCTACCGCTGATGTGCTTTGCCTCGCCTCAAACTGCTTTCTTTACTTTGCTCTACGTTTCCTGGCACTGCTGGGACTTTCCTTGTACAAGTTTGCACTGCTTTGCTTTGCCTTGCTCTGCGTTGCCTTTCCTGGACATGCTTTTTCGGGCCACGCTTTCCTTTGTCTTGCTTCGCTTCGTATTCCTGGCACCTCTTGGTTTTACTTTCCCTGCTCTGCTCTGCTTTTCCTACCCCTGCTCTGCTTTGCCTTGCCTCAAACTGCTTTCGTTACTTTGCTATACGTTTCCTGGCCCTGCTGGGACTTTCCTTGTACAAGTTTGCACTGCTTTGCTTTGCCTTGCACTGGTTTGCCTCCACTGGCCATGTTTTCTTTTGCTTTTTCAGGCCACGCTTTCCTTTGTCTTGCTTCACTTCGCTTTGTATTCCTGGCACCTCTAGGTTTTAGTTTCTCTGTTCTGCTTTGCCTTGCTTCAAACTGTTTTCTTTACGTTGCTCTACGTTTCCTGGCCCTGCTGGGACTTTCCTTGTACGAGTTCTCACTGCTTTGCTTTGCCTTGCTCTGCGTTGCCTTTCCTGGCCATGCTTTTTCCGGCCACGCTTTCCTTTGTCTTGCTTCGCTTCGTATTCCTGGCACCTCTTGGTTTTACCTTCTCTGCTCTGCTCTGCTTGTCCTACCGCTGATGTGCTTTGCCTCGCCTCAAACTGCTTTCTTTACTTTGCTCTACGTTTCCTGGCACTGCTGGGACTTTCCTTGTACGAGTTTGCACTGCTTTGCTTTGCCTTGCTCTGCGTTGCCTTTCCTGGCCATGCTTTTTCAGGCCACGCTTTCCTTTGTCTTGCTTCGCTTTGTATTCCTGGCACCTCTTGGTTTTACTTTCCCTGCTCTGCTCTGCTTTTCCTACCCCTGCTCTGCTTTGCCTTGCCTCAAACTGCTTTCGTTACTTTGCTCTACGTTTCCTGGCCCTGCCGGGACTTTGCTTGTACAAGTTTGCACTGCTTTGCTTTGCCTTGCACTGCTTTGCCTCCACTGGCCATGTTTTCTTTTGCTTTTTCAGGCCACGCTTTCCTTTGTCTTGCTTCGCTTCGCTTTGTATTCCTGGCACCTCTAGGCTTTACTTTCTCTGCTCTGCTTTGCCTTGCCTCCAACTGCTTTCTTTACTTTGCTCTACGTTTCCTGGCACTGCTGGGACTTTCCTTGTACCAGTTTGCACTGCTTTGCTTTGCCTTGCTCTGCTTTCCTCTTCATTTCTCTGCTCTCCTGTGCTGCGCTAGGCTTCCTTTGCAGACCGTCCCGACGATTTTGCCGATGAGGCTATCGGTATATTTCGGAACGCATAAACCCTCAGACACACAGCTGGGCCTCCCCGCAGCCCGGACACTGTCCCCTCGCAACTCGAGGGTGGGGGCAGCAGGCCCGGCCACCCGACATGGTCAGTTCTGTGGCCCCAGCCGTGTGGCCTGCCGCTAGGCGGGCCCCACTGCTATTCGTCTGGGGACGGCGTTGGGTGAGGTTTTCAACGACGGTAAGTAACTACATGATTCCCACAACTACATTGGATGGAAGCCAACAATAAATAAATAAATAAATAAATAAATAAATAAATAAAGATAAAACCAGGTAAAGCAAGACATGGTTCTTCCCCGCTGTCACGGCGGACTATGAGGTGTCAGGGAGGCCGGGGAGCGGGCGAGCAGGGTACAGCCACCGTCCGAGTCTGGCCGCCAGCTCTACCCGGCATGAGGGCCTTGCGGTCTTTGCCCCGCAGACACTGGGAACCGGCAGGAGGGCTGGCCGCCAGCTCCTTACATTTGCTTCGCTTCTCTTTGTTTTGCCTTGCTCTGCTTTGCTTTGCTCTGCTCTGCTCTTCCGGGCACACTTTTGGTTTTCCTTCTCTACTTTCCTCTGCTGTTCCTGCCCCTGCTGTGCTTTGCTTTGCTTTGCCTCAGATTGCTTTGCTTTGCTTTGTTTGCTTTGTCTTTCCTGGCAATGCTTTGCTTTTCCTCGTGCTACTTCGCTTTGCTTTGCTTTGCCTTGCTCTGCTTTGCCTCCACTGGCCATGTTTTCTTTTGTTTTTCAGGCCACGCTTTCCTTTGTTTTGCTTTGCTTTGCATTCCTGCCACGGCTTTGCTTTACCTTCTCTGCTCTGCTTTGCTTTTCCTACCCCTGCTGTGCTTTGCCTCGCCTCAAACTGCTTTCTTTACTTTGCTCTACGTTTCCTGGCACTGCTGAGACTTTCCTTGTACCAGTTTGCACTGCTTTGTTTTGCCTTGCTCTGGGTTGCCTTTCCGGGCCATGCTTTTTCAGGCCACGCTTTCCTTTGTTTTGCTTCGCTTTGTATTCCTGCCACGGCTTTGCTTTACCTTCTCTGCTCTGCTTTGCTTTTCCTACGCCTGCTGTGCTTTGCCTTGCCTCCTCTAACTGCTTTCTTTCTTTTGCTCTATATTTCCTGGTACTGCTTTGCTTCTCCTTGTGCTACTTTCCTTTGCTTTGCTCTGCCTTGCACTGCTTTGCCTTTCCTGGACACGCTTTACTTTGCTTTTCCTGGCCCTGCTTTGCTTGGTCTTTTTTTTGCATTTTTTTTGTTTGTTTTTTTTTTTTTTTAATATAGTTACACATTCATTGCATTGCTTTGTTTTATTTTTGGACCTCTTTGCTTTGGTTTTCCTGGCCGCGCTTTGCTTTGCCTGGCCCTGCTTGTCATTTCTTTTCCTTATGCCGCATTCTTTTCCCTAGCAGGGCTTTGCTTTGCCTTGCTCGGCTTTGCCTCCACTGGCCATGTTTTCTTTTGCTTTTCAGGCCACGCTTTCCTTTGTTTTGCTTTGCTTTGTATTCCTGCCACGGCTTTGCTTTACCTTCTCTGCTCCGCTTTGCTTTTCCTACCCCTGCTCTGCTTTGCCTTGCCTCCAACTGCTTTCTTTACTTTGTTCTACGTTTCCTGGCACTGCTGGGACTTTCCTTGTACAAGTTTGCACTGCTTTGCTTTGCCTTGCTCTGCGTTGCCTTTCCTGGCCATGCTTTTTCCGGCCACGCTTTCCTTTGTCTTGCTTCGCTTCGTATTCCTGGCACCTCTTGGTTTTACCTTCTCTGCTCTGCTCTGCTTGTCCTACCGCTGATGTGCTTTGCCTCGCCTCAAACTGCTTTCTTTACTTTGCTCTACGTTTCCTGGCACTGCTGGGACTTTCCTTGTACAAGTTTGCACTGCTTTGCTTTGCCTTGCTCTGCGTTGCCTTTCCTGGCCATGCTTTTTCGGGCCACGCTTTCCTTTGTCTTGCTTCGCTTCGTATTCCTGGCACCTCTTGGTTTTACCTTCTCTGCTCTGCTCTGCTTGTCCTACCGCTGATGTGCTTTGCCTTGCCTCAAACTGCTTTCTTTACTTTGCTCTACGTTTCCTGGCACTGCTGGGACTTTCCTTGTACAAGTTTGCACTGCTTTGCTTTGCCTTGCTCTGCGTTGCCTTTCCTGGCCATGCTTTTTCGGGCCACGCTTTCCTTTGATTTGCTTCGCTTTGTATTCCTGGCACCTCTTGGTTTTACTTTCCCTGCTCTGCTCTGCTTTTCCTACCCCTGCTCTGCTTTGCCTTGCCTCAAACTTCTTTCGTTACTTTGCTCTACGTTTCCTGGCACTGCTGGGACTTTCCTTGTACAAGTTTGCACTGCTTTGCTTTGCCTTGCACTGCTTTGCCTCCACTGGCCATGTTTTCTTTTGCTTTTTCAGGCCACGCTTTCCTTTGTCTTGCTTCACTTCGCTTTGTATTCCTGGCACCTCTAGGTTTTACTTTCTCTGTTCTGCTTTGCCTTGCCTCAAACTGTTTTCTTTACGTTGCTCTACGTTTCCTGGCCCTGCTGGGACTTTCCTTGTACGAGTTTGCACTGCTTTGCTTTGCCTTGCTCTGCGTTGCCTTTCCTGGCCATGCTTTTTCAGGCCACGCTTTCCTTTGTCTTGCTTCGCTTTGTATTCCTGGCACCTCTTGGTTTTACTTTCCCTGCTCTGCTCTGCTTTTCCTACCCCTGCTCTGCTTTGCCTTGCCTCAAACTGCTTTCGTTACTTTGCTCTACGTTTCCTGGCCCTGCCGGGACTTTGCTTGTACAAGTTTGCACTGCTTTGCTTTGCCTTGCACTGCTTTGCCTCCACTGGCCATGTTTTCTTTTGCTTTTTCAGGCCACGCTTTCCTTTGTCTTGCTTCGCTTCGCTTTGTATTCCTGGCACCTCTAGGCTTTACTTTCTCTGCTCTGCTTTGCCTTGCCTCCAACTGCTTTCTTTACTTTGCTCTACGTTTCCTGGCACTGCTGGGACTTTCCTTGTACCAGTTTGCACTGCTTTGCTTTGCCTTGCTCTGCTTTCCTCTTCATTTCTCTGCTCTCCTGTGCTGCGCTAGGCTTCCTTTGCAGACCGTCCCGACGATTTTGCCGATGAGGCTATCGGTATATTTCGGAACGCATAAACCCTCAGACACACAGCTGGGCCTCCCCGCAGCCCGGACACTGTCCCCTCGCAACTCGAGGGTGGGGGCAGCAGGCCCGGCCACCCGACATGGTCAGTTCTGTGGCCCCAGCCGTGTGGCCTGCCGCTAGGCGGGCCCCACTGCTATTCGTCTGGGGACGGCGTTGGGTGAGGTTTTCAACGACGGTAAGTAACTACATGATTCCCACAACTACATTGGATGGAAGCCAACAATAAATAAATAAATAAATAAATAAATAAATAAATAAAGATAAAACCAGGTAAAGCAAGACATGGTTCTTCCCCGCTGTCACGGCGGACTATGAGGTGTCAGGGAGGCCGGGGAGCGGGCGAGCAGGGTACAGCCACCGTCCGAGTCTGGCCGCCAGCTCTACCCGGCATGAGGGCCTTGCGGTCTTTGCCCCGCAGACACTGGGAACCGGCAGGAGGGCTGGCCGCCAGCTCCTTACATTTGCTTCGCTTCTCTTTGTTTTGCCTTGCTCTGCTTTGCTTTGCTCTGCTCTGCTCTTCCGGGCACACTTTTGGTTTTCCTTCTCTACTTTCCTCTGCTGTTCCTGCCCCTGCTGTGCTTTGCTTTGCTTTGCCTCAGATTGCTTTGCTTTGCTTTGTTTGCTTTGTCTTTCCTGGCAATGCTTTGCTTTTCCTCGTGCTACTTCGCTTTGCTTTGCTTTGCCTTGCTCTGCTTTGCCTCCACTGGCCATGTTTTCTTTTGTTTTTCAGGCCACGCTTTCCTTTGTTTTGCTTTGCTTTGCATTCCTGCCACGGCTTTGCTTTACCTTCTCTGCTCTGCTTTGCTTTTCCTACCCCTGCTGTGCTTTGCCTCGCCTCAAACTGCTTTCTTTACTTTGCTCTACGTTTCCTGGCACTGCTGAGACTTTCCTTGTACCAGTTTGCACTGCTTTGTTTTGCCTTGCTCTGGGTTGCCTTTCCGGGCCATGCTTTTTCAGGCCACGCTTTCCTTTGTTTTGCTTCGCTTTGTATTCCTGCCACGGCTTTGCTTTACCTTCTCTGCTCTGCTTTGCTTTTCCTACGCCTGCTGTGCTTTGCCTTGCCTCCTCTAACTGCTTTCTTTCTTTTGCTCTATATTTCCTGGTACTGCTTTGCTTCTCCTTGTGCTACTTTCCTTTGCTTTGCTCTGCCTTGCACTGCTTTGCCTTTCCTGGACACGCTTTACTTTGCTTTTCCTGGCCCTGCTTTGCTTGGTCTTTTTTTTGCATTTTTTTTGTTTGTTTTTTTTTTTTTTAATATAGTTACACATTCATTGCATTGCTTTGTTTTATTTTTGGACCTCTTTGCTTTGGTTTTCCTGGCCGCGCTTTGCTTTGCCTGGCCCTGCTTGTCATTTCTTTTCCTTATGCCGCATTCTTTTCCCTAGCAGGGCTTTGCTTTGCCTTGCTCGGCTTTGCCTCCACTGGCCATGTTTTCTTTTGCTTTTCAGGCCACGCTTTCCTTTGTTTTGCTTTGCTTTGTATTCCTGCCACGGCTTTGCTTTACCTTCTCTGCTCCGCTTTGCTTTTCCTACCCCTGCTCTGCTTTGCCTTGCCTCCAACTGCTTTCTTTACTTTGTTCTACGTTTCCTGGCACTGCTGGGACTTTCCTTGTACAAGTTTGCACTGCTTTGCTTTGCCTTGCTCTGCGTTGCCTTTCCTGGCCATGCTTTTTCCGGCCACGCTTTCCTTTGTCTTGCTTCGCTTCGTATTCCTGGCACCTCTTGGTTTTACCTTCTCTGCTCTGCTCTGCTTGTCCTACCGCTGATGTGCTTTGCCTCGCCTCAAACTGCTTTCTTTACTTTGCTCTACGTTTCCTGGCACTGCTGGGACTTTCCTTGTACAAGTTTGCACTGCTTTGCTTTGCCTTGCTCTGCGTTGCCTTTCCTGGCCATGCTTTTTCGGGCCACGCTTTCCTTTGTCTTGCTTCGCTTCGTATTCCTGGCACCTCTTGGTTTTACCTTCTCTGCTCTGCTCTGCTTGTCCTACCGCTGATGTGCTTTGCCTCGCCTCAAACTGCTTTCTTTACTTTGCTCTACGTTTCCTGGCACTGCTGGGACTTTCCTTGTACGAGTTTGCACTGCTTTGCTTTGCCTTGCTCTGCGTTGCCTTTCCTGGCCATGCTTTTTCGGGCCACGCTTTCCTTTGATTTGCTTCGCTTTGTATTCCTGGCACCTCTTGGTTTTACTTTCCCTGCTCTGCTCTGCTTTTCCTACCCCTGCTCTGCTTTGCCTTGCCTCAAACTTCTTTCGTTACTTTGCTCTACGTTTCCTGGCACTGCTGGGACTTTCCTTGTACAAGTTTGCACTGCTTTGCTTTGCCTTGCACTGCTTTGCCTCCACTGGCCATGTTTTCTTTTGCTTTTTCAGGCCACGCTTTCCTTTGTCTTGCTTCACTTCGCTTTGTATTCCTGGCACCTCTAGGTTTTACTTTCTCTGTTCTGCTTTGCCTTGCCTCAAACTGTTTTCTTTACGTTGCTCTACGTTTCCTGGCCCTGCTGGGACTTTCCTTGTACGAGTTTGCACTGCTTTGCTTTGCCTTGCTCTGCGTTGCCTTTCCTGGCCATGCTTTTTCAGGCCACGCTTTCCTTTGTCTTGCTTCGCTTTGTATTCCTGGCGCCTCTTGGTTTTACTTTCTCTGCTCTGCTTTTCCTACCCCTGCTGTGCTTTGCCTTGCCTCAAACTGCTTTCGTTACTTTGCTCTACGTTTCCTGGCCCTGCTGGGACTTTGCTTGTACAAGTTTGCACTGCTTTGCTTTGCCTTGCACTGCTTTGCCTCCACTGGCCATGTTTTCTTTTGCTTTTTCAGGCCACGCTTTCCTTTGTCTTGCTTCGCTTCGCTTTGTATTCCTGGCACCTCTAGGCTTTACTTTCTCTGCTCTGCTTTGCCTTGCCTCCAACTGCTTTCTTTACTTTGCTCTACGTTTCCTGGCACTGCTGGGACTTTCCTTGTACCAGTTTGCACTGCTTTGCTTTGCCTTGCTCTGCTTTCCTCTTCATTTCTCTGCTCTCCTGTGCTGCGCTAGGCTTCCTTTGCAGACCGTCCCGACGATTTTGCCGATGAGGCTATCGGTATATTTCGGAACGCATAAACCCTCAGACACACAGCTGGGCCTCCCCGCAGCCCGGACACTGTCCCCTCGCAACTCGAGGGTGGGGGCAGCAGGCCCGGCCACCCGACATGGTCAGTTCTGTGGCCCCAGCCGTGTGGCCTGCCGCTAGGCGGGCCCCACTGCTATTCGTCTGGGGACGGCGTTGGGTGAGGTTTTCAACGACGGTAAGTAACTACATGATTCCCACAACTACATTGGATGGAAGCCAACAATAAATAAATAAATAAATAAAGAAAGAAAGATAAAACCAGGTAAAGCAAGACATGGTTCTTGCCCGCTGTCACGGCGGACTATGAGGTGTCAGGGAGGCCGGGGAGCGGGCGAGCAGGGTACAGCCACCGTCCGAGTCTGGCCGCCAGCTCTACCCGGCATGAGGGCCTTGCGGTCTTTGCCCCGCAGACACTGGGAACCGGCAGGAGGGCTGGCCGCCAGCTCCTTACATTTGCTTCGCTTCTCTTTCTTTTTCCTTGCTCTGCTTTGCTTTGCTCTGCTCTGCTCTTCCGGGCACACTTTTGGTTTTCCTTCTCTACTTTCCTCTGCTGTTCCTGCCCCTGCTGTGCTTTGCCTCAGATTGCTTTGCTTTGCTTTGTTTGCTTTGTCTTTCCTGGCAATGCTTTGCTTTTCCTCGTGCTACTTCACTTTGCTTTGCTTTGCTTTGTCTTGCTCTGCTTTGCCTCCACTGGCCATGTTTTCTTTTGTTTTTCAGGCCACGCTTTCCTTTGTTTTGCTTTGCTTTGTATTCCTGCCACGGCTTTGCTTTACCTTCTCTGCTCTGCTTTGCTTTTCCTACCCCTGCTGTGCTTTGCCTCGCCTCAAACTGCTTTCTTTACTTTGCTCTACGTTTCCTGGCACTGCTGAGACTTTCCTTGTACCAGTTTGCACTGCTTTGCTTTGCCTTGCTCTGGGTTGCCTTTCCGGGCCATGCTTTTTCAGGCCACGCTTTCCTTTGTTTTGCTTCGCTTTGTATTCCTTCCACGGCTTTGCTTTAACTTCTCTGCTCTGCTTTGCTTTTCCTACGCCTGCTGTGCTTTGCCTTGCCTCCTCTAACTGCTTTCTTTCTTTTGCTCTACATTTCCTGGTACTGCTTTGCTTCTCCTTGTGCTACTTTCCTTTGCTTTGCTCTGCCTTGCACTGCTTTGCCTTTCCTGGACACGCTTTACTTTGCTTTTCCTGGCCCTGCTTTGCTTGGTCTTTTTTTTGCATTTTTTTTGTTTGTTTTTTTTTTTTTTAATATAGTTACACATTCATTGCATTGCTTTGTTTTATTTTTGGACCTCTTTGCTTTGGTTTTCCTGGCCGCGCTTTGCTTTGCCTGACCCTGCTTGTCATTTCTTTTCCTTATGCCGCATTCTTTTCCCTAGCAGGGCTTTGCTTTGCCTTGCTCGGCTTTGCCTCCACTGGCCATGTTTTCTTTTGCTTTTCAGGCCACGCTTTCCTTTGTTTTGCTTTGCTTTGTATTCCTGCCACGGCTTTGCTTTACCTTCTCTGCTCCGCTTTGCTTTTCCTACCCCTGCTCTGCTTCGCCTTGCCTCCAACTGCTTTCGTTACTTTGCTCTACGTTTCCTGGCCCTGCTGGGACTTTCCTTGTACAAGTTTGCACTGCTTTGCTTTGCCTTGCACTGCTTTGCCTCCACTGGCCATGTTTTCTTTTGCTTTTTCAGGCCACGCTTTCCTTTGTCTTGCTTCACTTCGCTTTGTATTCCTGGCACCTCTAGGTTTTACTTTCTCTGTTCTGCTTTGCCTTGCCTCAAACTGTTTTCTTTACGTTGCTCTACGTTTCCTGGCCCTGCTGGGACTTTCCTTGTACAAGTTTGCACTGCTTTGCTTTGCCTTGCTCTGCGTTGCCTTTCCTGGCCATGCTTTTTCAGGCCACGCTTTCCTTTGTCTTGCTTTGCTTTGTATTCCTGGCGCCTCTTGGTTTTACTTTCTCTGCTCTGCTTTTCCTACCCCTGCTGTGCTTTGCCTTGCCTCAAACTGCTTTCGTTACTTTGCTCTACCTTTCCTGGCCCTGCTGGGACTTTGCTTGTACAAGTTTGCACTGCTTTGCTTTGCCTTGCACTGCTTTGCCTCCACTGGCCATGTTTTCTTTTGCTTTTTCAGGCCACGCTTTCCTTTGTCTTGCTTCGCTTCGCTTTGTATTCCTGGCACCTCTAGGCTTTACTTTCTCTGCTCTGCTTTGCCTTGCCTCCAACTGCTTTCTTTACTTTGCTCTACGTTTCCTGGCACTGCTGGGACTTTCCTTGTACCAGTTTGCACTGCTTTGCTTTGCCTTGCTCTGCTTTCCTCTTCATTTCTCTGCTCTCCTGTGCTGCGCTAGGCTTCCTTTGCAGACCGTCCCGACGATTTTGCCGATGAGGCTATCGGTATATTTCGGAACGCATAAACCCTCAGACACACAGCTGGGCCTCCCCGCAGCCCGGACACTGTCCCCTCGCAACTCGAGGGTGGGGGCAGCAGGCCCGGCCACCCGACATGGTCAGTTCTGTGGCCCCAGCCGTGTGGCCTGCCGCTAGGCGGGCCCCACTGCTATTCGTCTGGGGACGGCGTTGGGTGAGGTTTTCAACGACGGTAAGTAACTACATGATTCCCACAACTACATTGGATGGAAGCCAACAATAAATAAATAAATAAATAAATAAATAAATAAATAAAGATAAAACCAGGTAAAGCAAGACATGGTTCTTGCCCGCTGTCACGGCGGACTATGAGGTGTCAGGGAGGCCGGGGAGCGGGCGAGCAGGGTACAGCCACCGTCCGAGTCTGGCCGCCAGCTCTACCCGGCATGAGGGCCTTGCGGTCTTTGCCCCGCAGACACTGGGAACCGGCAGGAGGGCTGGCCGCCAGCTCCTTACATTTGCTTCGCTTCTCTTTGTTTTGCCTTGCTCTGCTTTGCTTTGCTCTGCTCTGCTCTTCCGGGCACACTTTTGGTTTTCCTTCTCTACTTTCCTCTGCTGTTCCTGCCCCTGCTGTGCTTTGCTTTGCTTTGCCTCAGATTGCTTTGCTTTGCTTTGTTTGCTTTGTCTTTCCTGGCAATGCTTTGCTTTTCCTCGTGCTACTTCGCTTTGCTTTGCTTTGCCTTGCTCTGCTTTGCCTCCACTGGCCATGTTTTCTTTTGTTTTTCAGGCCACGCTTTCCTTTGTTTTGCTTTGCTTTGCATTCCTGCCACGGCTTTGCTTTACCTTCTCTGCTCTGCTTTGCTTTTCCTACCCCTGCTGTGCTTTGCCTCGCCTCAAACTGCTTTCTTTACTTTGCTCTACGTTTCCTGGCACTGCTGAGACTTTCCTTGTACCAGTTTGCACTGCTTTGTTTTGCCTTGCTCTGGGTTGCCTTTCCGGGCCATGCTTTTTCAGGCCACGCTTTCCTTTGTTTTGCTTCGCTTTGTATTCCTGCCACGGCTTTGCTTTACCTTCTCTGCTCTGCTTTGCTTTTCCTACGCCTGCTGTGCTTTGCCTTGCCTCCTCTAACTGCTTTCTTTCTTTTGCTCTATATTTCCTGGTACTGCTTTGCTTCTCCTTGTGCTACTTTCCTTTGCTTTGCTCTGCCTTGCACTGCTTTGCCTTTCCTGGACACGCTTTACTTTGCTTTTCCTGGCCCTGCTTTGCTTGGTCTTTTTTTTGCATTTTTTTTGTTTGTTTTTTTTTTTTTTTAATATAGTTACACATTCATTGCATTGCTTTGTTTTATTTTTGGACCTCTTTGCTTTGGTTTTCCTGGCCGCGCTTTGCTTTGCCTGGCCCTGCTTGTCATTTCTTTTCCTTATGCCGCATTCTTTTCCCTAGCAGGGCTTTGCTTTGCCTTGCTCGGCTTTGCCTCCACTGGCCATGTTTTCTTTTGCTTTTCAGGCCACGCTTTCCTTTGTTTTGCTTTGCTTTGTATTCCTGCCACGGCTTTGCTTTACCTTCTCTGCTCCGCTTTGCTTTTCCTACCCCTGCTCTGCTTTGCCTTGCCTCCAACTGCTTTCTTTACTTTGTTCTACGTTTCCTGGCACTGCTGGGACTTTCCTTGTACAAGTTTGCACTGCTTTGCTTTGCCTTGCTCTGCGTTGCCTTTCCTGGCCATGCTTTTTCCGGCCACGCTTTCCTTTGTCTTGCTTCGCTTCGTATTCCTGGCACCTCTTGGTTTTACCTTCTCTGCTCTGCTCTGCTTGTCCTACCGCTGATGTGCTTTGCCTCGCCTCAAACTGCTTTCTTTACTTTGCTCTACGTTTCCTGGCACTGCTGGGACTTTCCTTGTACAAGTTTGCACTGCTTTGCTTTGCCTTGCTCTGCGTTGCCTTTCCTGGCCATGCTTTTTCGGGCCACGCTTTCCTTTGTCTTGCTTCGCTTCGTATTCCTGGCACCTCTTGGTTTTACCTTCTCTGCTCTGCTCTGCTTGTCCTACCGCTGATGTGCTTTGCCTTGCCTCAAACTGCTTTCTTTACTTTGCTCTACGTTTCCTGGCACTGCTGGGACTTTCCTTGTACAAGTTTGCACTGCTTTGCTTTGCCTTGCTCTGCGTTGCCTTTCCTGGCCATGCTTTTTCGGGCCACGCTTTCCTTTGATTTGCTTCGCTTTGTATTCCTGGCACCTCTTGGTTTTACTTTCCCTGCTCTGCTCTGCTTTTCCTACCCCTGCTCTGCTTTGCCTTGCCTCAAACTTCTTTCGTTACTTTGCTCTACGTTTCCTGGCACTGCTGGGACTTTCCTTGTACAAGTTTGCACTGCTTTGCTTTGCCTTGCACTGCTTTGCCTCCACTGGCCATGTTTTCTTTTGCTTTTTCAGGCCACGCTTTCCTTTGTCTTGCTTCACTTCGCTTTGTATTCCTGGCACCTCTAGGTTTTACTTTCTCTGTTCTGCTTTGCCTTGCCTCAAACTGTTTTCTTTACGTTGCTCTACGTTTCCTGGCCCTGCTGGGACTTTCCTTGTACGAGTTTGCACTGCTTTGCTTTGCCTTGCTCTGCGTTGCCTTTCCTGGCCATGCTTTTTCAGGCCACGCTTTCCTTTGTCTTGCTTCGCTTTGTATTCCTGGCACCTCTTGGTTTTACTTTCCCTGCTCTGCTCTGCTTTTCCTACCCCTGCTCTGCTTTGCCTTGCCTCAAACTGCTTTCGTTACTTTGCTCTACGTTTCCTGGCCCTGCCGGGACTTTGCTTGTACAAGTTTGCACTGCTTTGCTTTGCCTTGCACTGCTTTGCCTCCACTGGCCATGTTTTCTTTTGCTTTTTCAGGCCACGCTTTCCTTTGTCTTGCTTCGCTTCGCTTTGTATTCCTGGCACCTCTAGGCTTTACTTTCTCTGCTCTGCTTTGCCTTGCCTCCAACTGCTTTCTTTACTTTGCTCTACGTTTCCTGGCACTGCTGGGACTTTCCTTGTACCAGTTTGCACTGCTTTGCTTTGCCTTGCTCTGCTTTCCTCTTCATTTCTCTGCTCTCCTGTGCTGCGCTAGGCTTCCTTTGCAGACCGTCCCGACGATTTTGCCGATGAGGCTATCGGTATATTTCGGAACGCATAAACCCTCAGACACACAGCTGGGCCTCCCCGCAGCCCGGACACTGTCCCCTCGCAACTCGAGGGTGGGGGCAGCAGGCCCGGCCACCCGACATGGTCAGTTCTGTGGCCCCAGCCGTGTGGCCTGCCGCTAGGCGGGCCCCACTGCTATTCGTCTGGGGACGGCGTTGGGTGAGGTTTTCAACGACGGTAAGTAACTACATGATTCCCACAACTACATTGGATGGAAGCCAACAATAAATAAATAAATAAATAAATAAATAAATAAATAAAGATAAAACCAGGTAAAGCAAGACATGGTTCTTGCCCGCTGTCACGGCGGACTATGAGGTGTCAGGGAGGCCGGGGAGCGGGCGAGCAGGGTACAGCCACCGTCCGAGTCTGGCCGCCAGCTCTACCCGGCATGAGGGCCTTGCGGTCTTTGCCCCGCAGACACTGGGAACCGGCAGGAGGGCTGGCCGCCAGCTCCTTACATTTGCTTCGCTTCTCTTTGTTTTGCCTTGCTCTGCTTTGCTTTGCTCTGCTCTGCTCTTCCGGGCACACTTTTGGTTTTCCTTCTCTACTTTCCTCTGCTGTTCCTGCCCCTGCTGTGCTTTGCTTTGCTTTGCCTCAGATTGCTTTGCTTTGCTTTGTTTGCTTTGTCTTTCCTGGCAATGCTTTGCTTTTCCTCGTGCTACTTCGCTTTGCTTTGCTTTGCCTTGCTCTGCTTTGCCTCCACTGGCCATGTTTTCTTTTGTTTTTCAGGCCACGCTTTCCTTTGTTTTGCTTTGCTTTGCATTCCTGCCACGGCTTTGCTTTACCTTCTCTGCTCTGCTTTGCTTTTCCTACCCCTGCTGTGCTTTGCCTCGCCTCAAACTGCTTTCTTTACTTTGCTCTACGTTTCCTGGCACTGCTGAGACTTTCCTTGTACCAGTTTGCACTGCTTTGCTTTGCCTTGCTCTGCGTTGCCTTTCCGGGCCATGCTTTTTCAGGCCACGCTTTCCTTTGTTTTGCTTCGCTTTGTATTCCTGCCACGGCTTTGCTTTACCTTCTCTGCTCTGCTTTGCTTTTCCTACGCCTGCTGTGCTTTGCCTTGCCTCCTCTAACTGCTTTCTTTCTTTTGCTCTATATTTCCTGGTACTGCTTTGCTTCTCCTTGTGCTACTTTCCTTTGCTTTGCTCTGCCTTGCACTGCTTTGCCTTTCCTGGACACGCTTTACTTTGCTTTTCCTGGCCCTGCTTTGCTTGGTCTTTTTTTTGCATTTTTTTTGTTTGTTTTTTTTTTTTTTAATATAGTTACACATTCATTGCATTGCTTTGTTTTATTTTTGGACCTCTTTGCTTTGGTTTTCCTGGCCGCGCTTTGCTTTGCCTGGCCCTGCTTGTCATTTCTTTTCCTTATGCCGCATTCTTTTCCCTAGCAGGGCTTTGCTTTGCCTTGCTCGGCTTTGCCTCCACTGGCCATGTTTTCTTTTGCTTTTCAGGCCACGCTTTCCTTTGTTTTGCTTTGCTTTGTATTCCTGCCACGGCTTTGCTTTACCTTCTCTGCTCCGCTTTGCTTTTCCTACCCCTGCTCTGCTTTGCCTTGCCTCCAACTGCTTTCTTTACTTTGTTCTACGTTTCCTGGCACTGCTGGGACTTTCCTTGTACAAGTTTGCACTGCTTTGCTTTGCCTTGCTCTGCGTTGCCTTTCCTGGCCATGCTTTTTCCGGCCACGCTTTCCTTTGTCTTGCTTCGCTTCGTATTCCTGGCACCTCTTGGTTTTACCTTCTCTGCTCTGCTCTGCTTGTCCTACCGCTGATGTGCTTTGCCTCGCCTCAAACTGCTTTCTTTACTTTGCTCTACGTTTCCTGGCACTGCTGGGACTTTCCTTGTACAAGTTTGCACTGCTTTGCTTTGCCTTGCTCTGCGTTGCCTTTCCTGGCCATGCTTTTTCGGGCCACGCTTTCCTTTGTCTTGCTTCGCTTCGTATTCCTGGCACCTCTTGGTTTTACCTTCTCTGCTCTGCTCTGCTTGTCCTACCGCTGATGTGCTTTGCCTCGCCTCAAACTGCTTTCTTTACTTTGCTCTACGTTTCCTGGCACTGCTGGGACTTTCCTTGTACAAGTTTGCACTGCTTTGCTTTGCCTTGCTCTGCGTTGCCTTTCCTGGCCATGCTTTTTCGGGCCACGCTTTCCTTTGATTTGCTTCGCTTTGTATTCCTGGCACCTCTTGGTTTTACTTTCCCTGCTCTGCTCTGCTTTTCCTACCCCTGCTCTGCTTTGCCTTGCCTCAAACTTCTTTCGTTACTTTGCTCTACGTTTCCTGGCACTGCTGGGACTTTCCTTGTACAAGTTTGCACTGCTTTGCTTTGCCTTGCACTGCTTTGCCTCCACTGGCCATGTTTTCTTTTGCTTTTTCAGGCCACGCTTTCCTTTGTCTTGCTTCACTTCGCTTTGTATTCCTGGCACCTCTAGGTTTTACTTTCTCTGTTCTGCTTTGCCTTGCCTCAAACTGTTTTCTTTACGTTGCTCTACGTTTCCTGGCCCTGCTGGGACTTTCCTTGTACGAGTTTGCACTGCTTTGCTTTGCCTTGCTCTGCGTTGCCTTTCCTGGCCATGCTTTTTCAGGCCACGCTTTCCTTTGTCTTGCTTCGCTTTGTATTCCTGGCGCCTCTTGGTTTTACTTTCTCTGCTCTGCTTTTCCTACCCCTGCTGTGCTTTGCCTTGCCTCAAACTGCTTTCGTTACTTTGCTCTACGTTTCCTGGCCCTGCTGGGACTTTCCTTGTACAAGTTTGCACTGCTTTGCTTTGCCTTGCACTGCTTTGCCTCCACTGGCCATGTTTTCTTTTGCTTTTTCAGGCCACGCTTTCCTTTGTCTTGCTTCGCTTCGCTTTGTATTCCTGGCACCTCTAGGCTTTACTTTCTCTGCTCTGCTTTGCCTTGCCTCCAACTGCTTTCTTTACTTTGCTCTACGTTTCCTGGCACTGCTGGGACTTTCCTTGTACCAGTTTGCACTGCTTTGCTTTGCCTTGCTCTGCTTTCCTCTTCATTTCTCTGCTCTCCTGTGCTGCGCTAGGCTTCCTTTGCAGACCGTCCCGACGATTTTGCCGATGAGGCTATCGGTATATTTCGGAACGCATAAACCCTCAGACACACAGCTGGGCCTCCCCGCAGCCCGGACACTGTCCCCTCGCAACTCGAGGGTGGGGGCAGCAGGCCCGGCCACCCGACATGGTCAGTTCTGTGGCCCCAGCCGTGTGGCCTGCCGCTAGGCGGGCCCCACTGCTATTCGTCTGGGGACGGCGTTGGGTGAGGTTTTCAACGACGGTAAGTAACTACATGATTCCCACAACTACATTGGATGGAAGCCAACAATAAATAAATAAATAAATAAAGAAAGAAAGATAAAACCAGGTAAAGCAAGACATGGTTCTTGCCCGCTGTCACGGCGGACTATGAGGTGTCAGGGAGGCCGGGGAGCGGGCGAGCAGGGTACAGCCACCGTCCGAGTCTGGCCGCCAGCTCTACCCGGCATGAGGGCCTTGCGGTCTTTGCCCCGCAGACACTGGGAACCGGCAGGAGGGCTGGCCGCCAGCTCCTTACATTTGCTTCGCTTCTCTTTCTTTTTCCTTGCTCTGCTTTGCTTTGCTCTGCTCTGCTCTTCCGGGCACACTTTTGGTTTTCCTTCTCTACTTTCCTCTGCTGTTCCTGCCCCTGCTGTGCTTTGCCTCAGATTGCTTTGCTTTGCTTTGTTTGCTTTGTCTTTCCTGGCAATGCTTTGCTTTTCCTCGTGCTACTTCACTTTGCTTTGCTTTGCTTTGTCTTGCTCTGCTTTGCCTCCACTGGCCATGTTTTCTTTTGTTTTTCAGGCCACGCTTTCCTTTGTTTTGCTTTGCTTTGTATTCCTGCCACGGCTTTGCTTTACCTTCTCTGCTCTGCTTTGCTTTTCCTACCCCTGCTGTGCTTTGCCTCGCCTCAAACTGCTTTCTTTACTTTGCTCTACGTTTCCTGGCACTGCTGAGACTTTCCTTGTACCAGTTTGCACTGCTTTGCTTTGCCTTGCTCTGGGTTGCCTTTCCGGGCCATGCTTTTTCAGGCCACGCTTTCCTTTGTTTTGCTTCGCTTTGTATTCCTTCCACGGCTTTGCTTTAACTTCTCTGCTCTGCTTTGCTTTTCCTACGCCTGCTGTGCTTTGCCTTGCCTCCTCTAACTGCTTTCTTTCTTTTGCTCTACATTTCCTGGTACTGCTTTGCTTCTCCTTGTGCTACTTTCCTTTGCTTTGCTCTGCCTTGCACTGCTTTGCCTTTCCTGGACACGCTTTACTTTGCTTTTCCTGGCCCTGCTTTGCTTGGTCTTTTTTTTGCATTTTTTTTGTTTGTTTTTTTTTTTTTTAATATAGTTACACATTCATTGCATTGCTTTGTTTTATTTTTGGACCTCTTTGCTTTGGTTTTCCTGGCCGCGCTTTGCTTTGCCTGACCCTGCTTGTCATTTCTTTTCCTTATGCCGCATTCTTTTCCCTAGCAGGGCTTTGCTTTGCCTTGCTCGGCTTTGCCTCCACTGGCCATGTTTTCTTTTGCTTTTCAGGCCACGCTTTCCTTTGTTTTGCTTTGCTTTGTATTCCTGCCACGGCTTTGCTTTACCTTCTCTGCTCCGCTTTGCTTTTCCTACCCCTGCTCTGCTTCGCCTTGCCTCCAACTGCTTTCGTTACTTTGCTCTACGTTTCCTGGCCCTGCTGGGACTTTCCTTGTACAAGTTTGCACTGCTTTGCTTTGCCTTGCACTGCTTTGCCTCCACTGGCCATGTTTTCTTTTGCTTTTTCAGGCCACGCTTTCCTTTGTCTTGCTTCACTTCGCTTTGTATTCCTGGCACCTCTAGGTTTTACTTTCTCTGTTCTGCTTTGCCTTGCCTCAAACTGTTTTCTTTACGTTGCTCTACGTTTCCTGGCCCTGCTGGGACTTTCCTTGTACAAGTTTGCACTGCTTTGCTTTGCCTTGCTCTGCGTTGCCTTTCCTGGCCATGCTTTTTCAGGCCACGCTTTCCTTTGTCTTGCTTTGCTTTGTATTCCTGGCGCCTCTTGGTTTTACTTTCTCTGCTCTGCTTTTCCTACCCCTGCTGTGCTTTGCCTTGCCTCAAACTGCTTTCGTTACTTTGCTCTACCTTTCCTGGCCCTGCTGGGACTTTGCTTGTACAAGTTTGCACTGCTTTGCTTTGCCTTGCACTGCTTTGCCTCCACTGGCCATGTTTTCTTTTGCTTTTTCAGGCCACGCTTTCCTTTGTCTTGCTTCGCTTCGCTTTGTATTCCTGGCACCTCTAGGCTTTACTTTCTCTGCTCTGCTTTGCCTTGCCTCCAACTGCTTTCTTTACTTTGCTCTACGTTTCCTGGCACTGCTGGGACTTTCCTTGTACCAGTTTGCACTGCTTTGCTTTGCCTTGCTCTGCTTTCCTCTTCATTTCTCTGCTCTCCTGTGCTGCGCTAGGCTTCCTTTGCAGACCGTCCCGACGATTTTGCCGATGAGGCTATCGGTATATTTCGGAACGCATAAACCCTCAGACACACAGCTGGGCCTCCCCGCAGCCCGGACACTGTCCCCTCGCAACTCGAGGGTGGGGGCAGCAGGCCCGGCCACCCGACATGGTCAGTTCTGTGGCCCCAGCCGTGTGGCCTGCCGCTAGGCGGGCCCCACTGCTATTCGTCTGGGGACGGCGTTGGGTGAGGTTTTCAACGACGGTAAGTAACTACATGATTCCCACAACTACATTGGATGGAAGCCAACAATAAATAAATAAATAAAGAAAGAAAGAAAGATAAAACCAGGTAAAGCAAGACATGGTTCTTGCCCGCTGTCACGGCGGACTATGAGGTGTCAGGGAGGCCGGGGAGCGGGCGAGCAGGGTACAGCCACCGTCCGAGTCTGGCCGCCAGCTCTACCCGGCATGAGGGCCTTGCGGTCTTTGCCCCGCAGACACTGGGAACCGGCAGGAGGGCTGGCCGCCAGCTCCTTACATTTGCTTCGCTTCTCTTTCTTTTTCCTTGCTCTGCTTTGCTTTGCTCTGCTCTGCTCTTCCGGGCACACTTTTGGTTTTCCTTCTCTACTTTCCTCTGCTGTTCCTGCCCCTGCTGTGCTTTGCCTCAGATTGCTTTGCTTTGCTTTGTTTGCTTTGTCTTTCCTGGCAATGCTTTGCTTTTCCTCGTGCTACTTCGCTTTGCTTTGCTTTGCCTTGCTCTGCTTTGCCTCCACTGGCCATGTTTTCTTTTGTTTTTCAGGCCACGCTTTCCTTTGTTTTGCTTTGCTTTGTATTCCTGCCACGGCTTTGCTTTACCTTCTCTGCTCTGCTTTGCTTTTCCTACCCCTGCTGTGCTTTGCCTCGCCTCAAACTGCTTTCTTTACTTTGCTCTACGTTTCCTGGCACTGCTGAGACTTTCCTTGTACCAGTTTGCACTGCTTTGCTTTGCCTTGCTCTGGGTTGCCTTTCCGGGCCATGCTTTTTCAGGCCACGCTTTCCTTTGTTTTGCTTCGCTTTGTATTCCTGCCACGGCTTTGCTTTACCTTCTCTGCTCTGCTTTGCTTTTCCTACCCCTGCTGTGCTTTGCCTTGCCTCCTCTAACTGCTTTCTTTCTTTTCCTCTACATTTCCTGGTACTGCTTTGCTTTTCCTTGTGCTACTTTCCTTTGCTTTGCTCTGCCTTGCACTGCTTTGCCTTTCCTGGACACGCTTTACTTTGCTTTTCCTGGCCCTGCTTTGCTTGGTCTTTTTTTTGCATTTTTTTTGTTTGTTTGTTTTTTTTTTTAATATAGTTACACATTCATTGCATTGCTTTGTTTTATTTTTGGACCTCTTTGCTTTGGTTTTCCTGGCCGCGCTTTGCTTTGCCTGGCCCTGCTTGTCATTTCTTTTCCTTATGCCGCATTCTTTTCCCTAGCAGGGCTTTGCTTTGCCTTGCTCGGCTTTGCCTCCACTGGCCATGTTTTCTTTTGCTTTTCAGGCCACGCTTTCCTTTGTTTTGCTTTGCTTTGTATTCCTGCCACGGCTTTGCTTTACCTTCTCTGCTCCGCTTTGCTTTTCCTACCCCTGCTCTGCTTTGCCTTGCCTCCAACTGCTTTCTTTACTTTGCTCTACGTTTCCTGGCACTGCTGGGACATTCCTTGTACAAGTTTGCACTGCTTTGCTTTGCCTTGCTCTGCGTTGCCTTTCCTGGCCATGCTTTTTCCGGCCACGCTTTCCTTTGTCTTGCTTCGCTTCGTATTCCTGGCACCTCTTGGTTTTACTTTCTCTGCTCTGCTCTGCTTTTCCTACCCCTGCTGTGCTTTGCCTTGCCTCAAACTGCTTTCGTTACTTTGCTCTACATTTCCTGGCACTGCTGGGACTTTCCTTGTACAAGTTTGCACTGCTTTGCTTTGCCTTGCTCTGCGTTGCCTTTCCTGGCCATGCGTTTTCAGGCCACGCGTTCCTTTGTTTTCCTTTGCTTCGTATTCCTGGCACCTCTTGGTTTTACCTTCTCTGCTCTGCTTTGCTTTTCCTACCCCTGCTGTGCTTTGCCTTGCCTCCAACTGCTTTCGTTACTTTGCTCTACCTTTCCTGGCCCTGCTGGGACTTCCCTTGTACAAGTTTGCACTGCTTTGCTTTGCCTTGCACTGCTTTGCCTCCACTGGCCATGTTTTTTTTTCCTTTTTCAGGCCACGCTTTCCTTTGTCTTGCTTCGCTTCGCTTTGTATTCCTGGCACCTCTAGGTTTTACTTTCTCTGCTCTGCTTTGCCTTGCCTCCAACTGCTTTCTTTACTTTGCTCTACGTTTCCTGGCCCTGCTGGGACTTTCCTTGTACGAGTTTGCACTGCTTTGCTTTGCCTTGCTCTGCGTTGCCTTTCCTGGCCATGCGTTTTCAGGCCACGCGTTCCTTTGTTTTCCTTTGCTTCGTATTCCTGGCACCTCTTGGTTTTACTTTCTCTGCTCTGCTTTGCTTTTCCTACCCCTGCTGTGCTTTGCCTTGCCTCCAACTGCTTTCGTTACTTTGCTCTACCTTTCCTGGCCCTGCTGGGACTTCCCTTGTACAAGTTTGCACTGCTTTGCTTTGCCTTGCACTGCTTTGCCTCCACTGGCCATGTTTTTTTTTCCTTTTTCAGGCCACGCTTTCCTTTGTCTTGCTTCGCTTCGCTTTGTATTCCTGGCACCTCTAGGTTTTACTTTCTCTGCTCTGCTTTGCCTTGCCTCCAACTGCTTTCTTTACTTTGCTCTACGTTTCCTGGCACTGCTGGGACTTTCCTTGTACCAGTTTGCACTGCTTTGCTATGCCTTGCTCTGCTTTCCTATTCATTTCTCTGCTCTCCTGTGCTGCGCTAGGCTTCCTTTGCAGACTGTCCCGACGATTTTGCCGATGAGGCTATCGGTATATTTCGGAACGCATAAACCCTCAGACACACAGCTGGGCCTCCCCGCAGCCCGGACACTGTCCCCTCGCAACTCGAGGGTGGGGGCAGCAGGCCCGGCCACCCGACATGGTCAGTTCTGTGGCCCCAGCCGTGTGGCCTGCCGCTAGGCGGGCCCCACTGCTATTCGTCTGGGGACGGCGTTGGGTGAGGTTTTCAACGACGGTAAGTAACTACATGATTCCCACAACTACATTGGATGGAAGCCAACAATAAATAAATAAATAAATAAATAAATAAATAAATAAATAAATAAATAAAGATAAAACCAGGTAAAGCAAGACATGGTTCTTGCCCGCTGTCACGGCGGACTATGAGGTGTCAGGGAGGCCGGGGAGCGGGCGAGCAGGGTACAGCCACCGTCCGAGTCTGGCCGCCAGCTCTACCCGGCATGAGGGCCTTGCGGTCTTTGCCCCGCAGACACTGGGAACCGGCAGGAGGGCTGGCCGCCAGCTCCTTACATTTGCTTCGCTTCTCTTTGTTTTGCCTTGCTCTGCTTTGCTTTGCTCTGCTCTGCTCTTCCGGGCACACTTTTGCTTTTCCTTCTCTACTTTCCTCTGCTGTTCCTGCCCCTGCTGTGCTTTGCTTTGCTTTGCCTCAGATTGCTTTGCTTTGCTTTGTTTGCTTTGTCTTTCCTGGCAATGCTTTGCTTTTCCTCGTGCTACTTCACTTTGCTTTGCTTTGCTTTGTCTTGCTCTGCTTTGCCTCCACTGGCCATGTTTTCTTTTGTTTTTCAGGCCACGCTTTCCTTTGTTTTGCTTGGCTTTGTATTCCTGCCACGGCTTTGCTTTACCTTCTCTGCTCTGCTTTGCTTTTCCTACCCCTGCTGTGCTTTGCCTCGCCTCAAACTGCTTTCTTTACTTTGCTCTACGTTTCCTGGCACTGCTGAGACTTTCCTTGTACCAGTTTGCACTGCTTTGCTTTGCCTTGCTCTGGGTTGCCTTTCCGGGCCATGCTTTTTCAGGCCACGCTTTCCTTTGTTTTGCTTCGCTTTGTATTCCTGCCACGGCTTTGCTTTACCTTCTCTGCTCTGCTTTGCTTTTCCTACCCCTGCTGTGCTTTGCCTTGCCTCCTCTAACTGCTTTCTTTCTTTTGCTCTACATTTCCTGGTACTGCTTTGCTTTTCCTTGTGCTACTTTCCTTTGCTTTGCTCTGCCTTGCACTGCTTTGCCTTTCCTGGACACGCTTTACTTTGCTTTTCCTGGCCCTGCTTTGCTTGGTCTTTTTTTTGCATTTTTTTTGTTTGTTTGTTTTTTTTTTTTAATATAGTTACACATTCATTGCATTGCTTTGTTTTATTTTTGGACCTCTTTGCTTTGGTTTTCCTGGCCGCGCTTTGCTTTGCCTGACCCTGCTTGTCATTTCTTTTCCTTATGCCGCATTCTTTTCCCTAGCAGGGCTTTGCTTTGCCTTGCTCGGCTTTGCCTCCACTGGCCATGTTTTCTTTTGCTTTTCAGGCCACACTTTCCTTTGTTTTGCTTTGCTTTGTATTCCTGCCACGGCTTTGCTTTACCTTCTCTGCTCTGCTTTGCTTTTCCTACCCCTGCTGTGCTTTGCCTTGCCTCCAACTGCTTTCTTTACTTTGCTCTAGGTTTCCTGGCACTGCTGAGACTTTCCTTGTACCAGTTTGCACTGCTTTGCTTTGCCTTGCTCTGGGTTGCCTTTCCGGGCCATGCTTTTTCAGGCCACGCTTTCCTTTGTCTTGCTTCGCTTTGTATTCCTGGAGCCTCTTGGTTTTACTTTCTCTGCTCTGCTTTTCCTACCCCTGCTGTGCTTTGCCTTGCCTCAAACTGCTTTCGTTACTTTGCTCTACCTTTCCTGGCCCTGCTGGGACTTTGCTTGTACAAGTTTGCACTGCTTTGCTTTGCCTTGCACTGCTTTGCCTCCACTGGCCATGTTTTCTTTTGCTTTTTCAGGCCACGCTTTCCTTTGTCTTGCTTCGCTTCGCTTTGTATTCCTGGCACCTCTAGGCTTTACTTTCTCTGCTCTGCTTTGCCTTGCCTCCAACTGCTTTCTTTACTTTGCTCTACGTTTCCTGGCACTGCTGGGACTTTCCTTGTACCAGTTTGCACTGCTTTGCTTTGCCTTGCTCTGCTTTCCTCTTCATTGCTCTGCTCTCCTGTGCTGCGCTAGGCTTCCTTTGCAGACTGTCCCGACGATTTTGCCGATGAGGCTATTGGTATATTTCGGAACGCATAAACCCTCAGACACACAGCTGGGCCTCCCCGCAGCCCGGACACTGTCCCCTCGCAACTCGAGGGTGGGGGCAGCAGGCCCGGCCACCCGACATGGTCAGTTCTGTGGCCCCAGCCGTGTGGCCTGCCGCTAGGCGGGCCCCACTGCTATTCGTCTGGGGACGGCGTTGGGTGAGGTTTTCAACGACGGTAAGTAACTACATGATTCCCACAACTACATTGGATGGAAGCCAACAATAAATAAATAAATAAATAAATAAATAAAGATAAAACCAGGTAAAGCAAGACATGGTTCTTGCCCGCTGTCACGGCGGACTATGAGGTGTCAGGGAGGCCGGGGAGCGGGCGAGCAGGGTACAGCCACCGTCCGAGTCTGGCCGCCAGCTCTACCCGGCATGAGGGCCTTGCGGTCTTTGCCCCGCAGACACTGGGAACCGGCAGGAGGGCTGGCCGCCAGCTCCTTACATTTGCTTCGCTTCTCTTTGTTTTTCCTTGCTCTGCTTTGCTTTGCTCTGCTCTGCTCTTCCGGGCACACTTTTGGTTTTCCTTCTCTACTTTCCTCTGCTGTTCCTGCCCCTGCTGTGCTTTGCTTTGCTTTGCCTCAGATTGCTTTGCTTTGCTTTGTTTGCTTTGTCTTTCCTGGCAATGCTTTGCTTTTCCTCGTGCTACTTCACTTTGCTTTGCTTTGCTTTGTCTTGCTCTGCTTTGCCTCCACTGGCCATGTTTTCTTTTGTTTTTCAGGCCACGCTTTCCTTTGTTTTGCTTTGCTTTGCATTCCTGCCACGGCTTTGCTTTACCTTCTCTGCTCTGCTTTGCTTTTCCTACCCCTGCTGTGCTTTGCCTCGCCTCAAACTGCTTTCTTTACTTTGCTCTACGTTTCCTGGCACTGCTGGGACTTTCCTTGTACAAGTTTGCACTGCTTTGCTTTGCCTTGCTCTGCGTTGCCTTTCCTGGCCATGCTTTTTCGGGCCACGCTTTCCTTTGTCTTGCTTCGCTTCGTATTCCTGGCACCTCTTGGTTTTACCTTCTCTGCTCTGCTCTGCTTGTCCTACCGCTGATGTGCTTTGCCTCGCCTCAAACTGCTTTCTTTACTTTGCTCTACGTTTCCTGGCACTGCTGGGACTTTCCTTGTACAAGTTTGCACTGCTTTGCTTTGCCTTGCTCTGCGTTGCCTTTCCTGGCCATGCTTTTTCGGGCCACGCTTTCCTTTGATTTGCTTCGCTTTGTATTCCTGGCACCTCTTGGTTTTACTTTCCCTGCTCTGCTCTGCTTTTCCTACCCCTGCTCTGCTTTGCCTTGCCTCAAACTTCTTTCGTTACTTTGCTCTACGTTTCCTGGCACTGCTGGGACTTTCCTTGTACAAGTTTGCACTGCTTTGCTTTGCCTTGCACTGCTTTGCCTCCACTGGCCATGTTTTCTTTTGCTTTTTCAGGCCACGCTTTCCTTTGTCTTGCTTCACTTCGCTTTGTATTCCTGGCACCTCTAGGTTTTACTTTCTCTGTTCTGCTTTGCCTTGCCTCAAACTGTTTTCTTTACGTTGCTCTACGTTTCCTGGCCCTGCTGGGACTTTCCTTGTACGAGTTTGCACTGCTTTGCTTTGCCTTGCTCTGCGTTGCCTTTCCTGGCCATGCTTTTTCAGGCCACGCTTTCCTTTGTCTTGCTTCGCTTTGTATTCCTGGCGCCTCTTGGTTTTACTTTCTCTGCTCTGCTTTTCCTACCCCTGCTGTGCTTTGCCTTGCCTCAAACTGCTTTCGTTACTTTGCTCTACGTTTCCTGGCCCTGCTGGGACTTTCCTTGTACAAGTTTGCACTGCTTTGCTTTGCCTTGCACTGCTTTGCCTCCACTGGCCATGTTTTCTTTTGCTTTTTCAGGCCACGCTTTCCTTTGTCTTGCTTCGCTTCGCTTTGTATTCCTGGCACCTCTAGGCTTTACTTTCTCTGCTCTGCTTTGCCTTGCCTCCAACTGCTTTCTTTACTTTGCTCTACGTTTCCTGGCACTGCTGGGACTTTCCTTGTACCAGTTTGCACTGCTTTGCTTTGCCTTGCTCTGCTTTCCTCTTCATTTCTCTGCTCTCCTGTGCTGCGCTAGGCTTCCTTTGCAGACCGTCCCGACGATTTTGCCGATGAGGCTATCGGTATATTTCGGAACGCATAAACCCTCAGACACACAGCTGGGCCTCCCCGCAGCCCGGACACTGTCCCCTCGCAACTCGAGGGTGGGGGCAGCAGGCCCGGCCACCCGACATGGTCAGTTCTGTGGCCCCAGCCGTGTGGCCTGCCGCTAGGCGGGCCCCACTGCTATTCGTCTGGGGACGGCGTTGGGTGAGGTTTTCAACGACGGTAAGTAACTACATGATTCCCACAACTACATTGGATGGAAGCCAACAATAAATAAATAAATAAATAAAGAAAGAAAGATAAAACCAGGTAAAGCAAGACATGGTTCTTGCCCGCTGTCACGGCGGACTATGAGGTGTCAGGGAGGCCGGGGAGCGGGCGAGCAGGGTACAGCCACCGTCCGAGTCTGGCCGCCAGCTCTACCCGGCATGAGGGCCTTGCGGTCTTTGCCCCGCAGACACTGGGAACCGGCAGGAGGGCTGGCCGCCAGCTCCTTACATTTGCTTCGCTTCTCTTTCTTTTTCCTTGCTCTGCTTTGCTTTGCTCTGCTCTGCTCTTCCGGGCACACTTTTGGTTTTCCTTCTCTACTTTCCTCTGCTGTTCCTGCCCCTGCTGTGCTTTGCCTCAGATTGCTTTGCTTTGCTTTGTTTGCTTTGTCTTTCCTGGCAATGCTTTGCTTTTCCTCGTGCTACTTCACTTTGCTTTGCTTTGCTTTGTCTTGCTCTGCTTTGCCTCCACTGGCCATGTTTTCTTTTGTTTTTCAGGCCACGCTTTCCTTTGTTTTGCTTGGCTTTGTATTCCTGCCACGGCTTTGCTTTACCTTCTCTGCTCTGCTTTGCTTTTCCTACCCCTGCTGTGCTTTGCCTCGCCTCAAACTGCTTTCTTTACTTTGCTCTACGTTTCCTGGCACTGCTGAGACTTTCCTTGTACCAGTTTGCACTGCTTTGCTTTGCCTTGCTCTGGGTTGCCTTTCCGGGCCATGCTTTTTCAGGCCACGCTTTCCTTTGTTTTGCTTCGCTTTGTATTCCTTCCACGGCTTTGCTTTAACTTCTCTGCTCTGCTTTGCTTTTCCTACGCCTGCTGTGCTTTGCCTTGCCTCCTCTAACTGCTTTCTTTCTTTTGCTCTACATTTCCTGGTACTGCTTTGCTTCTCCTTGTGCTACTTTCCTTTGCTTTGCTCTGCCTTGCACTGCTTTGCCTTTCCTGGACACGCTTTACTTTGCTTTTCCTGGCCCTGCTTTGCTTGGTCTTTTTTTTGCATTTTTTTTGTTTGTTTTTTTTTTTTTTAATATAGTTACACATTCATTGCATTGCTTTGTTTTATTTTTGGACCTCTTTGCTTTGGTTTTCCTGGCCGCGCTTTGCTTTGCCTGACCCTGCTTGTCATTTCTTTTCCTTATGCCGCATTCTTTTCCCTAGCAGGGCTTTGCTTTGCCTTGCTCGGCTTTGCCTCCACTGGCCATGTTTTCTTTTGCTTTTCAGGCCACGCTTTCCTTTGTTTTGCTTTGCTTTGTATTCCTGCCACGGCTTTGCTTTACCTTCTCTGCTCCGCTTTGCTTTTCCTACCCCTGCTCTGCTTCGCCTTGCCTCCAACTGCTTTCGTTACTTTGCTCTACGTTTCCTGGCCCTGCTGGGACTTTCCTTGTACAAGTTTGCACTGCTTTGCTTTGCCTTGCACTGCTTTGCCTCCACTGGCCATGTTTTCTTTTGCTTTTTCAGGCCACGCTTTCCTTTGTCTTGCTTCACTTCGCTTTGTATTCCTGGCACCTCTAGGTTTTACTTTCTCTGTTCTGCTTTGCCTTGCCTCAAACTGTTTTCTTTACGTTGCTCTACGTTTCCTGGCCCTGCTGGGACTTTCCTTGTACAAGTTTGCACTGCTTTGCTTTGCCTTGCTCTGCGTTGCCTTTCCTGGCCATGCTTTTTCAGGCCACGCTTTCCTTTGTCTTGCTTTGCTTTGTATTCCTGGCGCCTCTTGGTTTTACTTTCTCTGCTCTGCTTTTCCTACCCCTGCTGTGCTTTGCCTTGCCTCAAACTGCTTTCGTTACTTTGCTCTACCTTTCCTGGCCCTGCTGGGACTTTGCTTGTACAAGTTTGCACTGCTTTGCTTTGCCTTGCACTGCTTTGCCTCCACTGGCCATGTTTTCTTTTGCTTTTTCAGGCCACGCTTTCCTTTGTCTTGCTTCGCTTCGCTTTGTATTCCTGGCACCTCTAGGCTTTACTTTCTCTGCTCTGCTTTGCCTTGCCTCCAACTGCTTTCTTTACTTTGCTCTACGTTTCCTGGCACTGCTGGGACTTTCCTTGTACCAGTTTGCACTGCTTTGCTTTGCCTTGCTCTGCTTTCCTCTTCATTTCTCTGCTCTCCTGTGCTGCGCTAGGCTTCCTTTGCAGACCGTCCCGACGATTTTGCCGATGAGGCTATCGGTATATTTCGGAACGCATAAACCCTCAGACACACAGCTGGGCCTCCCCGCAGCCCGGACACTGTCCCCTCGCAACTCGAGGGTGGGGGCAGCAGGCCCGGCCACCCGACATGGTCAGTTCTGTGGCCCCAGCCGTGTGGCCTGCCGCTAGGCGGGCCCCACTGCTATTCGTCTGGGGACGGCGTTGGGTGAGGTTTTCAACGACGGTAAGTAACTACATGATTCCCACAACTACATTGGATGGAAGCCAACAATAAATAAATAAATAAATAAAGAAAGAAAGATAAAACCAGGTAAAGCAAGACATGGTTCTTGCCCGCTGTCACGGCGGACTATGAGGTGTCAGGGAGGCCGGGGAGCGGGCGAGCAGGGTACAGCCACCGTCCGAGTCTGGCCGCCAGCTCTACCCGGCATGAGGGCCTTGCGGTCTTTGCCCCGCAGACACTGGGAACCGGCAGGAGGGCTGGCCGCCAGCTCCTTACATTTGCTTCGCTTCTCTTTCTTTTTCCTTGCTCTGCTTTGCTTTGCTCTGCTCTGCTCTTCCGGGCACACTTTTGGTTTTCCTTCTCTACTTTCCTCTGCTGTTCCTGCCCCTGCTGTGCTTTGCCTCAGATTGCTTTGCTTTGCTTTGTTTGCTTTGTCTTTCCTGGCAATGCTTTGCTTTTCCTCGTGCTACTTCGCTTTGCTTTGCTTTGCCTTGCTCTGCTTTGCCTCCACTGGCCATGTTTTCTTTTGTTTTTCAGGCCACGCTTTCCTTTGTTTTGCTTTGCTTTGTATTCCTGCCACGGCTTTGCTTTACCTTCTCTGCTCTGCTTTGCTTTTCCTACCCCTGCTGTGCTTTGCCTCGCCTCAAACTGCTTTCTTTACTTTGCTCTACGTTTCCTGGCACTGCTGAGACTTTCCTTGTACCAGTTTGCACTGCTTTGCTTTGCCTTGCTCTGCGTTGCCTTTCCGGGCCATGCTTTTTCAGGCCACGCTTTCCTTTGTTTTGCTTCGCTTTGTATTCCTGCCACGGCTTTGCTTTACCTTCTCTGCTCTGCTTTGCTTTTCCTACCCCTGCTGTGCTTTGCCTTGCCTCCTCTAACTGCTTTCTTTCTTTTCCTCTACATTTCCTGGTACTGCTTTGCTTTTCCTTGTGCTACTTTCCTTTGCTTTGCTCTGCCTTGCACTGCTTTGCCTTTCCTGGACACGCTTTACTTTGCTTTTCCTGGCCCTGCTTTGCTTGGTCTTTTTTTTGCATTTTTTTTGTTTGTTTGTTTTTTTTTTTAATATAGTTACACATTCATTGCATTGCTTTGTTTTATTTTTGGACCTCTTTGCTTTGGTTTTCCTGGCCGCGCTTTGCTTTGCCTGGCCCTGCTTGTCATTTCTTTTCCTTATGCCGCATTCTTTTCCCTAGCAGGGCTTTGCTTTGCCTTGCTCGGCTTTGCCTCCACTGGCCATGTTTTCTTTTGCTTTTCAGGCCACGCTTTCCTTTGTTTTGCTTTGCTTTGTATTCCTGCCACGGCTTTGCTTTACCTTCTCTGCTCCGCTTTGCTTTTCCTACCCCTGCTCTGCTTTGCCTTGCCTCCAACTGCTTTCTTTACTTTGCTCTACGTTTCCTGGCACTGCTGGGACATTCCTTGTACAAGTTTGCACTGCTTTGCTTTGCCTTGCTCTGCGTTGCCTTTCCTGGCCATGCTTTTTCCGGCCACGCTTTCCTTTGTCTTGCTTCGCTTCGTATTCCTGGCACCTCTTGGTTTTACTTTCTCTGCTCTGCTCTGCTTTTCCTACCCCTGCTGTGCTTTGCCTTGCCTCAAACTGCTTTCGTTACTTTGCTCTACATTTCCTGGCACTGCTGGGACTTTCCTTGTACAAGTTTGCACTGCTTTGCTTTGCCTTGCTCTGCGTTGCCTTTCCTGGCCATGCGTTTTCAGGCCACGCGTTCCTTTGTTTTCCTTTGCTTCGTATTCCTGGCACCTCTTGGTTTTACCTTCTCTGCTCTGCTTTGCTTTTCCTACCCCTGCTGTGCTTTGCCTTGCCTCCAACTGCTTTCGTTACTTTGCTCTACCTTTCCTGGCCCTGCTGGGACTTCCCTTGTACAAGTTTGCACTGCTTTGCTTTGCCTTGCACTGCTTTGCCTCCACTGGCCATGTTTTTTTTTCCTTTTTCAGGCCACGCTTTCCTTTGTCTTGCTTCGCTTCGCTTTGTATTCCTGGCACCTCTAGGTTTTACTTTCTCTGCTCTGCTTTGCCTTGCCTCCAACTGCTTTCTTTACTTTGCTCTACGTTTCCTGGCCCTGCTGGGACTTTCCTTGTACGAGTTTGCACTGCTTTGCTTTGCCTTGCTCTGCGTTGCCTTTCCTGGCCATGCGTTTTCAGGCCACGCGTTCCTTTGTTTTCCTTTGCTTCGTATTCCTGGCACCTCTTGGTTTTACTTTCTCTGCTCTGCTTTGCTTTTCCTACCCCTGCTGTGCTTTGCCTTGCCTCCAACTGCTTTCGTTACTTTGCTCTACCTTTCCTGGCCCTGCTGGGACTTCCCTTGTACAAGTTTGCACTGCTTTGCTTTGCCTTGCACTGCTTTGCCTCCACTGGCCATGTTTTTTTTTCCTTTTTCAGGCCACGCTTTCCTTTGTCTTGCTTCGCTTCGCTTTGTATTCCTGGCACCTCTAGGTTTTACTTTCTCTGCTCTGCTTTGCCTTGCCTTCAACTGCTTTCTTTACTTTGCTCTACGTTTCCTGGCACTGCTGGGACTTTCCTTGTACCAGTTTGCACTGCTTTGCTATGCCTTGCTCTGCTTTCCTCTTCATTTCTCTGCTCTCCTGTGCTGCGCTAGGCTTCCTTTGCAGACTGTCCCGACGATTTTGCCGATGAGGCTATCGGTATATTTCGGAACGCATAAACCCTCAGACACACAGCTGGGCCTCCCCGCAGCCCGGACACTGTCCCCTCGCAACTCGAGGGTGGGGGCAGCAGGCCCGGCCACCCGACATGGTCAGTTCTGTGGCCCCAGCCGTGTGGCCTGCCGCTAGGCGGGCCCCACTGCTATTCGTCTGGGGACGGCGTTGGGTGAGGTTTTCAACGACGGTAAGTAACTACATGATTCCCACAACTACATTGGATGGAAGCCAACAATAAATAAATAAATAAATAAATAAATAAATAAATAAATAAATAAAGATAAAACCAGGTAAAGCAAGACATGGTTCTTGCCCGCTGTCACGGCGGACTATGAGGTGTCAGGGAGGCCGGGGAGCGGGCGAGCAGGGTACAGCCACCGTCCGAGTCTGGCCGCCAGCTCTACCCGGCATGAGGGCCTTGCGGTCTTTGCCCCGCAGACACTGGGAACCGGCAGGAGGGCTGGCCGCCAGCTCCTTACATTTGCTTCGCTTCTCTTTGTTTTGCCTTGCTCTGCTTTGCTTTGCTCTGCTCTGCTCTTCCGGGCACACTTTTGCTTTTCCTTCTCTACTTTCCTCTGCTGTTCCTGCCCCTGCTGTGCTTTGCTTTGCTTTGCCTCAGATTGCTTTGCTTTGCTTTGTTTGCTTTGTCTTTCCTGGCAATGCTTTGCTTTTCCTCGTGCTACTTCACTTTGCTTTGCTTTGCTTTGTC
This sequence comes from Anser brachyrhynchus, assembly GCF_964034855.1. NCBI lineage: Eukaryota > Metazoa > Chordata > Aves > Anseriformes > Anatidae > Anser > Anser brachyrhynchus. Next base: position 168,186 of record NW_027664018.1, read on the forward strand.
TTGCTCTGCTTTGCCTCCACTGGCCATGTTTTCTTTTGTTTTTCAGGCCACGCTTTCCTTTGTTTTGCTTGGCTTTGTATTCCTGCCACGGCTTTGCTTTACCTTCTCTGCTCTGCTTTGCTTTTCCTACCCCTGCTGTGCTTTGCCTCGCCTCAAACTGCTTTCTTTACTTTGCTCTACGTTTCCTGGCACTGCTGAGACTTTCCTTGTACCAGTTTGCACTGCTTTGCTTTGCCTTGCTCTGGGTTGCCTTTCCGGGCCATGCTTTTTCAGGCCACGCTTTCCTTTGTTTTGCTTCGCTTTGTATTCCTGCCACGGCTTTGCTTTACCTTCTCTGCTCTGCTTTGCTTTTCCTACCCCTGCTGTGCTTTGCCTTGCCTCCTCTAACTGCTTTCTTTCTTTTGCTCTACATTTCCTGGTACTGCTTTGCTTTTCCTTGTGCTACTTTCCTTTGCTTTGCTCTGCCTTGCACTGCTTTGCCTTTCCTGGACACGCTTTACTTTGCTTTTCCTGGCCCTGCTTTGCTTGGTCTTTTTTTTGCATTTTTTTTGTTTGTTTGTTTTTTTTTTTTAATATAGTTACACATTCATTGCATTGCTTTGTTTTATTTTTGGACCTCTTTGCTTTGGTTTTCCTGGCCGCGCTTTGCTTTGCCTGACCCTGCTTGTCATTTCTTTTCCTTATGCCGCATTCTTTTCCCTAGCAGGGCTTTGCTTTGCCTTGCTCGGCTTTGCCTCCACTGGCCATGTTTTCTTTTGCTTTTCAGGCCACGCTTTCCTTTGTTTTGCTTTGCTTTGTATTCCTGCCACGGCTTTGCTTTACCTTCTCTGCTCTGCTTTGCTTTTCCTACCCCTGCTGTGCTTTGCCTTGCCTCCAACTGCTTTCTTTACTTTGCTCTAGGTTTCCTGGCACTGCTGAGACTTTCCTTGTACCAGTTTGCACTGCTTTGCTTTGCCTTGCTCTGGGTTGCCTTTCCGGGCCATGCTTTTTCAGGCCACGCTTTCCTTTGTCTTGCTTCGCTTTGTATTCCTGGAGCCTCTTGGTTTTACTTTCTCTGCTCTGCTTTTCCTACCCCTGCTGTGCTTTGCCTTGCCTCAAACTGCTTTCGTTACTTTGCTCTACCTTTCCTGGCCCTGCTGGGACTTTGCTTGTACAAGTTTGCACTGCTTTGCTTTGCCTTGCACTGCTTTGCCTCCACTGGCCATGTTTTCTTTTGCTTTTTCAGGCCACGCTTTCCTTTGTCTTGCTTCGCTTCGCTTTGTATTCCTGGCACCTCTAGGCTTTACTTTCTCTGCTCTGCTTTGCCTTGCCTCCAACTGCTTTCTTTACTTTGCTCTACGTTTCCTGGCACTGCTGGGACTTTCCTTGTACCAGTTTGCACTGCTTTGCTTTGCCTTGCTCTGCTTTCCTCTTCATTGCTCTGCTCTCCTGTGCTGCGCTAGGCTTCCTTTGCAGACTGTCCCGACGATTTTGCCGATGAGGCTATTGGTATATTTCGGAACGCATAAACCCTCAGACACACAGCTGGGCCTCCCCGCAGCCCGGACACTGTCCCCTCGCAACTCGAGGGTGGGGGCAGCAGGCCCGGCCACCCGACATGGTCAGTTCTGTGGCCCCAGCCGTGTGGCCTGCCGCTAGGCGGGCCCCACTGCTATTCGTCTGGGGACGGCGTTGGGTGAGGTTTTCAACGACGGTAAGTAACTACATGATTCCCACAACTACATTGGATGGAAGCCAACAATAAATAAATAAATAAATAAATAAATAAAGATAAAACCAGGTAAAGCAAGACATGGTTCTTGCCCGCTGTCACGGCGGACTATGAGGTGTCAGGGAGGCCGGGGAGCGGGCGAGCAGGGTACAGCCACCGTCCGAGTCTGGCCGCCAGCTCTACCCGGCATGAGGGCCTTGCGGTCTTTGCCCCGCAGACACTGGGAACCGGCAGGAGGGCTGGCCGCCAGCTCCTTACATTTGCTTCGCTTCTCTTTGTTTTTCCTTGCTCTGCTTTGCTTTGCTCTGCTCTGCTCTTCCGGGCACACTTTTGGTTTTCCTTCTCTACTTTCCTCTGCTGTTCCTGCCCCTGCTGTGCTTTGCTTTGCTTTGCCTCAGATTGCTTTGCTTTGCTTTGTTTGCTTTGTCTTTCCTGGCAATGCTTTGCTTTTCCTCGTGCTACTTCACTTTGCTTTGCTTTGCTTTGTCTTGCTCTGCTTTGCCTCCACTGGCCATGTTTTCTTTTGTTTTTCAGGCCACGCTTTCCTTTGTTTTGCTTTGCTTTGCATTCCTGCCACGGCTTTGCTTTACCTTCTCTGCTCTGCTTTGCTTTTCCTACCCCTGCTGTGCTTTGCCTCGCCTCAAACTGCTTTCTTTACTTTGCTCTACGTTTCCTGGCACTGCTGAGACTTTCCTTGTACCAGTTTGCACTGCTTTGCTTTGCCTTGCTCTGCGTTGCCTTTCCGGGCCATGCTTTTTCAGGCCACGCTTTCCTTTGTTTTGCTTCGCTTTGTATTCCTGCCACGGCTTTGCTTTACCTTCTCTGCTCTGCTTTGCTTTTCCTACCCCTGCTGTGCTTTGCCTTGCCTCCTCTAACTGCTTTCTTTCTTTTCCTCTACATTTCCTGGTACTGCTTTGCTTTTCCTTGTGCTACTTTCCTTTGCTTTGCTCTGCCTTGCACTGCTTTGCCTTTCCTGGACACGCTTTACTTTGCTTTTCCTGGCCCTGCTTTGCTTGGTCTTTTTTTTGCATTTTTTTTGTTTGTTTGTTTTTTTTTTTAATATAGTTACACATTCATTGCATTGCTTTGTTTTATTTTTGGACCTCTTTGCTTTGGTTTTCCTGGCCGCGCTTTGCTTTGCCTGGCCCTGCTTGTCATTTCTTTTCCTTATGCCGCATTCTTTTCCCTAGCAGGGCTTTGCTTTGCCTTGCTCGGCTTTGCCTCCACTGGCCATGTTTTCTTTTGCTTTTCAGGCCACGCTTTCCTTTGTTTTGCTTTGCTTTGTATTCCTGCCACGGCTTTGCTTTACCTTCTCTGCTCCGCTTTGCTTTTCCTACCCCTGCTCTGCTTTGCCTTGCCTCCAACTGCTTTCTTTACTTTGCTCTACGTTTCCTGGCACTGCTGGGACATTCCTTGTACAAGTTTGCACTGCTTTGCTTTGCCTTGCTCTGCGTTGCCTTTCCTGGCCATGCTTTTTCCGGCCACGCTTTCCTTTGTCTTGCTTCGCTTCGTATTCCTGGCACCTCTTGGTTTTACCTTCTCTGCTCTGCTCTGCTTGTCCTACCGCTGATGTGCTTTGCCTTGCCTCAAACTGCTTTCTTTACTTTGCTCTACGTTTCCTGGCCCTGCTGGGACTTTCCTTGTACGAGTTTGCACTGCTTTGCTTTGCCTTGCTCTGCGTTGCCTTTCCTGGCCATGCTTTTTCAGGCCACGCTATCTTTTGTCTTGCTTCGCTTTGTATTCCTGGCGCCTCTTGGTTTTACTTTCCCTGCTCTGCTCTGCTTTTCCTACCCCTGCTCTGCTTTGCCTTGCCTCAAACTGCTTTCGTTACTTTGCTCTACCTTTCCTGGCACTGCTGGGACTTTCCTTGTACAAGTTTGCACTGCTTTGCTTTGCCTTGCACTGCTTTGCCTCCACTGGCCATGTTTTCTTTTGCTTTTTCAGGCCACGCTTTCCTTTGTCTTGCTTCGCTTCGCTTTGTATTCCTGGCACCTCTAGGCTTTACTTTCTCTGCTCTGCTTTGCCTTGCCTCCAACTGCTTTCTTTACTTTGCTCTACGTTTCCTGGCACTGCTGGGACTTTCCTTGTACCAGTTTGCACTGCTTTGCTTTGCCTTGCTCTGCTTTCCTCTTCATTTCTCTGCTCTCCTGTGCTGCGCTAGGCTTCCTTTGCAGACTGTCCCGACGATTTTGCCGATGAGGCTATCGGTATATTTCGGAACGCATAAACCCTCAGACACACAGCTGGGCCTCCCCGCAGCCCGGACACTGTCCCCTCGCAACTCGAGGGTGGGGGCAGCAGGCCCGGCCACCCGACATGGCCAGTTCTGTGGCCCCAGCCGTGTGGCCTCCCGCTAGGCGGGCCCCACTGCTATTCGTCTGGGGACGGCGTTGGGTGAGGTTTTCAACGACGGTAAGTAACTACATGATTCCCACAACTACAATGGATGGAAGCCAACAATAAATAAATAAATAAATAAATAAATAAAGATAAAACCAGGTAAAGCAAGACATGGTTCTTGCCCGCTGTCACGGCGGACTATGAGGTGTCAGGGAGGCCGGGGAGCGGGCGAGCAGGGTACAGCCACCGTCCGAGTCTGGCCGCCAGCTCTACCCGGCATGAGGGCCTTGCGGTCTTTGCCCTGCAGACACTGGGAACCGGCAGGAGGGCTGGCCGCCAGCTCCTTACATTTGCTTCGCTTCTCTTTGTTTTGCCTTGCTCTGCTTTGCTTTGCTCTGCTCTGCTCTTCCGGGCACACTTTTGGTTTTCCTTCTCTACTTTCCTCTGCTGTTCCTGCCCCTGCTGTGCTTTGCTTTGCTTTGCCTCAGATTGCTTTGCTTTGCTTTGTTTGCTTTGTCTTTCCTGGCAATGCTTTGCTTTTCCTCGTGCTACTTCACTTTGCTTTGCTTTGCTTTGTCTTGCTCTGCTTTGCCTCCACTGGCCATGTTTTCTTTTGTTTTTCAGGCCACGCTTTCCTTTGTTTTGCTTTGCTTTGTATTCCTGCCACGGCTTTGCTTTACCTTCTCTGCTCCGCTTTGCTTTTCCTACCCCTGCTCTGCTTTGCCTTGCCTCCAACTGCTTTCGTTATTTGCTCTACGTTTCCTGGCACTGCTGGGACTTTCCTTGTACAAGTTTGCACTGCTTTGCTTTGCCTTGCTCTGCGTTGCCTTTCCTGGCCATGCTTTTTCGGGCCACGCTTTCCTTTGTCTTGCTTCGCTTCGTATTCCTGGCACCTCTTGGTTTTACCTTCTCTGCTCTGCTCTGCTTGTCCTACCGCTGATGTGCTTTGCCTCGCCTCAAACTGCTTTCTTTACTTTGCTCTACGTTTCCTGGCACTGCTGGGACTTTCCTTGTACAAGTTTGCACTGCTTTGCTTTGCCTTGCTCTGCGTTGCCTTTCCTGGCCATGCTTTTTCGGGCCACGCTTTCCTTTGTCTTGCTTCGCTTCGTATTCCTGGCACCTCTTGGTTTTACCTTCTCTGCTCTGCTCTGCTTGTCCTACCGCTGATGTGCTTTGCCTCGCCTCAAACTGCTTTCTTTACTTTGCTCTACGTTTCCTGGCACTGCTGGGACTTTCCTTGTACAAGTTTGCACTGCTTTGCTTTGCCTTGCTCTGCGTTGCCTTTCCTGGCCATGCTTTTTCGGGCCACGCTTTCCTTTGTCTTGCTTCGCTTCGTATTCCTGGCACCTCTTGGTTTTACTTTCCCTGCTCTGCTCTGCTTTTCCTACCCCTGCTCTGCTTTGCCTTGCCTCAAACTGCTTTCGTTACTTTGCTATACGTTTCCTGGCCCTGCTGGGACTTTCCTTGTACAAGTTTGCACTGCTTTGCTTTGCCTTGCACTGCTTTGCCTCCACTGGCCATGTTTTCTTTTGCTTTTTCAGGCCACGCTTTCCTTTGTCTTGCTTCACTTCGCTTTGTATTCCTGGCACCTCTAGGTTTTACTTTCTCTGTTCTGCTTTGCCTTGCCTCAAACTGTTTTCTTTACGTTGCTCTACGTTTCCTGGCCCTGCTGGGACTTTCCTTGTACGAGTTTGCACTGCTTTGCTTTGCCTTGCTCTGCGTTGCCTTTCCTGGCCATGCTTTTTCAGGCCACGCTTTCCTTTGTCTTGCTTCGCTTTGTATTCCTGGCGCCTCTTGGTTTTACTTTCTCTGCTCTGCTTTTCCTACCCCTGCTGTGCTTTGCCTTGCCTCAAACTGCTTTCGTTACTTTGCTCTACCTTTCCTGGCCCTGCTGGGACTTTGCTTGTACAAGTTTGCACTGCTTTGCTTTGCCTTGCACTGCTTTGCCTCCACTGGCCATGTTTTCTTTTGCTTTTTCAGGCCACGCTTTCCTTTGTCTTGCTTCGCTTCGCTTTGTATTCCTGGCACCTCTAGGCTTTACTTTCTCTGCTCTGCTTTGCCTTGCCTCCAACTGCTTTCTTTACTTTGCTCTACGTTTCCTGGCACTGCTGGGACTTTCCTTGTACCAGTTTGCACTGCTTTGCTTTGCCTTGCTCTGCTTTCCTCTTCATTTCTCTGCTCTCCTGTGCTGCGCTAGGCTTCCTTTTCAGACTGTCCCGACGATTTTGCCGATGAGGCTATCGGTATATTTCGGAACGCATAAACCCTCAGACACACAGCTGGGCCTCCCCGCAGCCCGGACACTGTCCCCTCGCAACTCGAGGGTGGGGGCAGCAGGCCCGGCCACCCGACATGGTCAGTTCTGTGGCCCCAGCCGTGTGGCCTGCCGCTAGGCGGGCCCCACTGCTATTCGTCTGGGGACGGCGTTGGGTGAGGTTTTCAACGACGGTAAGTAACTACATGATTCCCACAACTACATTGGATGGAAGCCAACAATAAATAAATAAATAAAGAAAGAAAGAAAGATAAAACCAGGTAAAGCAAGACATGGTTCTTCCCCGCTGTCACGGCGGACTATGAGGTGTCAGGGAGGCCGGGGAGCGGGCGAGCAGGGTACAGCCACCGTCCGAGTCTGGCCGCCAGCTCTACCCGGCATGAGGGCCTTGCGGTCTTTGCCCCGCAGACACTGGGAACCGGCAGGAGGGCTGGCCGCCAGCTCCTTACATTTGCTTCGCTTCTCTTTCTTTTTCCTTGCTCTGCTTTGCTTTGCTCTGCTCTGCTCTTCCGGGCACACTTTTGGTTTTCCTTCTCTACTTTCCTCTGCTGTTCCTGCCCCTGCTGTGCTTTGCCTCAGATTGCTTTGCTTTGCTTTGTTTGCTTTGTCTTTCCTGGCAATGCTTTGCTTTTCCTCGTGCTACTTCGCTTTGCTTTGCTTTGCCTTGCTCTGCTTTGCCTCCACTGGCCATGTTTTCTTTTGTTTTTCAGGCCACGCTTTCCTTTGTTTTGCTTTGCTTTGTATTCCTGCCACGGCTTTGCTTTACCTTCTCTGCTCTGCTTTGCTTTTCCTACCCCTGCTGTGCTTTGCCTCGCCTCAAACTGCTTTCTTTACTTTGCTCTACGTTTCCTGGCACTGCTGAGACTTTCCTTGTACCAGTTTGCACTGCTTTGCTTTGCCTTGCTCTGCGTTGCCTTTCCGGGCCATGCTTTTTCAGGCCACGCTTTCCTTTGTTTTGCTTCGCTTTGTATTCCTGCCACGGCTTTGCTTTACCTTCTCTGCTCTGCTTTGCTTTTCCTACCCCTGCTGTGCTTTGCCTTGCCTCCTCTAACTGCTTTCTTTCTTTTGCTCTACATTTCCTGGTACTGCTTTGCTTTTCCTTGTGCTACTTTCCTTTGCTTTGCTCTGCCTTGCACTGCTTTGCCTTTCCTGGACACGCTTTACTTTGCTTTTCCTGGCCCTGCTTTGCTTGGTCTTTTTTTTGCATTTTTTTTGTTTGTTTGTTTTTTTTTTTAATATAGTTACACATTCATTGCATTGCTTTGTTTTATTTTTGGACCTCTTTGCTTTGGTTTTCCTGGCCGCGCTTTGCTTTGCCTGGCCCTGCTTGTCATTTCTTTTCCTTATGCCGCATTCTTTTCCCTAGCAGGGCTTTGCTTTGCCTTGCTCGGCTTTGCCTCCACTGGCCATGTTTTCTTTTGCTTTTCAGGCCACGCTTTCCTTTGTTTTGCTTTGCTTTGTATTCCTGCCACGGCTTTGCTTTACCTTCTCTGCTCCGCTTTGCTTTTCCTACCCCTGCTCTGCTTTGCCTTGCCTCCAACTGCTTTCTTTACTTTGCTCTACGTTTCCTGGCACTGCTGGGACATTCCTTGTACAAGTTTGCACTGCTTTGCTTTGCCTTGCTCTGCGTTGCCTTTCCTGGCCATGCTTTTTCCGGCCACGCTTTCCTTTGTCTTGCTTCGCTTCGTATTCCTGGCACCTCTTGGTTTTACTTTCTCTGCTCTGCTCTGCTTTTCCTACCCCTGCTGTGCTTTGCCTTGCCTCAAACTGCTTTCGTTACTTTGCTCTACATTTCCTGGCACTGCTGGGACTTTCCTTGTACAAGTTTGCACTGCTTTGCTTTGCCTTGCTCTGCGTTGCCTTTCCTGGCCATGCGTTTTCAGGCCACGCGTTCCTTTGTTTTCCTTTGCTTCGTATTCCTGGCACCTCTTGGTTTTACCTTCTCTGCTCTGCTTTGCTTTTCCTACCCCTGCTGTGCTTTGCCTTGCCTCCAACTGCTTTCGTTACTTTGCTCTACCTTTCCTGGCCCTGCTGGGACTTCCCTTGTACAAGTTTGCACTGCTTTGCTTTGCCTTGCACTGCTTTGCCTCCACTGGCCATGTTTTTTTTTCCTTTTTCAGGCCACGCTTTCCTTTGTCTTGCTTCGCTTCGCTTTGTATTCCTGGCACCTCTAGGTTTTACTTTCTCTGCTCTGCTTTGCCTTGCCTCCAACTGCTTTCTTTACTTTGCTCTACGTTTCCTGGCCCTGCTGGGACTTTCCTTGTACGAGTTTGCACTGCTTTGCTTTGCCTTGCTCTGCGTTGCCTTTCCTGGCCATGCGTTTTCAGGCCACGCGTTCCTTTGTTTTCCTTTGCTTCGTATTCCTGGCACCTCTTGGTTTTACTTTCTCTGCTCTGCTTTGCTTTTCCTACCCCTGCTGTGCTTTGCCTTGCCTCCAACTGCTTTCGTTACTTTGCTCTACCTTTCCTGGCCCTGCTGGGACTTTGCTTGTACAAGTTTGCACTGCTTTGCTTTGCCTTGCACTGCTTTGCCTCCACTGGCCATGTTTTCTTTTGCTTTTTCAGGCCACGCTTTCCTTTGTCTTGCTTCGCTTCGCTTTGTATTCCTGGCACCTCTAGGCTTTACTTTCTCTGCTCTGCTTTGCCTTGCCTCCAACTGCTTTCTTTACTTTGCTCTACGTTTCCTGGCACTGCTGGGACTTTCCTTGTACCAGTTTGCACTGCTTTGCTTTGCCTTGCTCTGCTTTCCTCTTCATTTCTCTGCTCTCCTGTGCTGCGCTAGGCTTCCTTTGCAGACTGTCCCGACGATTTTGCCGATGAGGCTATCGGTATATTTCGGAACGCATAAACCCTCAGACACACAGCTGGGCCTCCCCGCAGCCCGGACACTGTCCCCTCGCAACTCGAGGGTGGGGGCAGCAGGCCCGGCCACCCGACATGGTCAGTTCTGTGGCCCCAGCCGTGTGGCCTGCCGCTAGGCGGGCCCCACTGCTATTCGTCTGGGGACGGCGTTGGGTGAGGTTTTCAACGACGGTAAGTAACTACATGATTCCCACAACTACATTGGATGGAAGCCAACAATAAATAAATAAATAAATAAATAAAGAAAGATAAAACCAGGTAAAGCAAGACATGGTTCTTCCCCGCTGTCACGGCGGACTATGAGGTGTCAGGGAGGCCGGGGAGCGGGCGAGCAGGGTACAGCCACCGTCCGAGTCTGGCCGCCAGCTCTACCCGGCATGAGGGCCTTGCGGTCTTTGCCCCGCAGACACTGGGAACCGGCAGGAGGGCTGGCCGCCAGCTCCTTACATTTGCTTCGCTTCTCTTTCTTTTTCCTTGCTCTGCTTTGCTTTGCTCTGCTCTGCTCTTCCGGGCACACTTTTGGTTTTCCTTCTCTACTTTCCTCTGCTGTTCCTGCCCCTGCTGTGCTTTGCCTCAGATTGCTTTGCTTTGCTTTGTTTGCTTTGTCTTTCCTGGCAATGCTTTGCTTTTCCTCGTGCTACTTCGCTTTGCTTTGCTTTGCCTTGCTCTGCTTTGCCTCCACTGGCCATGTTTTCTTTTGTTTTTCAGGCCACGCTTTCCTTTGTTTTGCTTTGCTTTGTATTCCTGCCACGGCTTTGCTTTACCTTCTCTGCTCTGCTTTGCTTTTCCTACCCCTGCTGTGCTTTGCCTCGCCTCAAACTGCTTTCTTTACTTTGCTCTACGTTTCCTGGCACTGCTGAGACTTTCCTTGTACCAGTTTGCACTGCTTTGCTTTGCCTTGCTCTGCGTTGCCTTTCCGGGCCATGCTTTTTCAGGCCACGCTTTCCTTTGTTTTGCTTCGCTTTGTATTCCTGCCACGGCTTTGCTTTACCTTCTCTGCTCTGCTTTGCTTTTCCTACCCCTGCTGTGCTTTGCCTTGCCTCCTCTAACTGCTTTCTTTCTTTTGCTCTACATTTCCTGGTACTGCTTTGCTTTTCCTTGTGCTACTTTCCTTTGCTTTGCTCTGCCTTGCACTGCTTTGCCTTTCCTGGACACGCTTTACTTTGCTTTTCCTGGCCCTGCTTTGCTTGGTCTTTTTTTTGCATTTTTTTTGTTTGTTTGTTTTTTTTTTTAATATAGTTACACATTCATTGCATTGCTTTGTTTTATTTTTGGACCTCTTTGCTTTGGTTTTCCTGGCCGCGCTTTGCTTTGCCTGGCCCTGCTTGTCATTTCTTTTCCTTATGCCGCATTCTTTTCCCTAGCAGGGCTTTGCTTTGCCTTGCTCGGCTTTGCCTCCACTGGCCATGTTTTCTTTTGCTTTTCAGGCCACGCTTTCCTTTGTTTTGCTTTGCTTTGTATTCCTGCCACGGCTTTGCTTTACCTTCTCTGCTCCGCTTTGCTTTTCCTACCCCTGCTCTGCTTTGCCTTGCCTCCAACTGCTTTCTTTACTTTGCTCTACGTTTCCTGGCACTGCTGGGACATTCCTTGTACAAGTTTGCACTGCTTTGCTTTGCCTTGCTCTGCGTTGCCTTTCCTGGCCATGCTTTTTCCGGCCACGCTTTCCTTTGTCTTGCTTCGCTTCGTATTCCTGGCACCTCTTGGTTTTACTTTCTCTGCTCTGCTCTGCTTTTCCTACCCCTGCTGTGCTTTGCCTTGCCTCAAACTGCTTTCGTTACTTTGCTCTACATTTCCTGGCACTGCTGGGACTTTCCTTGTACAAGTTTGCACTGCTTTGCTTTGCCTTGCTCTGCGTTGCCTTTCCTGGCCATGCGTTTTCAGGCCACGCGTTCCTTTGTTTTCCTTTGCTTCGTATTCCTGGCACCTCTTGGTTTTACCTTCTCTGCTCTGCTTTGCTTTTCCTACCCCTGCTGTGCTTTGCCTTGCCTCCAACTGCTTTCGTTACTTTGCTCTACCTTTCCTGGCCCTGCTGGGACTTCCCTTGTACAAGTTTGCACTGCTTTGCTTTGCCTTGCACTGCTTTGCCTCCACTGGCCATGTTTTTTTTTCCTTTTTCAGGCCACGCTTTCCTTTGTCTTGCTTCGCTTCGCTTTGTATTCCTGGCACCTCTAGGTTTTACTTTCTCTGCTCTGCTTTGCCTTGCCTCCAACTGCTTTCTTTACTTTGCTCTACGTTTCCTGGCCCTGCTGGGACTTTCCTTGTACGAGTTTGCACTGCTTTGCTTTGCCTTGCTCTGCGTTGCCTTTCCTGGCCATGCGTTTTCAGGCCACGCGTTCCTTTGTTTTCCTTTGCTTCGTATTCCTGGCACCTCTTGGTTTTACTTTCTCTGCTCTGCTTTGCTTTTCCTACCCCTGCTGTGCTTTGCCTTGCCTCCAACTGCTTTCGTTACTTTGCTCTACCTTTCCTGGCCCTGCTGGGACTTCCCTTGTACAAGTTTGCACTGCTTTGCTTTGCCTTGCACTGCTTTGCCTCCACTGGCCATGTTTTTTTTTCCTTTTTCAGGCCACGCTTTCCTTTGTCTTGCTTCGCTTCGCTTTGTATTCCTGGCACCTCTAGGTTTTACTTTCTCTGCTCTGCTTTGCCTTGCCTCCAACTGCTTTCTTTACTTTGCTCTACGTTTCCTGGCACTGCTGGGACTTTCCTTGTACCAGTTTGCACTGCTTTGCTATGCCTTGCTCTGCTTTCCTATTCATTTCTCTGCTCTCCTGTGCTGCGCTAGGCTTCCTTTGCAGACTGTCCCGACGATTTTGCCGATGAGGCTATCGGTATATTTCGGAACGCATAAACCCTCAGACACACAGCTGGGCCTCCCCGCAGCCCGGACACTGTCCCCTCGCAACTCGAGGGTGGGGGCAGCAGGCCCGGCCACCCGACATGGTCAGTTCTGTGGCCCCAGCCGTGTGGCCTGCCGCTAGGCGGGCCCCACTGCTATTCGTCTGGGGACGGCGTTGGGTGAGGTTTTCAACGACGGTAAGTAACTACATGATTCCCACAACTACATTGGATGGAAGCCAACAATAAATAAATAAATAAATAAATAAATAAATAAATAAATAAATAAAGATAAAACCAGGTAAAGCAAGACATGGTTCTTGCCCGCTGTCACGGCGGACTATGAGGTGTCAGGGAGGCCGGGGAGCGGGCGAGCAGGGTACAGCCACCGTCCGAGTCTGGCCGCCAGCTCTACCCGGCATGAGGGCCTTGCGGTCTTTGCCCCGCAGACACTGGGAACCGGCAGGAGGGCTGGCCGCCAGCTCCTTACATTTGCTTCGCTTCTCTTTGTTTTGCCTTGCTCTGCTTTGCTTTGCTCTGCTCTGCTCTTCCGGGCACACTTTTGCTTTTCCTTCTCTACTTTCCTCTGCTGTTCCTGCCCCTGCTGTGCTTTGCTTTGCTTTGCCTCAGATTGCTTTGCTTTGCTTTGTTTGCTTTGTCTTTCCTGGCAATGCTTTGCTTTTCCTCGTGCTACTTCACTTTGCTTTGCTTTGCTTTGTCTTGCTCTGCTTTGCCTCCACTGGCCATGTTTTCTTTTGTTTTTCAGGCCACGCTTTCCTTTGTTTTGCTTGGCTTTGTATTCCTGCCACGGCTTTGCTTTACCTTCTCTGCTCTGCTTTGCTTTTCCTACCCCTGCTGTGCTTTGCCTCGCCTCAAACTGCTTTCTTTACTTTGCTCTACGTTTCCTGGCACTGCTGAGACTTTCCTTGTACCAGTTTGCACTGCTTTGCTTTGCCTTGCTCTGGGTTGCCTTTCCGGGCCATGCTTTTTCAGGCCACGCTTTCCTTTGTTTTGCTTCGCTTTGTATTCCTGCCACGGCTTTGCTTTACCTTCTCTGCTCTGCTTTGCTTTTCCTACCCCTGCTGTGCTTTGCCTTGCCTCCTCTAACTGCTTTCTTTCTTTTCCTCTACATTTCCTGGTACTGCTTTGCTTTTCCTTGTGCTACTTTCCTTTGCTTTGCTCTGCCTTGCACTGCTTTGCCTTTCCTGGACACGCTTTACTTTGCTTTTCCTGGCCCTGCTTTGCTTGGTCTTTTTTTTGCATTTTTTTTGTTTGTTTGTTTTTTTTTTTTAATATAGTTACACATTCATTGCATTGCTTTGTTTTATTTTTGGACCTCTTTGCTTTGGTTTTCCTGGCCGCGCTTTGCTTTGCCTGACCCTGCTTGTCATTTCTTTTCCTTATGCCGCATTCTTTTCCCTAGCAGGGCTTTGCTTTGCCTTGCTCGGCTTTGCCTCCACTGGCCATGTTTTCTTTTGCTTTTCAGGCCACGCTTTCCTTTGTTTTGCTTTGCTTTGTATTCCTGCCACGGCTTTGCTTTACCTTCTCTGCTCTGCTTTGCTTTTCCTACCCCTGCTGTGCTTTGCCTTGCCTCCAACTGCTTTCTTTACTTTGCTCTAGGTTTCCTGGCACTGCTGAGACTTTCCTTGTACCAGTTTGCACTGCTTTGCTTTGCCTTGCTCTGGGTTGCCTTTCCGGGCCATGCTTTTTCAGGCCACGCTTTCCTTTGTCTTGCTTCGCTTTGTATTCCTGGAGCCTCTTGGTTTTACTTTCTCTGCTCTGCTTTTCCTACCCCTGCTGTGCTTTGCCTTGCCTCAAACTGCTTTCGTTACTTTGCTCTACCTTTCCTGGCCCTGCTGGGACTTTGCTTGTACAAGTTTGCACTGCTTTGCTTTGCCTTGCACTGCTTTGCCTCCACTGGCCATGTTTTCTTTTGCTTTTTCAGGCCACGCTTTCCTTTGTCTTGCTTCGCTTCGCTTTGTATTCCTGGCACCTCTAGGCTTTACTTTCTCTGCTCTGCTTTGCCTTGCCTCCAACTGCTTTCTTTACTTTGCTCTACGTTTCCTGGCACTGCTGGGACTTTCCTTGTACCAGTTTGCACTGCTTTGCTTTGCCTTGCTCTGCTTTCCTCTTCATTGCTCTGCTCTCCTGTGCTGCGCTAGGCTTCCTTTGCAGACTGTCCCGACGATTTTGCCGATGAGGCTATTGGTATATTTCGGAACGCATAAACCCTCAGACACACAGCTGGGCCTCCCCGCAGCCCGGACACTGTCCCCTCGCAACTCGAGGGTGGGGGCAGCAGGCCCGGCCACCCGACATGGTCAGTTCTGTGGCCCCAGCCGTGTGGCCTGCCGCTAGGCGGGCCCCACTGCTATTCGTCTGGGGACGGCGTTGGGTGAGGTTTTCAACGACGGTAAGTAACTACATGATTCCCACAACTACATTGGATGGAAGCCAACAATAAATAAATAAATAAATAAATAAAGAAAGATAAAACCAGGTAAAGCAAGACATGGTTCTTGCCCGCTGTCACGGCGGACTATGAGGTGTCAGGGAGGCCGGGGAGCGGGCGAGCAGGGTACAGCCACCGTCCGAGTCTGGCCGCCAGCTCTACCCGGCATGAGGGCCTTGCGGTCTTTGCCCCGCAGACACTGGGAACCGGCAGGAGGGCTGGCCGCCAGCTCCTTACATTTGCTTCGCTTCTCTTTGTTTTTCCTTGCTCTGCTTTGCTTTGCTCTGCTCTGCTCTTCCGGGCACACTTTTGGTTTTCCTTCTCTACTTTCCTCTGCTGTTCCTGCCCCTGCTGTGCTTTGCTTTGCTTTGCCTCAGATTGCTTTGCTTTGCTTTGTTTGCTTTGTCTTTCCTGGCAATGCTTTGCTTTTCCTCGTGCTACTTCACTTTGCTTTGCTTTGCTTTGTCTTGCTCTGCTTTGCCTCCACTGGCCATGTTTTCTTTTGTTTTTCAGGCCACGCTTTCCTTTGTTTTGCTTTGCTTTGCATTCCTGCCACGGCTTTGCTTTACCTTCTCTGCTCTGCTTTGCTTTTCCTACCCCTGCTGTGCTTTGCCTCGCCTCAAACTGCTTTCTTTACTTTGCTCTACGTTTCCTGGCACTGCTGAGACTTTCCTTGTACCAGTTTGCACTGCTTTGTTTTGCCTTGCTCTGGGTTGCCTTTCCGGGCCATGCTTTTTCAGGCCACGCTTTCCTTTGTTTTGCTTCGCTTTGTATTCCTGCCACGGCTTTGCTTTACCTTCTCTGCTCTGCTTTGCTTTTCCTACGCCTGCTGTGCTTTGCCTTGCCTCCTCTAACTGCTTTCTTTCTTTTGCTCTACATTTCCTGGTACTGCTTTGCTTTTCCTTGTGCTACTTTCCTTTGCTTTGCTCTGCCTTGCACTGCTTTGCCTTTCCTGGACACGCTTTACTTTGCTTTTCCTGGCCCTGCTTTGCTTGGTCTTTTTTTTGCATTTTTTTTGTTTGTTTGTTTTTTTTTTTAATATAGTTACACATTCATTGCATTGCTTTGTTTTATTTTTGGACCTCTTTGCTTTGGTTTTCCTGGCCGCGCTTTGCTTTGCCTGGCCCTGCTTGTCATTTCTTTTCCTTATGCCGCATTCTTTTCCCTAGCAGGGCTTTGCTTTGCCTTGCTCGGCTTTGCCTCCACTGGCCATGTTTTCTTTTGCTTTTCAGGCCACGCTTTCCTTTGTTTTGCTTTGCTTTGTATTCCTGCCACGGCTTTGCTTTACCTTCTCTGCTCCGCTTTGCTTTTCCTACCCCTGCTCTGCTTTGCCTTGCCTCCAACTGCTTTCTTTACTTTGCTCTACGTTTCCTGGCACTGCTGGGACATTCCTTGTACAAGTTTGCACTGCTTTGCTTTGCCTTGCTCTGCGTTGCCTTTCCTGGCCATGCTTTTTCCGGCCACGCTTTCCTTTGTCTTGCTTCGCTTCGTATTCCTGGCACCTCTTGGTTTTACCTTCTCTGCTCTGCTCTGCTTGTCCTACCGCTGATGTGCTTTGCCTTGCCTCAAACTGCTTTCTTTACTTTGCTCTACGTTTCCTGGCCCTGCTGGGACTTTCCTTGTACGAGTTTGCACTGCTTTGCTTTGCCTTGCTCTGCGTTGCCTTTCCTGGCCATGCTTTTTCAGGCCACGCTTTCTTTTGTCTTGCTTCGCTTTGTATTCCTGGCGCCTCTTGGTTTTACTTTCCCTGCTCTGCTCTGCTTTTCCTACCCCTGCTCTGCTTTGCCTTGCCTCAAACTGCTTTCGTTACTTTGCTCTACCTTTCCTGGCACTGCTGGGACTTTCCTTGTACAAGTTTGCACTGCTTTGCTTTGCCTTGCACTGCTTTGCCTCCACTGGCCATGTTTTCTTTTGCTTTTTCAGGCCACGCTTTCCTTTGTCTTGCTTCGCTTCGCTTTGTATTCCTGGCACCTCTAGGCTTTACTTTCTCTGCTCTGCTTTGCCTTGCCTCCAACTGCTTTCTTTACTTTGCTCTACGTTTCCTGGCACTGCTGGGACTTTCCTTGTACCAGTTTGCACTGCTTTGCTTTGCCTTGCTCTGCTTTCCTCTTCATTTCTCTGCTCTCCTGTGCTGCGCTAGGCTTCCTTTGCAGACTGTCCCGACGATTTTGCCGATGAGGCTATCGGTATATTTCGGAACGCATAAACCCTCAGACACACAGCTGGGCCTCCCCGCAGCCCGGACACTGTCCCCTCGCAACTCGAGGGTGGGGGCAGCAGGCCCGGCCACCCGACATGGCCAGTTCTGTGGCCCCAGCCGTGTGGCCTCCCGCTAGGCGGGCCCCACTGCTATTCGTCTGGGGACGGCGTTGGGTGAGGTTTTCAACGACGGTAAGTAACTACATGATTCCCACAACTACAATGGATGGAAGCCAACAATAAATAAATAAATAAATAAATAAATAAAGATAAAACCAGGTAAAGCAAGACATGGTTCTTGCCCGCTGTCACGGCGGACTATGAGGTGTCAGGGAGGCCGGGGAGCGGGCGAGCAGGGTACAGCCACCGTCCGAGTCTGGCCGCCAGCTCTACCCGGCATGAGGGCCTTGCGGTCTTTGCCCTGCAGACACTGGGAACCGGCAGGAGGGCTGGCCGCCAGCTCCTTACATTTGCTTCGCTTCTCTTTGTTTTGCCTTGCTCTGCTTTGCTTTGCTCTGCTCTGCTCTTCCGGGCACACTTTTGGTTTTCCTTCTCTACTTTCCTCTGCTGTTCCTGCCCCTGCTGTGCTTTGCTTTGCTTTGCCTCAGATTGCTTTGCTTTGCTTTGTTTGCTTTGTCTTTCCTGGCAATGCTTTGCTTTTCCTCGTGCTACTTCACTTTGCTTTGCTTTGCTTTGTCTTGCTCTGCTTTGCCTCCACTGGCCATGTTTTCTTTTGTTTTTCAGGCCACGCTTTCCTTTGTTTTGCTTTGCTTTGTATTCCTGCCACGGCTTTGCTTTACCTTCTCTGCTCCGCTTTGCTTTTCCTACCCCTGCTCTGCTTTGCCTTGCCTCCAACTGCTTTCGTTATTTGCTCTACGTTTCCTGGCACTGCTGGGACTTTCCTTGTACAAGTTTGCACTGCTTTGCTTTGCCTTGCTCTGCGTTGCCTTTCCTGGCCATGCTTTTTCGGGCCACGCTTTCCTTTGTCTTGCTTCGCTTCGTATTCCTGGCACCTCTTGGTTTTACCTTCTCTGCTCTGCTCTGCTTGTCCTACCGCTGATGTGCTTTGCCTCGCCTCAAACTGCTTTCTTTACTTTGCTCTACGTTTCCTGGCACTGCTGGGACTTTCCTTGTACAAGTTTGCACTGCTTTGCTTTGCCTTGCTCTGCGTTGCCTTTCCTGGCCATGCTTTTTCGGGCCACGCTTTCCTTTGTCTTGCTTCGCTTCGTATTCCTGGCACCTCTTGGTTTTACCTTCTCTGCTCTGCTCTGCTTGTCCTACCGCTGATGTGCTTTGCCTCGCCTCAAACTGCTTTCTTTACTTTGCTCTACGTTTCCTGGCACTGCTGGGACTTTCCTTGTACAAGTTTGCACTGCTTTGCTTTGCCTTGCTCTGCGTTGCCTTTCCTGGCCATGCTTTTTCGGGCCACGCTTTCCTTTGTCTTGCTTCGCTTCGTATTCCTGGCACCTCTTGGTTTTACTTTCCCTGCTCTGCTCTGCTTTTCCTACCCCTGCTCTGCTTTGCCTTGCCTCAAACTGCTTTCGTTACTTTGCTATACGTTTCCTGGCCCTGCTGGGACTTTCCTTGTACAAGTTTGCACTGCTTTGCTTTGCCTTGCACTGCTTTGCCTCCACTGGCCATGTTTTCTTTTGCTTTTTCAGGCCACGCTTTCCTTTGTCTTGCTTCACTTCGCTTTGTATTCCTGGCACCTCTAGGTTTTACTTTCTCTGTTCTGCTTTGCCTTGCCTCAAACTGTTTTCTTTACGTTGCTCTACGTTTCCTGGCCCTGCTGGGACTTTCCTTGTACGAGTTTGCACTGCTTTGCTTTGCCTTGCTCTGCGTTGCCTTTCCTGGCCATGCTTTTTCAGGCCACGCTTTCCTTTGTCTTGCTTCGCTTTGTATTCCTGGCGCCTCTTGGTTTTACTTTCTCTGCTCTGCTTTTCCTACCCCTGCTGTGCTTTGCCTTGCCTCAAACTGCTTTCGTTACTTTGCTCTACCTTTCCTGGCCCTGCTGGGACTTTGCTTGTACAAGTTTGCACTGCTTTGCTTTGCCTTGCACTGCTTTGCCTCCACTGGCCATGTTTTCTTTTGCTTTTTCAGGCCACGCTTTCCTTTGTCTTGCTTCGCTTCGCTTTGTATTCCTGGCACCTCTAGGCTTTACTTTCTCTGCTCTGCTTTGCCTTGCCTCCAACTGCTTTCTTTACTTTGCTCTACGTTTCCTGGCACTGCTGGGACTTTCCTTGTACCAGTTTGCACTGCTTTGCTTTGCCTTGCTCTGCTTTCCTCTTCATTTCTCTGCTCTCCTGTGCTGCGCTAGGCTTCCTTTTCAGACTGTCCCGACGATTTTGCCGATGAGGCTATCGGTATATTTCGGAACGCATAAACCCTCAGACACACAGCTGGGCCTCCCCGCAGCCCGGACACTGTCCCCTCGCAACTCGAGGGTGGGGGCAGCAGGCCCGGCCACCCGACATGGTCAGTTCTGTGGCCCCAGCCGTGTGGCCTGCCGCTAGGCGGGCCCCACTGCTATTCGTCTGGGGACGGCGTTGGGTGAGGTTTTCAACGACGGTAAGTAACTACATGATTCCCACAACTACATTGGATGGAAGCCAACAATAAATAAATAAATAAATAAATAAATAAAGATAAAACCAGGTAAAGCAAGACATGGTTCTTCCCCGCTGTCACGGCGGACTATGAGGTGTCAGGGAGGCCGGGGAGCGGGCGAGCAGGGTACAGCCACCGTCCGAGTCTGGCCGCCAGCTCTACCCGGCATGAGGGCCTTGCGGTCTTTGCCCCGCAGACACTGGGAACCGGCAGGAGGGCTGGCCGCCAGCTCCTTACATTTGCTTCGCTTCTCTTTCTTTTTCCTTGCTCTGCTTTGCTTTGCTCTGCTCTGCTCTTCCGGGCACACTTTTGGTTTTCCTTCTCTACTTTCCTCTGCTGTTCCTGCCCCTGCTGTGCTTTGCCTCAGATTGCTTTGCTTTGCTTTGTTTGCTTTGTCTTTCCTGGCAATGCTTTGCTTTTCCTCGTGCTACTTCGCTTTGCTTTGCTTTGCCTTGCTCTGCTTTGCCTCCACTGGCCATGTTTTCTTTTGTTTTTCAGGCCACGCTTTCCTTTGTTTTGCTTTGCTTTGTATTCCTGCCACGGCTTTGCTTTACCTTCTCTGCTCTGCTTTGCTTTTCCTACCCCTGCTGTGCTTTGCCTCGCCTCAAACTGCTTTCTTTACTTTGCTCTACGTTTCCTGGCACTGCTGAGACTTTCCTTGTACCAGTTTGCACTGCTTTGCTTTGCCTTGCTCTGCGTTGCCTTTCCGGGCCATGCTTTTTCAGGCCACGCTTTCCTTTGTTTTGCTTCGCTTTGTATTCCTGCCACGGCTTTGCTTTACCTTCTCTGCTCTGCTTTGCTTTTCCTACCCCTGCTGTGCTTTGCCTTGCCTCCTCTAACTGCTTTCTTTCTTTTGCTCTACATTTCCTGGTACTGCTTTGCTTTTCCTTGTGCTACTTTCCTTTGCTTTGCTCTGCCTTGCACTGCTTTGCCTTTCCTGGACACGCTTTACTTTGCTTTTCCTGGCCCTGCTTTGCTTGGTCTTTTTTTTGCATTTTTTTTGTTTGTTTGTTTTTTTTTTTAATATAGTTACACATTCATTGCATTGCTTTGTTTTATTTTTGGACCTCTTTGCTTTGGTTTTCCTGGCCGCGCTTTGCTTTGCCTGGCCCTGCTTGTCATTTCTTTTCCTTATGCCGCATTCTTTTCCCTAGCAGGGCTTTGCTTTGCCTTGCTCGGCTTTGCCTCCACTGGCCATGTTTTCTTTTGCTTTTCAGGCCACGCTTTCCTTTGTTTTGCTTTGCTTTGTATTCCTGCCACGGCTTTGCTTTACCTTCTCTGCTCCGCTTTGCTTTTCCTACCCCTGCTCTGCTTTGCCTTGCCTCCAACTGCTTTCTTTACTTTGCTCTACGTTTCCTGGCACTGCTGGGACATTCCTTGTACAAGTTTGCACTGCTTTGCTTTGCCTTGCTCTGCGTTGCCTTTCCTGGCCATGCTTTTTCCGGCCACGCTTTCCTTTGTCTTGCTTCGCTTCGTATTCCTGGCACCTCTTGGTTTTACTTTCTCTGCTCTGCTCTGCTTTTCCTACCCCTGCTGTGCTTTGCCTTGCCTCAAACTGCTTTCGTTACTTTGCTCTACATTTCCTGGCACTGCTGGGACTTTCCTTGTACAAGTTTGCACTGCTTTGCTTTGCCTTGCTCTGCGTTGCCTTTCCTGGCCATGTGTTTTCAGGCCACGCGTTCCTTTGTTTTCCTTTGCTTCGTATTCCTGGCACCTCTTGGTTTTACCTTCTCTGCTCCGCTTTGCTTTTCCTACCCCTGCTGTGCTTTGCCTTGCCTCCAACTGCTTTCGTTACTTTGCTCTACCTTTCCTGGCCCTGCTGGGACTTCCCTTGTACAAGTTTGCACTGCTTTGCTTTGCCTTGCACTGCTTTGCCTCCACTGGCCATGTTTTTTTTTCCTTTTTCAGGCCACGCTTTCCTTTGTCTTGCTTCGCTTCGCTTTGTATTCCTGGCACCTCTAGGTTTTACTTTCTCTGCTCTGCTTTGCCTTGCCTCCAACTGCTTTCTTTACTTTGCTCTACGTTTCCTGGCCCTGCTGGGACTTTCCTTGTACGAGTTTGCACTGCTTTGCTTTGCCTTGCTCTGCGTTGCCTTTCCTGGCCATGCGTTTTCAGGCCACGCGTTCCTTTGTTTTCCTTTGCTTCGTATTCCTGGCACCTCTTGGTTTTACCTTCTCTGCTCTGCTTTGCTTTTCCTACCCCTGCTGTGCTTTGCCTTGCCTCCAACTGCTTTCGTTACTTTGCTCTACCTTTCCTGGCCCTGCTGGGACTTCCCTTGTACAAGTTTGCACTGCTTTGCTTTGCCTTGCACTGCTTTGCCTCCGCTGGCCATGTTTTTTTTTCCTTTTTCAGGCCACGCTTTCCTTTGTCTTGCTTCGCTTCGCTTTGTATTCCTGGCACCTCTAGGCTTTACTTTCTCTGCTCTGCTTTGCCTTGCCTCCAACTGCTTTCTTTACTTTGCTCTACGTTTCCTGGCACTGCTGGGACTTTCCTTGTACCAGTTTGCACTGCTTTGCTTTGCCTTGCTCTGCTTTCCTCTTCATTTCTCTGCTCTCCTGTGCTGCGCTAGGCTTCCTTTGCAGACTGTCCCGACGATTTTGCCGATGAGGCTATCGGTATATTTCGGAACGCATAAACCCTCAGACACACAGCTGGGCCTCCCCGCAGCCCGGACACTGTCCCCTCGCAACTCGAGGGTGGGGGCAGCAGGCCCGGCCACCCGACATGGTCAGTTCTGTGGCCCCAGCCGTGTGGCCTGCCGCTAGGCGGGCCCCACTGCTATTCGTCTGGGGACGGCGTTGGGTGAGGTTTTCAACGACGGTAAGTAACTACATGATTCCCACAACTACATTGGATGGAAGCCAACAATAAATAAATAAATAAATAAATAAATAAAGATAAAACCAGGTAAAGCAAGACATGGTTCTTGCCCGCTGTCACGGCGGACTATGAGGTGTCAGGGAGGCCGGGGAGCGGGCGAGCAGGGTACAGCCACCGTCCGAGTCTGGCCGCCAGCTCTACCCGGCATGAGGGCCTTGCGGTCTTTGCCCCGCAGACACTGGGAACCGGCAGGAGGGCTGGCCGCCAGCTCCTTACATTTGCTTCACTTCTCTTTGTTTTGCCTTGCTCTGCTTTGCTTTGCTCTGCTCTGCTCTTCCGGGCACACTTTTGGTTTTCCTTCTCTACTTTCCTCTGCTGTTCCTGCCCCTGCTGTGCTTTGCTTTGCTTTGCCTCAGATTGCTTTGCTTTGCTTTGTTTGCTTTGTCTTTCCTGGCAATGCTTTGCTTTTCCTCGTTCTACTTCACTTTGCTTTGCTTTGCTTTGTCTTGCTCTGCTTTGCCTCCACTGGCCATGTTTTCTTTTGTTTTTCAGGCCACGCTTTCCTTTGTTTTGCTTTGCTTTGCATTCCTGCCACGGCTTTGCTTTACCTTCTCTGCTCTGCTTTGCTTTTCCTACCCCTGCTGTGCTTTGCCTCGCCTCAAACTGCTTTCTTTACTTTGCTCTACGTTTCCTGGCACTGCTGAGACTTTCCTTGTACCAGTTTGCACTGCTTTGTTTTGCCTTGCTCTGGGTTGCCTTTCCGGGCCATGCTTTTTCAGGCCACGCTTTCCTTTGTTTTGCTTCGCTTTGTATTCCTGCCACGGCTTTGCTTTACCTTCTCTGCTCTGCTTTGCTTTTCCTACGCCTGCTGTGCTTTGCCTTGCCTCCTCTAACTGCTTTCTTTCTTTTGCTCTACATTTCCTGGTACTGCTTTGCTTTTCCTTGTGCTACTTTCCTTTGCTTTGCTCTGCCTTGCACTGCTTTGCCTTTCCTGGACACGCTTTACTTTGCTTTTCCTGGCCCTGCTTTGCTTGGTCTTTTTTTTGCATTTTTTTTGTTTGTTTGTTTGTTTTTTTAATATAGTTACACATTCATTGCATTGCTTTGTTTTATTTTTGGACCTCTTTGCTTTGGTTTTCCTGGCCGCGCTTTGCTTTGCCTGGCCCTGCTTGTCATTTCTTTTCCTTATGCCGCATTCTTTTCCCTAGCAGGGCTTTGCTTTGCCTTGCTCGGCTTTGCCTCCACTGGCCATGTTTTCTTTTGCTTTTCAGGCCACGCTTTCCTTTGTTTTGCTTTGCTTTGTATTCCTGCCACGGCTTTGCTTTACCTTCTCTGCTCCGCTTTGCTTTTCCTACCCCTGCTCTGCTTTGCCTTGCCTCCAACTGCTTTCTTTACTTTGCTCTACGTTTCCTGGCACTGCTGGGACATTCCTTGTACAAGTTTGCACTGCTTTGCTTTGCCTTGCTCTGCGTTGCCTTTCCTGGCCATGCTTTTTCCGGCCACGCTTTCCTTTGTCTTGCTTAGCTTCGTATTCCTGGCACCTCTTGGTTTTACCTTCTCTGCTCTGCTCTGCTTGTCCTACCGCTGATGTGCTTTGCCTCGCCTCAAACTGCTTTCTTTACTTTGCTCTACGTTTCCTGGCACTGCTGGGACTTTCCTTGTACAAGTTTGCACTGCTTTGCTTTGCCTTGCTCTGCGTTGCCTTTCCTGGCCATGCTTTTTCGGGCCACGCTTTCCTTTGTCTTGCTTCGCTTCGTATTCCTGGCACCTCTTGGTTTTACCTTCTCTGCTCTGCTCTGCTTGTCCTACCGCTGATGTGCTTTGCCTCGCCTCAAACTGCTTTCTTTACTTTGCTCTACGTTTCCTGGCACTGCTGGGACTTTCCTTGTACAAGTTTGCACTGCTTTGCTTTGCCTTGCTCTGCGTTGCCTTTCCTGGCCATGCTTTTTCGGGCCACGCTTTCCTTTGTCTTGCTTCGCTTCGTATTCCTGGCACCTCTTGGTTTTACTTTCCCTGCTCTGCTCTGCTTTTCCTACCCCTGCTCTGCTTTGCCTTGCCTCAAACTGCTTTCGTTACTTTGCTATACGTTTCCTGGCCCTGCTGGGACTTTCCTTGTACAAGTTTGCACTGCTTTGCTTTGCCTTGCACTGCTTTGCCTCCACTGGCCATGTTTTCTTTTGCTTTTTCAGGCCACGCTTTCCTTTGTCTTGCTTCACTTCGCTTTGTATTCCTGGCACCTCTAGGTTTTACTTTCTCTGTTCTGCTTTGCCTTGCCTCAAACTGTTTTCTTTACGTTGCTCTACGTTTCCTGGCCCTGCTGGGACTTTCCTTGTACGAGTTTGCACTGCTTTGCTTTGCCTTGCTCTGCGTTGCCTTTCCTGGCCATGCTTTTTCAGGCCACGCTTTCCTTTGTCTTGCTTCGCTTTGTATTCCTGGCACCTCTTGGTTTTACTTTCCCTGCTCTGCTCTGCTTTTCCTACCCCTGCTCTGCTTTGCCTTGCCTCAAACTGCTTTCGTTACTTTGCTCTACGTTTCCTGGCCCTGCCGGGACTTTGCTTGTACAAGTTTGCACTGCTTTGCTTTGCCTTGCACTGCTTTGCCTCCACTGGCCATGTTTTCTTTTGCTTTTTCAGGCCACGCTTTCCTTTGTCTTGCTTCGCTTCGCTTTGTATTCCTGGCACCTCTAGGCTTTACTTTCTCTGCTCTGCTTTGCCTTGCCTCCAACTGCTTTCTTTACTTTGCTCTACGTTTCCTGGCACTGCTGGGACTTTCCTTGTACCAGTTTGCACTGCTTTGCTTTGCCTTGCTCTGCTTTCCTCTTCATTTCTCTGCTCTCCTGTGCTGCGCTAGGCTTCCTTTGCAGACCGTCCCGACGATTTTGCCGATGAGGCTATCGGTATATTTCGGAACGCATAAACCCTCAGACACACAGCTGGGCCTCCCCGCAGCCCGGACACTGTCCCCTCGCAACTCGAGGGTGGGGGCAGCAGGCCCGGCCACCCGACATGGTCAGTTCTGTGGCCCCAGCCGTGTGGCCTGCCGCTAGGCGGGCCCCACTGCTATTCGTCTGGGGACGGCGTTGGGTGAGGTTTTCAACGACGGTAAGTAACTACATGATTCCCACAACTACATTGGATGGAAGCCAACAATAAATAAATAAATAAATAAATAAATAAATAAATAAAGATAAAACCAGGTAAAGCAAGACATGGTTCTTGCCCGCTGTCACGGCGGACTATGAGGTGTCAGGGAGGCCGGGGAGCGGGCGAGCAGGGTACAGCCACCGTCCGAGTCTGGCCGCCAGCTCTACCCGGCATGAGGGCCTTGCGGTCTTTGCCCCGCAGACACTGGGAACCGGCAGGAGGGCTGGCCGCCAGCTCCTTACATTTGCTTCGCTTCTCTTTGTTTTGCCTTGCTCTGCTTTGCTTTGCTCTGCTCTGCTCTTCCGGGCACACTTTTGGTTTTCCTTCTCTACTTTCCTCTGCTGTTCCTGCCCCTGCTGTGCTTTGCTTTGCTTTGCCTCAGATTGCTTTGCTTTGCTTTGTTTGCTTTGTCTTTCCTGGCAATGCTTTGCTTTTCCTCGTGCTACTTCGCTTTGCTTTGCTTTGCCTTGCTCTGCTTTGCCTCCACTGGCCATGTTTTCTTTTGTTTTTCAGGCCACGCTTTCCTTTGTTTTGCTTTGCTTTGCATTCCTGCCACGGCTTTGCTTTACCTTCTCTGCTCTGCTTTGCTTTTCCTACCCCTGCTGTGCTTTGCCTCGCCTCAAACTGCTTTCTTTACTTTGCTCTACGTTTCCTGGCACTGCTGAGACTTTCCTTGTACCAGTTTGCACTGCTTTGTTTTGCCTTGCTCTGGGTTGCCTTTCCGGGCCATGCTTTTTCAGGCCACGCTTTCCTTTGTTTTGCTTCGCTTTGTATTCCTGCCACGGCTTTGCTTTACCTTCTCTGCTCTGCTTTGCTTTTCCTACGCCTGCTGTGCTTTGCCTTGCCTCCTCTAACTGCTTTCTTTCTTTTGCTCTATATTTCCTGGTACTGCTTTGCTTCTCCTTGTGCTACTTTCCTTTGCTTTGCTCTGCCTTGCACTGCTTTGCCTTTCCTGGACACGCTTTACTTTGCTTTTCCTGGCCCTGCTTTGCTTGGTCTTTTTTTTGCATTTTTTTTGTTTGTTTTTTTTTTTTTTAATATAGTTACACATTCATTGCATTGCTTTGTTTTATTTTTGGACCTCTTTGCTTTGGTTTTCCTGGCCGCGCTTTGCTTTGCCTGGCCCTGCTTGTCATTTCTTTTCCTTATGCCGCATTCTTTTCCCTAGCAGGGCTTTGCTTTGCCTTGCTCGGCTTTGCCTCCACTGGCCATGTTTTCTTTTGCTTTTCAGGCCACGCTTTCCTTTGTTTTGCTTTGCTTTGTATTCCTGCCACGGCTTTGCTTTACCTTCTCTGCTCCGCTTTGCTTTTCCTACCCCTGCTCTGCTTTGCCTTGCCTCCAACTGCTTTCTTTACTTTGCTCTACGTTTCCTGGCACTGCTGGGACTTTCCTTGTACAAGTTTGCACTGCTTTGCTTTGCCTTGCTCTGCGTTGCCTTTCCTGGCCATGCTTTTTCCGGCCACGCTTTCCTTTGTCTTGCTTCGCTTCGTATTCCTGGCACCTCTTGGTTTTACCTTCTCTGCTCTGCTCTGCTTGTCCTACCGCTGATGTGCTTTGCCTCGCCTCAAACTGCTTTCTTTACTTTGCTCTACGTTTCCTGGCACTGCTGGGACTTTCCTTGTACAAGTTTGCACTGCTTTGCTTTGCCTTGCTCTGCGTTGCCTTTCCTGGCCATGCTTTTTCGGGCCACGCTTTCCTTTGTCTTGCTTCGCTTCGTATTCCTGGCACCTCTTGGTTTTACCTTCTCTGCTCTGCTCTGCTTGTCCTACCGCTGATGTGCTTTGCCTCGCCTCAAACTGCTTTCTTTACTTTGCTCTACGTTTCCTGGCACTGCTGGGACTTTCCTTGTACAAGTTTGCACTGCTTTGCTTTGCCTTGCTCTGCGTTGCCTTTCCTGGCCATGCTTTTTCGGGCCACGCTTTCCTTTGATTTGCTTCGCTTTGTATTCCTGGCACCTCTTGGTTTTACTTTCCCTGCTCTGCTCTGCTTTTCCTACCCCTGCTCTGCTTTGCCTTGCCTCAAACTTCTTTCGTTACTTTGCTCTACGTTTCCTGGCACTGCTGGGACTTTCCTTGTACAAGTTTGCACTGCTTTGCTTTGCCTTGCACTGCTTTGCCTCCACTGGCCATGTTTTCTTTTGCTTTTTCAGGCCACGCTTTCCTTTGTCTTGCTTCACTTCGCTTTGTATTCCTGGCACCTCTAGGTTTTACTTTCTCTGTTCTGCTTTGCCTTGCCTCAAACTGTTTTCTTTACGTTGCTCTACGTTTCCTGGCCCTGCTGGGACTTTCCTTGTACGAGTTTGCACTGCTTTGCTTTGCCTTGCTCTGCGTTGCCTTTCCTGGCCATGCTTTTTCAGGCCACGCTTTCCTTTGTCTTGCTTCGCTTTGTATTCCTGGCGCCTCTTGGTTTTACTTTCTCTGCTCTGCTTTTCCTACCCCTGCTGTGCTTTGCCTTGCCTCAAACTGCTTTCGTTACTTTGCTCTACGTTTCCTGGCCCTGCTGGGACTTTGCTTGTACAAGTTTGCACTGCTTTGCTTTGCCTTGCACTGCTTTGCCTCCACTGGCCATGTTTTCTTTTGCTTTTTCAGGCCACGCTTTCCTTTGTCTTGCTTCGCTTCGCTTTGTATTCCTGGCACCTCTAGGCTTTACTTTCTCTGCTCTGCTTTGCCTTGCCTCCAACTGCTTTCTTTACTTTGCTCTACGTTTCCTGGCACTGCTGGGACTTTCCTTGTACCAGTTTGCACTGCTTTGCTTTGCCTTGCTCTGCTTTCCTCTTCATTTCTCTGCTCTCCTGTGCTGCGCTAGGCTTCCTTTGCAGACCGTCCCGACGATTTTGCCGATGAGGCTATCGGTATATTTCGGAACGCATAAACCCTCAGACACACAGCTGGGCCTCCCCGCAGCCCGGACACTGTCCCCTCGCAACTCGAGGGTGGGGGCAGCAGGCCCGGCCACCCGACATGGTCAGTTCTGTGGCCCCAGCCGTGTGGCCTGCCGCTAGGCGGGCCCCACTGCTATTCGTCTGGGGACGGCGTTGGGTGAGGTTTTCAACGACGGTAAGTAACTACATGATTCCCACAACTACATTGGATGGAAGCCAACAATAAATAAATAAATAAATAAAGAAAGAAAGATAAAACCAGGTAAAGCAAGACATGGTTCTTGCCCGCTGTCACGGCGGACTATGAGGTGTCAGGGAGGCCGGGGAGCGGGCGAGCAGGGTACAGCCACCGTCCGAGTCTGGCCGCCAGCTCTACCCGGCATGAGGGCCTTGCGGTCTTTGCCCCGCAGACACTGGGAACCGGCAGGAGGGCTGGCCGCCAGCTCCTTACATTTGCTTCGCTTCTCTTTCTTTTTCCTTGCTCTGCTTTGCTTTGCTCTGCTCTGCTCTTCCGGGCACACTTTTGGTTTTCCTTCTCTACTTTCCTCTGCTGTTCCTGCCCCTGCTGTGCTTTGCCTCAGATTGCTTTGCTTTGCTTTGTTTGCTTTGTCTTTCCTGGCAATGCTTTGCTTTTCCTCGTGCTACTTCACTTTGCTTTGCTTTGCTTTGTCTTGCTCTGCTTTGCCTCCACTGGCCATGTTTTCTTTTGTTTTTCAGGCCACGCTTTCCTTTGTTTTGCTTTGCTTTGTATTCCTGCCACGGCTTTGCTTTACCTTCTCTGCTCTGCTTTGCTTTTCCTACCCCTGCTGTGCTTTGCCTCGCCTCAAACTGCTTTCTTTACTTTGCTCTACGTTTCCTGGCACTGCTGAGACTTTCCTTGTACCAGTTTGCACTGCTTTGCTTTGCCTTGCTCTGGGTTGCCTTTCCGGGCCATGCTTTTTCAGGCCACGCTTTCCTTTGTTTTGCTTCGCTTTGTATTCCTTCCACGGCTTTGCTTTAACTTCTCTGCTCTGCTTTGCTTTTCCTACGCCTGCTGTGCTTTGCCTTGCCTCCTCTAACTGCTTTCTTTCTTTTGCTCTACATTTCCTGGTACTGCTTTGCTTCTCCTTGTGCTACTTTCCTTTGCTTTGCTCTGCCTTGCACTGCTTTGCCTTTCCTGGACACGCTTTACTTTGCTTTTCCTGGCCCTGCTTTGCTTGGTCTTTTTTTTGCATTTTTTTTGTTTGTTTTTTTTTTTTTTAATATAGTTACACATTCATTGCATTGCTTTGTTTTATTTTTGGACCTCTTTGCTTTGGTTTTCCTGGCCGCGCTTTGCTTTGCCTGACCCTGCTTGTCATTTCTTTTCCTTATGCCGCATTCTTTTCCCTAGCAGGGCTTTGCTTTGCCTTGCTCGGCTTTGCCTCCACTGGCCATGTTTTCTTTTGCTTTTCAGGCCACGCTTTCCTTTGTTTTGCTTTGCTTTGTATTCCTGCCACGGCTTTGCTTTACCTTCTCTGCTCCGCTTTGCTTTTCCTACCCCTGCTCTGCTTCGCCTTGCCTCCAACTGCTTTCGTTACTTTGCTCTACGTTTCCTGGCCCTGCTGGGACTTTCCTTGTACAAGTTTGCACTGCTTTGCTTTGCCTTGCACTGCTTTGCCTCCACTGGCCATGTTTTCTTTTGCTTTTTCAGGCCACGCT
Organism: Anser brachyrhynchus; assembly: GCF_964034855.1. Classification (NCBI taxonomy): domain Eukaryota; kingdom Metazoa; phylum Chordata; class Aves; order Anseriformes; family Anatidae; genus Anser; species Anser brachyrhynchus. Next base: position 197,987 of record NW_027664018.1, read on the forward strand.
TTCCTTTGTCTTGCTTCACTTCGCTTTGTATTCCTGGCACCTCTAGGTTTTACTTTCTCTGTTCTGCTTTGCCTTGCCTCAAACTGTTTTCTTTACGTTGCTCTACGTTTCCTGGCCCTGCTGGGACTTTCCTTGTACAAGTTTGCACTGCTTTGCTTTGCCTTGCTCTGCGTTGCCTTTCCTGGCCATGCTTTTTCAGGCCACGCTTTCCTTTGTCTTGCTTTGCTTTGTATTCCTGGCGCCTCTTGGTTTTACTTTCTCTGCTCTGCTTTTCCTACCCCTGCTGTGCTTTGCCTTGCCTCAAACTGCTTTCGTTACTTTGCTCTACGTTTCCTGGCCCTGCTGGGACTTTGCTTGTACAAGTTTGCACTGCTTTGCTTTGCCTTGCACTGCTTTGCCTCCACTGGCCATGTTTTCTTTTGCTTTTTCAGGCCACGCTTTCCTTTGTCTTGCTTCGCTTCGCTTTGTATTCCTGGCACCTCTAGGCTTTACTTTCTCTGCTCTGCTTTGCCTTGCCTCCAACTGCTTTCTTTACTTTGCTCTACGTTTCCTGGCACTGCTGGGACTTTCCTTGTACCAGTTTGCACTGCTTTGCTTTGCCTTGCTCTGCTTTCCTCTTCATTTCTCTGCTCTCCTGTGCTGCGCTAGGCTTCCTTTGCAGACCGTCCCGACGATTTTGCCGATGAGGCTATCGGTATATTTCGGAACGCATAAACCCTCAGACACACAGCTGGGCCTCCCCGCAGCCCGGACACTGTCCCCTCGCAACTCGAGGGTGGGGGCAGCAGGCCCGGCCACCCGACATGGTCAGTTCTGTGGCCCCAGCCGTGTGGCCTGCCGCTAGGCGGGCCCCACTGCTATTCGTCTGGGGACGGCGTTGGGTGAGGTTTTCAACGACGGTAAGTAACTACATGATTCCCACAACTACATTGGATGGAAGCCAACAATAAATAAATAAATAAATAAAGAAAGAAAGATAAAACCAGGTAAAGCAAGACATGGTTCTTGCCCGCTGTCACGGCGGACTATGAGGTGTCAGGGAGGCCGGGGAGCGGGCGAGCAGGGTACAGCCACCGTCCGAGTCTGGCCGCCAGCTCTACCCGGCATGAGGGCCTTGCGGTCTTTGCCCCGCAGACACTGGGAACCGGCAGGAGGGCTGGCCGCCAGCTCCTTACATTTGCTTCGCTTCTCTTTCTTTTTCCTTGCTCTGCTTTGCTTTGCTCTGCTCTGCTCTTCCGGGCACACTTTTGGTTTTCCTTCTCTACTTTCCTCTGCTGTTCCTGCCCCTGCTGTGCTTTGCCTCAGATTGCTTTGCTTTGCTTTGTTTGCTTTGTCTTTCCTGGCAATGCTTTGCTTTTCCTCGTGCTACTTCGCTTTGCTTTGCTTTGCCTTGCTCTGCTTTGCCTCCACTGGCCATGTTTTCTTTTGTTTTTCAGGCCACGCTTTCCTTTGTTTTGCTTTGCTTTGTATTCCTGCCACGGCTTTGCTTTACCTTCTCTGCTCTGCTTTGCTTTTCCTACCCCTGCTGTGCTTTGCCTCGCCTCAAACTGCTTTCTTTACTTTGCTCTACGTTTCCTGGCACTGCTGAGACTTTCCTTGTACCAGTTTGCACTGCTTTGCTTTGCCTTGCTCTGCGTTGCCTTTCCGGGCCATGCTTTTTCAGGCCACGCTTTCCTTTGTTTTGCTTCGCTTTGTATTCCTGCCACGGCTTTGCTTTACCTTCTCTGCTCTGCTTTGCTTTTCCTACCCCTGCTGTGCTTTGCCTTGCCTCCTCTAACTGCTTTCTTTCTTTTCCTCTACATTTCCTGGTACTGCTTTGCTTTTCCTTGTGCTACTTTCCTTTGCTTTGCTCTGCCTTGCACTGCTTTGCCTTTCCTGGACACGCTTTACTTTGCTTTTCCTGGCCCTGCTTTGCTTGGTCTTTTTTTTGCATTTTTTTTGTTTGTTTGTTTTTTTTTTTAATATAGTTACACATTCATTGCATTGCTTTGTTTTATTTTTGGACCTCTTTGCTTTGGTTTTCCTGGCCGCGCTTTGCTTTGCCTGGCCCTGCTTGTCATTTCTTTTCCTTATGCCGCATTCTTTTCCCTAGCAGGGCTTTGCTTTGCCTTGCTCGGCTTTGCCTCCACTGGCCATGTTTTCTTTTGCTTTTCAGGCCACGCTTTCCTTTGTTTTGCTTTGCTTTGTATTCCTGCCACGGCTTTGCTTTACCTTCTCTGCTCCGCTTTGCTTTTCCTACCCCTGCTCTGCTTTGCCTTGCCTCCAACTGCTTTCTTTACTTTGCTCTACGTTTCCTGGCACTGCTGGGACATTCCTTGTACAAGTTTGCACTGCTTTGCTTTGCCTTGCTCTGCGTTGCCTTTCCTGGCCATACTTTTTCCGGCCACGCTTTCCTTTGTCTTGCTTCGCTTCGTATTCCTGGCACCTCTTGGTTTTACTTTCTCTGCTCTGCTCTGCTTTTCCTACCCCTGCTGTGCTTTGCCTTGCCTCAAACTGCTTTCGTTACTTTGCTCTACATTTCCTGGCACTGCTGGGACTTTCCTTGTACAAGTTTGCACTGCTTTGCTTTGCCTTGCTCTGCGTTGCCTTTCCTGGCCATGCGTTTTCAGGCCACGCGTTCCTTTGTTTTCCTTTGCTTCGTATTCCTGGCACCTCTTGGTTTTACCTTCTCTGCTCTGCTTTGCTTTTCCTACCCCTGCTGTGCTTTGCCTTGCCTCCAACTGCTTTCGTTACTTTGCTCTACCTTTCCTGGCCCTGCTGGGACTTCCCTTGTACAAGTTTGCACTGCTTTGCTTTGCCTTGCACTGCTTTGCCTCCACTGGCCATGTTTTTTTTTCCTTTTTCAGGCCACGCTTTCCTTTGTCTTGCTTCGCTTCGCTTTGTATTCCTGGCACCTCTAGGTTTTACTTTCTCTGCTCTGCTTTGCCTTGCCTCCAACTGCTTTCTTTACTTTGCTCTACGTTTCCTGGCCCTGCTGGGACTTTCCTTGTACGAGTTTGCACTGCTTTGCTTTGCCTTGCTCTGCGTTGCCTTTCCTGGCCATGCGTTTTCAGGCCACGCGTTCCTTTGTTTTCCTTTGCTTCGTATTCCTGGCACCTCTTGGTTTTACTTTCTCTGCTCTGCTTTGCTTTTCCTACCCCTGCTGTGCTTTGCCTTGCCTCCAACTGCTTTCGTTACTTTGCTCTACCTTTCCTGGCCCTGCTGGGACTTCCCTTGTACAAGTTTGCACTGCTTTGCTTTGCCTTGCACTGCTTTGCCTCCACTGGCCATGTTTTTTTTTCCTTTTTCAGGCCACGCTTTCCTTTGTCTTGCTTCGCTTCGCTTTGTATTCCTGGCACCTCTAGGTTTTACTTTCTCTGCTCTGCTTTGCCTTGCCTCCAACTGCTTTCTTTACTTTGCTCTACGTTTCCTGGCACTGCTGGGACTTTCCTTGTACCAGTTTGCACTGCTTTGCTATGCCTTGCTCTGCTTTCCTATTCATTTCTCTGCTCTCCTGTGCTGCGCTAGGCTTCCTTTGCAGACTGTCCCGACGATTTTGCCGATGAGGCTATCGGTATATTTCGGAACGCATAAACCCTCAGACACACAGCTGGGCCTCCCCGCAGCCCGGACACTGTCCCCTCGCAACTCGAGGGTGGGGGCAGCAGGCCCGGCCACCCGACATGGTCAGTTCTGTGGCCCCAGCCGTGTGGCCTGCCGCTAGGCGGGCCCCACTGCTATTCGTCTGGGGACGGCGTTGGGTGAGGTTTTCAACGACGGTAAGTAACTACATGATTCCCACAACTACATTGGATGGAAGCCAACAATAAATAAATAAATAAATAAATAAATAAATAAATAAATAAAGATAAAACCAGGTAAAGCAAGACATGGTTCTTGCCCGCTGTCACGGCGGACTATGAGGTGTCAGGGAGGCCGGGGAGCGGGCGAGCAGGGTACAGCCACCGTCCGAGTCTGGCCGCCAGCTCTACCCGGCATGAGGGCCTTGCGGTCTTTGCCCCGCAGACACTGGGAACCGGCAGGAGGGCTGGCCGCCAGCTCCTTACATTTGCTTCGCTTCTCTTTGTTTTGCCTTGCTCTGCTTTGCTTTGCTCTGCTCTGCTCTTCCGGGCACACTTTTGCTTTTCCTTCTCTACTTTCCTCTGCTGTTCCTGCCCCTGCTGTGCTTTGCTTTGCTTTGCCTCAGATTGCTTTGCTTTGCTTTGTTTGCTTTGTCTTTCCTGGCAATGCTTTGCTTTTCCTCGTGCTACTTCACTTTGCTTTGCTTTGCTTTGTCTTGCTCTGCTTTGCCTCCACTGGCCATGTTTTCTTTTGTTTTTCAGGCCACGCTTTCCTTTGTTTTGCTTGGCTTTGTATTCCTGCCACGGCTTTGCTTTACCTTCTCTGCTCTGCTTTGCTTTTCCTACCCCTGCTGTGCTTTGCCTCGCCTCAAACTGCTTTCTTTACTTTGCTCTACGTTTCCTGGCACTGCTGAGACTTTCCTTGTACCAGTTTGCACTGCTTTGCTTTGCCTTGCTCTGGGTTGCCTTTCCGGGCCATGCTTTTTCAGGCCACGCTTTCCTTTGTTTTGCTTCGCTTTGTATTCCTGCCACGGCTTTGCTTTACCTTCTCTGCTCTGCTTTGCTTTTCCTACCCCTGCTGTGCTTTGCCTTGCCTCCTCTAACTGCTTTCTTTCTTTTGCTCTACATTTCCTGGTACTGCTTTGCTTTTCCTTGTGCTACTTTCCTTTGCTTTGCTCTGCCTTGCACTGCTTTGCCTTTCCTGGACACGCTTTACTTTGCTTTTCCTGGCCCTGCTTTGCTTGGTCTTTTTTTTGCATTTTTTTTGTTTGTTTGTTTTTTTTTTTTAATATAGTTACACATTCATTGCATTGCTTTGTTTTATTTTTGGACCTCTTTGCTTTGGTTTTCCTGGCCGCGCTTTGCTTTGCCTGACCCTGCTTGTCATTTCTTTTCCTTATGCCGCATTCTTTTCCCTAGCAGGGCTTTGCTTTGCCTTGCTCGGCTTTGCCTCCACTGGCCATGTTTTCTTTTGCTTTTCAGGCCACGCTTTCCTTTGTTTTGCTTTGCTTTGTATTCCTGCCACGGCTTTGCTTTACCTTCTCTGCTCTGCTTTGCTTTTCCTACCCCTGCTGTGCTTTGCCTTGCCTCCAACTGCTTTCTTTACTTTGCTCTAGGTTTCCTGGCACTGCTGAGACTTTCCTTGTACCAGTTTGCACTGCTTTGCTTTGCCTTGCTCTGGGTTGCCTTTCCGGGCCATGCTTTTTCAGGCCACGCTTTCCTTTGTCTTGCTTCGCTTTGTATTCCTGCCACGGCTTTGTTTTAACTTCTCTGCTCTGCTTTGCTTTTCCTACACCTGCTGTGCTTTGCCTTGCCTCCTCTAACTGCTTTCTTTCTTTTGCTCTACATTTCCTGGTACTGCTTTGCTTTTCCTTGTGCTACTTTCCTTTGCTTTGCTCTGCCTTGCACTGCTTTGCCTTTCCTGGACACGCTTTACTTTGCTTTTCCTGGCCCTGCTTTGCTTGGTCTTTTTTTTGCATTTTTTTTGTTTGTTTGTTTGTTTTTTAATATAGTTACACATTCATTGCATTGCTTTGTTTTATTTTTGGACCTCTTTGCTTTGGTTTTCCTGGCCGCGCTTTGCTTTGCCTGGCCCTGCTTGTCATTTCTTTTCCTTATGCCGCATTCTTTTCCCTAGCAGGGCTTTGCTTTGCCTTGCTCGGCTTTGCCTCCACTGGCCATGTTTTCTTTTGCTTTTCAGGCCACGCTTTCCTTTGTTTTGCTTTGCTTTGTATTCCTGCCACGGCTTTGCTTTACCTTCTCTGCTCCGCTTTGCTTTTCCTACCCCTGCTGTGCTTTGCCTTGCCTCCAACTGCTTTCTTTACTTTGCTCTACGTTTCCTGGCCCTGCTGGGACTTTCCTTGTACGAGTTTGCACTGCTTTGCTTTGCCTTGCTCTGCGTTGCCTTTCCTGGCCATGCTTTTTCAGGCCACGCTTTCCTTTGTCTTGCTTCGCTTTGTATTCCTGGAGCCTCTTGGTTTTACTTTCTCTGCTCTGCTTTTCCTACCCCTGCTGTGCTTTGCCTTGCCTCAAACTGCTTTCGTTACTTTGCTCTACCTTTCCTGGCCCTGCTGGGACTTTGCTTGTACAAGTTTGCACTGCTTTGCTTTGCCTTGCACTGCTTTGCCTCCACTGGCCATGTTTTCTTTTGCTTTTTCAGGCCACGCTTTCCTTTGTCTTGCTTCGCTTCGCTTTGTATTCCTGGCACCTCTAGGCTTTACTTTCTCTGCTCTGCTTTGCCTTGCCTCCAACTGCTTTCTTTACTTTGCTCTACGTTTCCTGGCACTGCTGGGACTTTCCTTGTACCAGTTTGCACTGCTTTGCTTTGCCTTGCTCTGCTTTCCTCTTCATTTCTCTGCTCTCCTGTGCTGCGCTAGGCTTCCTTTGCAGACTGTCCCGACGATTTTGCCGATGAGGCTATTGGTATATTTCGGAACGCATAAACCCTCAGACACACAGCTGGGCCTCCCCGCAGCCCGGACACTGTCCCCTCGCAACTCGAGGGTGGGGGCAGCAGGCCCGGCCACCCGACATGGTCAGTTCTGTGGCCCCAGCCGTGTGGCCTGCCGCTAGGCGGGCCCCACTGCTATTCGTCTGGGGACGGCGTTGGGTGAGGTTTTCAACGACGGTAAGTAACTACATGATTCCCACAACTACATTGGATGGAAGCCAACAATAAATAAATAAATAAATAAAGAAAGAAAGATAAAACCAGGTAAAGCAAGACATGGTTCTTGCCCGCTGTCACGGCGGACTATGAGGTGTCAGGGAGGCCGGGGAGCGGGCGAGCAGGGTACAGCCACCGTCCGAGTCTGGCCGCCAGCTCTACCCGGCATGAGGGCCTTGCGGTCTTTGCCCCGCAGACACTGGGAACCGGCAGGAGGGCTGGCCGCCAGCTCCTTACATTTGCTTCGCTTCTCTTTGTTTTTCCTTGCTCTGCTTTGCTTTGCTCTGCTCTGCTCTTCCGGGCACACTTTTGGTTTTCCTTCTCTACTTTCCTCTGCTGTTCCTGCCCCTGCTGTGCTTTGCTTTGCTTTGCCTCAGATTGCTTTGCTTTGCTTTGTTTGCTTTGTCTTTCCTGGCAATGCTTTGCTTTTCCTCGTGCTACTTCACTTTGCTTTGCTTTGCTTTGTCTTGCTCTGCTTTGCCTCCACTGGCCATGTTTTCTTTTGTTTTTCAGGCCACGCTTTCCTTTGTTTTGCTTTGCTTTGCATTCCTGCCACGGCTTTGCTTTACCTTCTCTGCTCTGCTTTGCTTTTCCTACCCCTGCTGTGCTTTGCCTCGCCTCAAACTGCTTTCTTTACTTTGCTCTACGTTTCCTGGCACTGCTGAGACTTTCCTTGTACCAGTTTGCACTGCTTTGTTTTGCCTTGCTCTGGGTTGCCTTTCCGGGCCATGCTTTTTCAGGCCACGCTTTCCTTTGTTTTGCTTCGCTTTGTATTCCTGCCACGGCTTTGCTTTACCTTCTCTGCTCTGCTTTGCTTTTCCTACGCCTGCTGTGCTTTGCCTTGCCTCCTCTAACTGCTTTCTTTCTTTTGCTCTACATTTCCTGGTACTGCTTTGCTTTTCCTTGTGCTACTTTCCTTTGCTTTGCTCTGCCTTGCACTGCTTTGCCTTTCCTGGACACGCTTTACTTTGCTTTTCCTGGCCCTGCTTTGCTTGGTCTTTTTTTTGCATTTTTTTTGTTTGTTTGTTTTTTTTTTTAATATAGTTACACATTCATTGCATTGCTTTGTTTTATTTTTGGACCTCTTTGCTTTGGTTTTCCTGGCCGCGCTTTGCTTTGCCTGGCCCTGCTTGTCATTTCTTTTCCTTATGCCGCATTCTTTTCCCTAGCAGGGCTTTGCTTTGCCTTGCTCGGCTTTGCCTCCACTGGCCATGTTTTCTTTTGCTTTTCAGGCCACGCTTTCCTTTGTTTTGCTTTGCTTTGTATTCCTGCCACGGCTTTGCTTTACCTTCTCTGCTCCGCTTTGCTTTTCCTACCCCTGCTCTGCTTTGCCTTGCCTCCAACTGCTTTCTTTACTTTGCTCTACGTTTCCTGGCACTGCTGGGACATTCCTTGTACAAGTTTGCACTGCTTTGCTTTGCCTTGCTCTGCGTTGCCTTTCCTGGCCATGCTTTTTCCGGCCACGCTTTCCTTTGTCTTGCTTCGCTTCGTATTCCTGGCACCTCTTGGTTTTACCTTCTCTGCTCTGCTCTGCTTGTCCTACCGCTGATGTGCTTTGCCTTGCCTCAAACTGCTTTCTTTACTTTGCTCTACGTTTCCTGGCCCTGCTGGGACTTTCCTTGTACGAGTTTGCACTGCTTTGCTTTGCCTTGCTCTGCGTTGCCTTTCCTGGCCATGCTTTTTCAGGCCACGCTTTCTTTTGTCTTGCTTCGCTTTGTATTCCTGGCGCCTCTTGGTTTTACTTTCCCTGCTCTGCTCTGCTTTTCCTACCCCTGCTCTGCTTTGCCTTGCCTCAAACTGCTTTCGTTACTTTGCTCTACCTTTCCTGGCACTGCTGGGACTTTCCTTGTACAAGTTTGCACTGCTTTGCTTTGCCTTGCACTGCTTTGCCTCCACTGGCCATGTTTTCTTTTGCTTTTTCAGGCCACGCTTTCCTTTGTCTTGCTTCGCTTCGCTTTGTATTCCTGGCACCTCTAGGCTTTACTTTCTCTGCTCTGCTTTGCCTTGCCTCCAACTGCTTTCTTTACTTTGCTCTACGTTTCCTGGCACTGCTGGGACTTTCCTTGTACCAGTTTGCACTGCTTTGCTTTGCCTTGCTCTGCTTTCCTCTTCATTTCTCTGCTCTCCTGTGCTGCGCTAGGCTTCCTTTGCAGACTGTCCCGACGATTTTGCCGATGAGGCTATCGGTATATTTCGGAACGCATAAACCCTCAGACACACAGCTGGGCCTCCCCGCAGCCCGGACACTGTCCCCTCGCAACTCGAGGGTGGGGGCAGCAGGCCCGGCCACCCGACATGGCCAGTTCTGTGGCCCCAGCCGTGTGGCCTCCCGCTAGGCGGGCCCCACTGCTATTCGTCTGGGGACGGCGTTGGGTGAGGTTTTCAACGACGGTAAGTAACTACATGATTCCCACAACTACAATGGATGGAAGCCAACAATAAATAAATAAATAAATAAATAAATAAAGATAAAACCAGGTAAAGCAAGACATGGTTCTTGCCCGCTGTCACGGCGGACTATGAGGTGTCAGGGAGGCCGGGGAGCGGGCGAGCAGGGTACAGCCACCGTCCGAGTCTGGCCGCCAGCTCTACCCGGCATGAGGGCCTTGCGGTCTTTGCCCTGCAGACACTGGGAACCGGCAGGAGGGCTGGCCGCCAGCTCCTTACATTTGCTTCGCTTCTCTTTGTTTTGCCTTGCTCTGCTTTGCTTTGCTCTGCTCTGCTCTTCCGGGCACACTTTTGGTTTTCCTTCTCTACTTTCCTCTGCTGTTCCTGCCCCTGCTGTGCTTTGCTTTGCTTTGCCTCAGATTGCTTTGCTTTGCTTTGTTTGCTTTGTCTTTCCTGGCAATGCTTTGCTTTTCCTCGTGCTACTTCACTTTGCTTTGCTTTGCTTTGTCTTGCTCTGCTTTGCCTCCACTGGCCATGTTTTCTTTTGTTTTTCAGGCCACGCTTTCCTTTGTTTTGCTTTGCTTTGTATTCCTGCCACGGCTTTGCTTTACCTTCTCTGCTCCGCTTTGCTTTTCCTACCCCTGCTCTGCTTTGCCTTGCCTCCAACTGCTTTCGTTATTTGCTCTACGTTTCCTGGCACTGCTGGGACTTTCCTTGTACAAGTTTGCACTGCTTTGCTTTGCCTTGCTCTGCGTTGCCTTTCCTGGCCATGCTTTTTCGGGCCACGCTTTCCTTTGTCTTGCTTCGCTTCGTATTCCTGGCACCTCTTGGTTTTACCTTCTCTGCTCTGCTCTGCTTGTCCTACCGCTGATGTGCTTTGCCTCGCCTCAAACTGCTTTCTTTACTTTGCTCTACGTTTCCTGGCACTGCTGGGACTTTCCTTGTACAAGTTTGCACTGCTTTGCTTTGCCTTGCTCTGCGTTGCCTTTCCTGGCCATGCTTTTTCGGGCCACGCTTTCCTTTGTCTTGCTTCGCTTCGTATTCCTGGCACCTCTTGGTTTTACCTTCTCTGCTCTGCTCTGCTTGTCCTACCGCTGATGTGCTTTGCCTCGCCTCAAACTGCTTTCTTTACTTTGCTCTACGTTTCCTGGCACTGCTGGGACTTTCCTTGTACAAGTTTGCACTGCTTTGCTTTGCCTTGCTCTGCGTTGCCTTTCCTGGCCATGCTTTTTCGGGCCACGCTTTCCTTTGTCTTGCTTCGCTTCGTATTCCTGGCACCTCTTGGTTTTACTTTCCCTGCTCTGCTCTGCTTTTCCTACCCCTGCTCTGCTTTGCCTTGCCTCAAACTGCTTTCGTTACTTTGCTATACGTTTCCTGGCCCTGCTGGGACTTTCCTTGTACAAGTTTGCACTGCTTTGCTTTGCCTTGCACTGCTTTGCCTCCACTGGCCATGTTTTCTTTTGCTTTTTCAGGCCACGCTTTCCTTTGTCTTGCTTCACTTCGCTTTGTATTCCTGGCACCTCTAGGTTTTACTTTCTCTGTTCTGCTTTGCCTTGCCTCAAACTGTTTTCTTTACGTTGCTCTACGTTTCCTGGCCCTGCTGGGACTTTCCTTGTACGAGTTTGCACTGCTTTGCTTTGCCTTGCTCTGCGTTGCCTTTCCTGGCCATGCTTTTTCAGGCCACGCTTTCCTTTGTCTTGCTTCGCTTTGTATTCCTGGCGCCTCTTGGTTTTACTTTCTCTGCTCTGCTTTTCCTACCCCTGCTGTGCTTTGCCTTGCCTCAAACTGCTTTCGTTACTTTGCTCTACCTTTCCTGGCCCTGCTGGGACTTTGCTTGTACAAGTTTGCACTGCTTTGCTTTGCCTTGCACTGCTTTGCCTCCACTGGCCATGTTTTCTTTTGCTTTTTCAGGCCACGCTTTCCTTTGTCTTGCTTCGCTTCGCTTTGTATTCCTGGCACCTCTAGGCTTTACTTTCTCTGCTCTGCTTTGCCTTGCCTCCAACTGCTTTCTTTACTTTGCTCTACGTTTCCTGGCACTGCTGGGACTTTCCTTGTACCAGTTTGCACTGCTTTGCTTTGCCTTGCTCTGCTTTCCTCTTCATTTCTCTGCTCTCCTGTGCTGCGCTAGGCTTCCTTTGCAGACTGTCCCGACGATTTTGCCGATGAGGCTATCGGTATATTTCGGAACGCATAAACCCTCAGACACACAGCTGGGCCTCCCCGCAGCCCGGACACTGTCCCCTCGCAACTCGAGGGTGGGGGCAGCAGGCCCGGCCACCCGACATGGTCAGTTCTGTGGCCCCAGCCGTGTGGCCTGCCGCTAGGCGGGCCCCACTGCTATTCGTCTGGGGACGGCGTTGGGTGAGGTTTTCAACGACGGTAAGTAACTACATGATTCCCACAACTACATTGGATGGAAGCCAACAATAAATAAATAAATAAATAAATAAATAAAGATAAAACCAGGTAAAGCAAGACATGGTTCTTCCCCGCTGTCACGGCGGACTATGAGGTGTCAGGGAGGCCGGGGAGCGGGCGAGCAGGGTACAGCCACCGTCCGAGTCTGGCCGCCAGCTCTACCCGGCATGAGGGCCTTGCGGTCTTTGCCCCGCAGACACTGGGAACCGGCAGGAGGGCTGGCCGCCAGCTCCTTACATTTGCTTCGCTTCTCTTTCTTTTTCCTTGCTCTGCTTTGCTTTGCTCTGCTCTGCTCTTCCGGGCACACTTTTGGTTTTCCTTCTCTACTTTCCTCTGCTGTTCCTGCCCCTGCTGTGCTTTGCCTCAGATTGCTTTGCTTTGCTTTGTTTGCTTTGTCTTTCCTGGCAATGCTTTGCTTTTCCTCGTGCTACTTCGCTTTGCTTTGCTTTGCCTTGCTCTGCTTTGCCTCCACTGGCCATGTTTTCTTTTGTTTTTCAGGCCACGCTTTCCTTTGTTTTGCTTTGCTTTGTATTCCTGCCACGGCTTTGCTTTACCTTCTCTGCTCTGCTTTGCTTTTCCTACCCCTGCTGTGCTTTGCCTCGCCTCAAACTGCTTTCTTTACTTTGCTCTACGTTTCCTGGCACTGCTGAGACTTTCCTTGTACCAGTTTGCACTGCTTTGCTTTGCCTTGCTCTGGGTTGCCTTTCCGGGCCATGCTTTTTCAGGCCACGCTTTCCTTTGTTTTGCTTCGCTTTGTATTCCTGCCACGGCTTTGCTTTACCTTCTCTGCTCTGCTTTGCTTTTCCTACCCCTGCTGTGCTTTGCCTTGCCTCCTCTAACTGCTTTCTTTCTTTTGCTCTACATTTCCTGGTACTGCTTTGCTTTTCCTTGTGCTACTTTCCTTTGCTTTGCTCTGCCTTGCACTGCTTTGCCTTTCCTGGACACGCTTTACTTTGCTTTTCCTGGCCCTGCTTTGCTTGGTCTTTTTTTTGCATTTTTTTTGTTTGTTTGTTTTTTTTTTTAATATAGTTACACATTCATTGCATTGCTTTGTTTTATTTTTGGACCTCTTTGCTTTGGTTTTCCTGGCCGCGCTTTGCTTTGCCTGGCCCTGCTTGTCATTTCTTTTCCTTATGCCGCATTCTTTTCCCTAGCAGGGCTTTGCTTTGCCTTGCTCGGCTTTGCCTCCACTGGCCATGTTTTCTTTTGCTTTTCAGGCCACGCTTTCCTTTGTTTTGCTTTGCTTTGTATTCCTGCCACGGCTTTGCTTTACCTTCTCTGCTCCGCTTTGCTTTTCCTACCCCTGCTCTGCTTTGCCTTGCCTCCAACTGCTTTCTTTACTTTGCTCTACGTTTCCTGGCACTGCTGGGACATTCCTTGTACAAGTTTGCACTGCTTTGCTTTGCCTTGCTCTGCGTTGCCTTTCCTGGCCATGCTTTTTCCGGCCACGCTTTCCTTTGTCTTGCTTCGCTTCGTATTCCTGGCACCTCTTGGTTTTACTTTCTCTGCTCTGCTCTGCTTTTCCTACCCCTGCTGTGCTTTGCCTTGCCTCAAACTGCTTTCGTTACTTTGCTCTACATTTCCTGGCACTGCTGGGACTTTCCTTGTACAAGTTTGCACTGCTTTGCTTTGCCTTGCTCTGCGTTGCCTTTCCTGGCCATGTGTTTTCAGGCCACGCGTTCCTTTGTTTTCCTTTGCTTCGTATTCCTGGCACCTCTTGGTTTTACCTTCTCTGCTCTGCTTTGCTTTTCCTACCCCTGCTGTGCTTTGCCTTGCCTCCAACTGCTTTCGTTACTTTGCTCTACCTTTCCTGGCCCTGCTGGGACTTCCCTTGTACAAGTTTGCACTGCTTTGCTTTGCCTTGCACTGCTTTGCCTCCACTGGCCATGTTTTTTTTTCCTTTTTCAGGCCACGCTTTCCTTTGTCTTGCTTCGCTTCGCTTTGTATTCCTGGCACCTCTAGGTTTTACTTTCTCTGCTCTGCTTTGCCTTGCCTCCAACTGCTTTCTTTACTTTGCTCTACGTTTCCTGGCCCTGCTGGGACTTTCCTTGTACGAGTTTGCACTGCTTTGCTTTGCCTTGCTCTGCGTTGCCTTTCCTGGCCATGCGTTTTCAGGCCACGCGTTCCTTTGTTTTCCTTTGCTTCGTATTCCTGGCACCTCTTGGTTTTACCTTCTCTGCTCTGCTTTGCTTTTCCTACCCCTGCTGTGCTTTGCCTTGCCTCCAACTGCTTTCGTTACTTTGCTCTACCTTTCCTGGCCCTGCTGGGACTTCCCTTGTACAAGTTTGCACTGCTTTGCTTTGCCTTGCACTGCTTTGCCTCCGCTGGCCATGTTTTTTTTTCCTTTTTCAGGCCACGCTTTCCTTTGTCTTGCTTCGCTTCGCTTTGTATTCCTGGCACCTCTAGGCTTTACTTTCTCTGCTCTGCTTTGCCTTGCCTCCAACTGCTTTCTTTACTTTGCTCTACGTTTCCTGGCACTGCTGGGACTTTCCTTGTACCAGTTTGCACTGCTTTGCTTTGCCTTGCTCTGCTTTCCTCTTCATTTCTCTGCTCTCCTGTGCTGCGCTAGGCTTCCTTTGCAGACTGTCCCGACGATTTTGCCGATGAGGCTATCGGTATATTTCGGAACGCATAAACCCTCAGACACACAGCTGGGCCTCCCCGCAGCCCGGACACTGTCCCCTCGCAACTCGAGGGTGGGGGCAGCAGGCCCGGCCACCCGACATGGTCAGTTCTGTGGCCCCAGCCGTGTGGCCTGCCGCTAGGCGGGCCCCACTGCTATTCGTCTGGGGACGGCGTTGGGTGAGGTTTTCAACGACGGTAAGTAACTACATGATTCCCACAACTACATTGGATGGAAGCCAACAATAAATAAATAAATAAATAAATAAATAAAGATAAAACCAGGTAAAGCAAGACATGGTTCTTGCCCGCTGTCACGGCGGACTATGAGGTGTCAGGGAGGCCGGGGAGCGGGCGAGCAGGGTACAGCCACCGTCCGAGTCTGGCCGCCAGCTCTACCCGGCATGAGGGCCTTGCGGTCTTTGCCCCGCAGACACTGGGAACCGGCAGGAGGGCTGGCCGCCAGCTCCTTACATTTGCTTCACTTCTCTTTGTTTTGCCTTGCTCTGCTTTGCTTTGCTCTGCTCTGCTCTTCCGGGCACACTTTTGGTTTTCCTTCTCTACTTTCCTCTGCTGTTCCTGCCCCTGCTGTGCTTTGCTTTGCTTTGCCTCAGATTGCTTTGCTTTGCTTTGTTTGCTTTGTCTTTCCTGGCAATGCTTTGCTTTTCCTCGTTCTACTTCACTTTGCTTTGCTTTGCTTTGTCTTGCTCTGCTTTGCCTCCACTGGCCATGTTTTCTTTTGTTTTTCAGGCCACGCTTTCCTTTGTTTTGCTTTGCTTTGCATTCCTGCCACGGCTTTGCTTTACCTTCTCTGCTCTGCTTTGCTTTTCCTACCCCTGCTGTGCTTTGCCTCGCCTCAAACTGCTTTCTTTACTTTGCTCTACGTTTCCTGGCACTGCTGAGACTTTCCTTGTACCAGTTTGCACTGCTTTGTTTTGCCTTGCTCTGGGTTGCCTTTCCGGGCCATGCTTTTTCAGGCCACGCTTTCCTTTGTTTTGCTTCGCTTTGTATTCCTGCCACGGCTTTGCTTTACCTTCTCTGCTCTGCTTTGCTTTTCCTACGCCTGCTGTGCTTTGCCTTGCCTCCTCTAACTGCTTTCTTTCTTTTGCTCTACATTTCCTGGTACTGCTTTGCTTTTCCTTGTGCTACTTTCCTTTGCTTTGCTCTGCCTTGCACTGCTTTGCCTTTCCTGGACACGCTTTACTTTGCTTTTCCTGGCCCTGCTTTGCTTGGTCTTTTTTTTGCATTTTTTTTGTTTGTTTGTTTGTTTTTTTAATATAGTTACACATTCATTGCATTGCTTTGTTTTATTTTTGGACCTCTTTGCTTTGGTTTTCCTGGCCGCGCTTTGCTTTGCCTGGCCCTGCTTGTCATTTCTTTTCCTTATGCCGCATTCTTTTCCCTAGCAGGGCTTTGCTTTGCCTTGCTCGGCTTTGCCTCCACTGGCCATGTTTTCTTTTGCTTTTCAGGCCACGCTTTCCTTTGTTTTGCTTTGCTTTGTATTCCTGCCACGGCTTTGCTTTACCTTCTCTGCTCCGCTTTGCTTTTCCTACCCCTGCTCTGCTTTGCCTTGCCTCCAACTGCTTTCTTTACTTTGCTCTACGTTTCCTGGCACTGCTGGGACATTCCTTGTACAAGTTTGCACTGCTTTGCTTTGCCTTGCTCTGCGTTGCCTTTCCTGGCCATGCTTTTTCCGGCCACGCTTTCCTTTGTCTTGCTTCGCTTCGTATTCCTGGCACCTCTTGGTTTTACCTTCTCTGCTCTGCTCTGCTTGTCCTACCGCTGATGTGCTTTGCCTCGCCTCAAACTGCTTTCTTTACTTTGCTCTACGTTTCCTGGCACTGCTGGGACTTTCCTTGTACAAGTTTGCACTGCTTTGCTTTGCCTTGCTCTGCGTTGCCTTTCCTGGCCATGCTTTTTCGGGCCACGCTTTCCTTTGTCTTGCTTCGCTTCGTATTCCTGGCACCTCTTGGTTTTACCTTCTCTGCTCTGCTCTGCTTGTCCTACCGCTGATGTGCTTTGCCTCGCCTCAAACTGCTTTCTTTACTTTGCTCTACGTTTCCTGGCACTGCTGGGACTTTCCTTGTACAAGTTTGCACTGCTTTGCTTTGCCTTGCTCTGCGTTGCCTTTCCTGGCCATGCTTTTTCGGGCCACGCTTTCCTTTGTCTTGCTTCGCTTCGTATTCCTGGCACCTCTTGGTTTTACTTTCCCTGCTCTGCTCTGCTTTTCCTACCCCTGCTCTGCTTTGCCTTGCCTCAAACTGCTTTCGTTACTTTGCTATACGTTTCCTGGCCCTGCTGGGACTTTCCTTGTACAAGTTTGCACTGCTTTGCTTTGCCTTGCACTGCTTTGCCTCCACTGGCCATGTTTTCTTTTGCTTTTTCAGGCCACGCTTTCCTTTGTCTTGCTTCACTTCGCTTTGTATTCCTGGCACCTCTAGGTTTTACTTTCTCTGTTCTGCTTTGCCTTGCCTCAAACTGTTTTCTTTACGTTGCTCTACGTTTCCTGGCCCTGCTGGGACTTTCCTTGTACGAGTTTGCACTGCTTTGCTTTGCCTTGCTCTGCGTTGCCTTTCCTGGCCATGCTTTTTCAGGCCACGCTTTCCTTTGTCTTGCTTCGCTTTGTATTCCTGGCGCCTCTTGGTTTTACTTTCTCTGCTCTGCTTTTCCTACCCCTGCTGTGCTTTGCCTTGCCTCAAACTGCTTTCGTTACTTTGCTCTACCTTTCCTGGCCCTGCTGGGACTTTGCTTGTACAAGTTTGCACTGCTTTGCTTTGCCTTGCACTGCTTTGCCTCCACTGGCCATGTTTTCTTTTGCTTTTTCAGGCCACGCTTTCCTTTGTCTTGCTTCGCTTCGCTTTGTATTCCTGGCACCTCTAGGCTTTACTTTCTCTGCTCTGCTTTGCCTTGCCTCCAACTGCTTTCTTTACTTTGCTCTACGTTTCCTGGCACTGCTGGGACTTTCCTTGTACCAGTTTGCACTGCTTTGCTTTGCCTTGCTCTGCTTTCCTCTTCATTTCTCTGCTCTCCTGTGCTGCGCTAGGCTTCCTTTGCAGACTGTCCCGACGATTTTGCCGATGAGGCTATCGGTATATTTCGGAACGCATAAACCCTCAGACACACAGCTGGGCCTCCCCGCAGCCCAGACACTGTCCCCTCGCAACTCGAGGGTGGGGGCAGCAGGCCCGGCCACCCGACATGGTCAGTTCTGTGGCCCCAGCCGTGTGGCCTGCCGCTAGGCGGGCCCCACTGCTATTCGTCTGGGGACGGCGTTGGGTGAGGTTTTCAACGACGGTAAGTAACTACATGATTCCCACAACTACATTGGATGGAAGCCAACAATAAATAAATAAATAAATAAATAAATAAAGATAAAACCAGGTAAAGCAAGACATGGTTCTTGCCCGCTGTCACGGCGGACTATGAGGTGTCAGGGAGGCCGGGGAGCGGGCGAGCAGGGTACAGCCACCGTCCGAGTCTGGCCGCCAGCTCTACCCGGCATGAGGGCCTTGCGGTCTTTGCCCTGCAGACACTGGGAACCGGCAGGAGGGCTGGCCGCCAGCTCCTTACATTTGCTTCGCTTCTCTTTGTTTTGCCTTGCTCTGCTTTGCTTTGCTCTGCTCTGCTCTTCCGGGCACACTTTTGGTTTTCCTTCTCTACTTTCCTCTGCTGTTCCTGCCCCTGCTGTGCTTTGCTTTGCTTTGCCTCAGATTGCTTTGCTTTGCTTTGTTTGCTTTGTCTTTCCTGGCAATGCTTTGCTTTTCCTCGTGCTACTTCACTTTGCTTTGCTTTGCTTTGTCTTGCTCGGCTTTGCCTCCACTGGCCATGTTTTCTTTTGCTTTTCAGGCCACGCTTTCCTTTGTTTTGCTTCGCTTTGTATTCCTGCCACGGCTTTGCTTTACCTTCTCTGCTCTGCTTTGCTTTTCCTACGCCTGCCGTGCTTTGCCTTGCCTCCTCTAACTGCTTTCTTTCTTTTGCTCTACATTTCCTGGTACTGCTTTGCTTTTCCTTGTGCTACTTTCCTTTGCTTTGCTCTGCCTTGCACTGCTTTGCCTTTCCTGGACACGCTTTACTTTGCTTTTCCTGGCCCTGCTTTGCTTGGTCTTTTTTTTGCATTTTTTTTGTTTGTTTTTTTTTTTTTTTGATATAGTTACACATTCATTGCATTGCTTTGTTTTATTTTTGGACCTCTTTGCTTTGGTTTTCCTGGCCGCGCTTTGCTTTGCCTGACCCTGCTTGTCATTTCTTTTCCTTATGCCGCATTCTTTTCCCTAGCAGGGCTTTGCTTTGCCTTGCTCGGCTTTGCCTCCACTGGCCATGTTTTCTTTCGCTTTTCAGGCCACGCTTTCCTTTGTTTTGCTTGGCTTTGTATTCCTGCCACGGCTTTGCTTTACCTTCTCTGCTCTGCTTTGCTTTTCCTACCCCTGCTGTGCTTTGCCTTGCCTCAAACTGCTTTCTTTACTTTGCTCTACTTTTCCTGGCACTGCTGAGACTTTCCTTGTACCAGTTTGCACTGCTTTGCTTTGCCTTGCTCTGGGTTGCCTTTCCTGGCCATGCTTTTTCAGGCCACGCTTTCCTTTGTTTTGCTTCGCTTTGTATTCCTGCCACGGCTTTGTTTTACCTTCTCTGCTCTGCTTTGCTTTTCCTACACCTGCTGTGCTTTGCCTTGCCTCCTCTAACTGCTTTCTTTCTTTTGCTCTACATTTCCTGGTACTGCTTTGCTTTTCCTTGTGCTACTTTCCTTTGCTTTGCTCTGCCTTGCACTGCTTTGCCTTTCCTGGACACGCTTTACTTTGCTTTTCCTGGCCCTGCTTTGCTTGGTCTTTTTTTTGCATTTTTGTTTGTTTGTTTGTTTGTTTTTTAATATAGTTACACATTCATTGCATTGCTTTGTTTTATTTTTGGACCTCTTTGCTTTGGTTTTCCTGGTCGCGCTTTGCTTTGCCTGGCCCTGCTTGTCATTTCTTTTCCTTATGCCGCATTCTTTTCCCTAGCAGGGCTTTGCTTTGCCTTGCTCGGCTTTGCCTCCACTGGCCATGTTTTCTTTTGCTTTTCAGGCCACGCTTTCCTTTGTTTTGCTTTGCTTTGTATTCCTGCCACGGCTTTGCTTTACCTTCTCTGCTCCGCTTTGCTTTTCCTACCCCTGCTCTGCTTTGCCTTGCCTCCAACTGCTTTCGTTACTTTGCTCTACGTTTCCTGGCACTGCTGGGACTTTCCTTGTACAAGTTTGCACTGCTTTGCTTTGCCTTGCACTGCTTTGCCTCCACTGGCCATGTTTTCTTTTGCTTTTTCAGGCCACGCTTTCCTTTGTCTTGCTTCGCTTCGCTTTGTATTCCTGGCACCTCTAGGTTTTACTTTCTCTGCTCTCCTTTGCCTTGCCTCCAACTGCTTTCTTTACTTTGCTCTACGTTTCCTGGCACTGCTGGGACTTTCCTTGTACCAGTTTGCACTGCTTTGCTTTGCCTTGCTCTGCTTTCCTCTTCATTTCTCTGCTCTCCTGTGCTGCGCTAGGCTTCCTTTGCAGACTGTCCCGACGATTTTGCCGATGAGGCTATCGGTATATTTCGGAACGCATAAACCCTCAGACACACAGCTGGGCCTCCCCGCAGCCCGGACACTGTCCCCTCGCAACTCGAGGGTGGGGGCAGCAGGCCCGGCCACCTGACATGGTCAGTTCTGTGGCCCCAGCTGTGTGGCCTGCCGCTAGGCGGGCCCCACTGCTATTCGTCTGGGGACGGCGTTGGGTGAGGTTTTCAACGACGGTAAGTAACTACATGATTCCCACAACTACATTGGATGGAAGCCAACAATAAATAAATAAATAAATAAATAAATAAAGATAAAACCAGGTAAAGCAAGACATGGTTCTTGCCCGCTGTCACGGCGGACTATGAGGTGTCAGGGAGGCCGGGGAGCGGGCGAGCAGGGTACAGCCACCGTCCGAGTCTGGCCGCCAGCTCTACCCGGCATGAGGGCCCTGCGGTCTTTGCCGCGCAGACACTGGGAACCGGCAGGAGGGCTGGCCGCCAGCTCCTTACATTTGCTTCGCTTCTCTTTGTTTTGCCTTGCTCTGCTTTGCTTTGCTCTGCTCTGCTCTTCCGGGCACACTTTTGGTTTTCCTTCTCTACTTTCCTCTGCTGTTCCTGCCCCTGCTGTGCTTTGCCTCAGATTGCTTTGCTTTGCTTTGTTTGCTTTGTCTTTCCTGGCAATGCTTTGCTTTTCCTCGTGCTACTTCACTTTGCTTTGCTTTGCTTTGTCTTGCTCTGCTTTGCCTCCACTGGCCATGTTTTCTTTTGTTTTTCAGGCCACGCTTTCCTTTGTTTTGCTTTGCTTTGCATTCCTGCCACGGCTTTGCTTTACCTTCTCTGCTCTGCTTTGCTTTTCCTACCCCTGCTGTGCTTTGCCTCGCCTCAAACTGCTTTCTTTACTTTGCTCTACGTTTCCTGGCACTGCTGAGACTTTCCTTGTACCAGTTTGCACTGCTTTGCTTTGCCTTGCTCTGGGTTGCCTTTCCGGGCCATGCTTTTTCAGGCCACGCTTTCCTTTGTTTTGCTTCGCTTTGTATTCCTGCCACGGCTTTGCTTTACCTTCTCTGCTCTGCTTTGCTTTTCCTACGCCTGCTGTGCTTTGCCTTGCCTCCTCTAACTGCTTTCTTTCTTTTGCTCTACATTTCCTGGTACTGCTTTGCTTCTCCTTGTGCTACTTTCCTTTGCTTTGCTCTGCCTTGCACTGCTTTGCCTTTCCTGGACACGCTTTACTTTGCTTTTCCTGGCCCTGCTTTGCTTGGTCTTTTTTTTGCATTTTTTTTGTTTGTTTGTTTTTTTTTTTTTAATATAGTTACACATTCATTGCATTGCTTTGTTTTATTTTTGGACCTCTTTGCTTTGGTTTTCCTGGCCGCGCTTTGCTTTGCCTGGCCCTGCTTGTCATTTCTTTTCCTTATGCCGCATTCTTTTCCCTAGCAGGGCTTTGCTTTGCCTTGCTCGGCTTTGCCTCCACTGGCCATGTTTTCTTTTGCTTTTCAGGCCACGCTTTCCTTTGTTTTGCTTGGCTTTGTATTCCTGCCACGGCTTTGCTTTACCTTCTCTGCTCCGCTTTGCTTTTCCTACCCCTGCTCTGCTTTGCCTTGCCTCCAACTGCTTTCTTTACTTTGCTCTACGTTTCCTGGCACTGCTGGGACATTCCTTGTACAAGTTTGCACTGCTTTGCTTTGCCTTGCTCTGCGTTGCCTTTCCTGGCCATGCTTTTTCGGGCCACGCTTTCCTTTGTCTTGCTTCGCTTCGTATTCCTGGCACCTCTTGGTTTTACCTTCTCTGCTCTGCTCTGCTTGTCCTACCGCTGATGTGCTTTGCCTTGCCTCAAACCGCTTTCTTTACTATGCTCTACGTTTCCTGGCACTGCTGGGACTTTCCTTGTACAAGTTTGCACTGCTTTGCTTTGCCTTGCTCTGCGTTGCCTTTCCTGGCCATGCTTTTTCGGGCCACGCTTTCCTTTGTCTTGCTTCGCTTCGTATTCCTGGCACCTCTTGGTTTTACTTTCCCTGCTCTGCTCTGCTTTTCCTACCCCTGCTCTGCTTTGCCTTGCCTCCAACTGCTTTCGTTACTTTGCTCTACGTTTCCTGGCCCTGCTGGGACTTTCCTTGTACAAGTTTGCACTGCTTTGCTTTGCCTTGCACTGCTTTGCCTCCACTGGCCATGTTTTCTTTTGCTTTTTCAGGCCACGCTTTCCTTTGTCTTGCTTCACTTCGCTTTGTATTCCTGGCACCTCTAGGTTTTACTTTCTCTGTTCTGCTTTGCCTTGCCTCAAACTGTTTTCTTTACGTTGCTCTACGTTTGCTGGCCCTGCTGGGACTTTCCTTGTACGAGTTTGCACTGCTTTGCTTTGCCTTGCTCTGCGTTGCCTTTCCTGGCCATGCTTTTTCAGGCCACGCTTTCCTTTGTCTTGCTTCGCTTTGTATTCCTGGCGCCTCTTGGTTTTACTTTCTCTGCTCTGCTTTTCCTACCCCTGCTGTGCTTTGCCTCGCCTCAAACTGCTTTCGTTACTTTGCTCTACCTTTCCTGGCCCTGCTGGGACTTTCCTTGTACAAGTTTGCACTGCTTTGCTTTGCCTTGCACTGCTTTGCCTCCACTGGCCATGTTTTCTTTTGCTTTTTCAGGCCACGCTTTCCTTTGTCTTGCTTCGCTTCGCTTTGTATTCCTGGCACCTCTAGGCTTTACTTTCTCTGCTCTGCTTTGCCTTGCCTCCAACTGCTTTCTTTACTTTGCTCTACGTTTCCTGGCACTGCTGGGACTTTCCTTGTACCAGTTTGCACTGCTTTGCTTTGCCTTGCTCTGCTTTCCTCTTCATTTCTCTGCTCTCCTGTGCTGCGCTAGGCTTCCTTTGCAGACTGTCCCGACGATTTTGCCGATGAGGCTATCGGTATATTTCGGAACGCATAAACCCTCAGACACACAGCTGGGCCTCCCCACAGCCCGGACACTGTCCCCTCGCAACTCGAGGGTGGGGGCAGCAGGCCCGGCCACCCGACATGGTCAGTTCTGTGGCCCCAGCTGTGTGGCCTGCCGCTAGGCGGGCCCCACTGCTATTCGTCTGGGGACGGCGTTGGGTGAGGTTTTCAACGACGGTAAGTAACTACATGATTCCCACAACTACATTGGATGGAAGCCAACAATAAATAAATAAATAAAGAAAGAAAGAAAGATAAAACCAGGTAAAGCAAGACATGGTTCTTGCCCGCTGTCACGGCGGACTATGAGGTGTCAGGGAGGCCGGGGAGCGGGCGAGCAGGGTACAGCCACCGTCCGAGTCTGGCCGCCAGCTCTACCCGGCATGAGGGCCTTGCGGTCTTTGCCCTGCAGACACTGGGAACCGGCAGGAGGGCTGGCCGCCAGCTCCTTACATTTGCTTCGCTTCTCTTTGTTTTGCCTTGCTCTGCTTTGCTTTGCTCTGCTCTGCTCTTCCGGGCACACTTTTGCTTTTCCTTCTCTACTTTCCTCTGCTGTTCCTGCCCCTGCTTTGCTTTGCTTTGCTTTGCCTCAGATTGCTTTGCTTTGCTTTGTTTGCTTTGTCTTTCCTGGCAATGCTTTGCTTTTCCTCGTGCTACTTCACTTAGCTTTGCTTTGCTTTGCCTTGCTCTGCTTTGCCTCCACTGGCCATGTTTTCTTTTGTTTTTCAGGCCACGCTTTCCTTTGTTTTGCTTTGCTTTGTATTCCTGCCACGGCTTTGCTTTACCTTCTCTGCTCTGCTTTGCTTTTCCTACCCCTGCTGTGCTTTGCCTCGCCTCAAACTGCTTTCTTTACTTTGCTCTACGTTTCCTGGCACTGCTGAGACTTTCCTTGTACCAGTTTGCACTGCTTTGCTTTGCCTTGCTCTGGGTTGCCTTTCCGGGCCATGCTTTTTCAGGCCACGCTTTCCTTTGTTTTGCTTCGCTTTGTATTCCTGCCACGGCTTTGCTTTACCTTCTCTGCTCTGCTTTGCTTTTCCTACGCCTGCTGTGCTTTGCCTTGCCTCCTCTAACTGCTTTCTTTCTTTTGCTCTACATTTCCTGGTACTGCTTTGCTTTTCCTTGTGCTACTTTCCTTTGCTTTGCTCTGCCTTGCACTGCTTTGCCTTTCCTGGACACGCTTTACTTTGCTTTTCCTGGCCCTGCTTTGCTTGGTCTTTTTTTTGCATTTTTTTTGTTTGTTTTTTTTTTTAATATAGTTACACATTCATTGCATTGCTTTGTTTTATTTTTGGACCTCTTTGCTTTGGTTTTCCTGGCCGCGCTTTGCTTTGCCTGGCCCTGCTTGTCATTTCTTTTCCTTATGCCGCATTCTTTTCCCTAGCAGGGCTTTGCTTTGCCTTGCTCGGCTTTGCCTCCACTGGCCATGTTTTCTTTTGCTTTTCAGGCCACGCTTTCCTTTGTTTTGCTTGGCTTTGTATTCCTGCCACGGCTTTGCTTTACCTTCTCTGCTCCGCTTTGCTTTTCCTACCCCTGCTCTGCTTTGCCTTGCCTCCAACTGCTTTCTTTACTTTGCTCTACGTTTCCTGGCACTGCTGGGACTTTCCTTGTACAAGTTTGCACTGCTTTGCTTTGCCTTGCTCTGCGTTGCCTTTCCTGGCCATGCGTTTTCAGGCCACGCTTTCCTTTGTCTTGCTTCGCTTCGTATTCCTGGCACCTCTTGGTTTTACTTTCCCTGCTCTGCTCTGCTTTTCCTACCCCTGCTCTGCTTTGCCTTGCCTCAAACTGCTTTCGTTACTTTGCTCTACGTTTCCTGGCCCTGCTGGGACTTTCCTTGTACAAGTTTGCACTGCTTTGCTTTGCCTTGCACTGCTTTGCCTCCACTGGCCATGTTTTCTTTTGCTTTTTCAGGCCACGCTTTCCTTTGTCTTGCTTCACTTCGCTTTGTATTCCTGGCACCTCTAGGTTTTACTTTCTCTGTTCTGCTTTGCCTTGCCTCAAACTGTTTTCTTTACTTTGCTCTACGTTTCCTGGCCCTGCTGGGACTTTCCTTGTACGAGTTTGCACTGCTTTGCTTTGCCTTGCTCTGCGTTGCCTTTCCTGGCCATGCTTTTTCAGGCCACGCTTTCCTTTGTCTTGCTTCGCTTTGTATTCCTGGCGCCTCTTGGTTTTACTTTCTCTGCTCTGCTTTTCCTACCCCTGCTGTGCTTTGCCTCGCCTCCAACTGCTTTCGTTACTTTGCTCTACCTTTCCTGGCCCTGCTGGGACTTTGCTTGTACAAGTTTGCACTGCTTTGCTTTGCCTTGCACTGCTTTGCCTCCACTGGCCATGTTTTCTTTTGCTTTTTCAGGCCACGCTTTCCTTTGTCTTGCTTCGCTTCGCTTTGTATTCCTGGCACCTCTAGGCTTTACTTTCTCTGCTCTGCTTTGCCTTGCCTCCAACTGCTTTCTTTACTTTGCTCTACGTTTCCTGGCACTGCTGGGACTTTCCTTGTACCAGTTTGCACTGCTTTGCTTTGCCTTGCTCTGCTTTCCTCTTCATTTCTCTGCTCTCCTGTGCTGCGCTAGGCTTCCTTTGCAGACCGTCCCGACGATTTTGCCGATGAGGCTATCGGTATATTTCGGAACGCATAAACCCTCAGACACACAGCTGGGCCTCCCCGCAGCCCGGACACTGTCCCCTCGCAACTCGAGGGTGGGGGCAGCAGGCCCGGCCACCCGACATGGTCAGTTCTGTGGCCGCAGCCGTGTGGCCTGCCGCTAGGCGGTCCCCACTGCTATTCGTCTGGGGACGGCGTTGGGTGAGGTTT
Source organism: Anser brachyrhynchus (assembly GCF_964034855.1). Taxonomy (NCBI): domain Eukaryota; kingdom Metazoa; phylum Chordata; class Aves; order Anseriformes; family Anatidae; genus Anser; species Anser brachyrhynchus. Next base: position 223,393 of record NW_027664018.1, read on the forward strand.
TCAACGACGGTAAGTAACTACATGATTCCCACAACTACATTGGATGGAAGCCAACTATAAATAAATAAATAAATAAATAAATAAATAGATAAATAAAGATAAAACCAGGTAAAGCAAGACATGGTTCTTCCCCGCTGTCACGGCGGACTATGAGGTGTCAGGGAGGCCGGGGAGCGGGCGAGCAGGGTACAGCCACCGTCCGAGTCTGGCCGCCAGCTCTACCCGGCATGAGGGCCTTGCGGTCTTTGCCCCGCAGACACTGGGAACCGGCAGGAGGGCTGGCCGCCAGCTCCTTACATTTGCTTCGCTTCTCTTTCTTTTTCCTTGCTCTGCTTTGCTTTGCTCTGCTCTGCTCTTCCGGGCACACTTTTGGTTTTCCTTCTCTACTTTCCTCTGCTGTTCCTGCCCCTGCTGTGCTTTGCCTCAGATTGCTTTGCTTTGCTTTGTTTGCTTTGTCTTTCCTGGCAATGCTTTGCTTTTCCTCGTGCTACTTCGCTTTGCTTTGCTTTGCTTTGCCTTACTCTGCTTTGCCTCCACTGGCCATGTTTTCTTTTGCTTTTTCAGGCCATGCTTTCCTTTGTCTTGCTTCGCTTCGCTTTGTATTCCTGGCACCTCTAGGTTTTACTTTCTCTGCTCTGCTTTGCCTTGCCTCCAACTGCTTTCGTTACTTTGCTCTACCTTTCCTGGCCCTGCTGGGACTTTCCTTGTACGAGTTTGCACTGCTTTGCTTTGTCTTGCTCTGCTTTGCCTTTCCTGGCCGTGCTTTTTCCGGCCACGCTTTCCTTTGTTTTGCTTTGCTTTTTATTCCAGGCACCTCTTGGTTTTACTTTCTCTGCTCTGCTCTGTTTTTCCTACCCCTGCTGTGCTTTGCCTTGCCTCCTCTAACTGCTTTCTGTCTTTTGCTCTACATTTCCTGGCCCTGCTTTGCTTTTCCTTGTGCTACTTTCCTTTGCTTTGCTCTGCCTTGCACCGCTTTGCCTTTCCTGGACACGCTTTTCTTTGCTTTTCCTGGCCCTGCTTTGCTTGGTCTTTTTTTTGCATTTTTTTGTTTTGTTTGTTTTTTTGTTTGTTTTATATTAATATAGATACATATTCATTGCATTGCTTTGTTTTATTTTTGGACCTTTTTGCTTTGGTCTTCCTGGCCGCGCTTTGCTTTTCCTGGCCATGCTTTTTCAGGCCATGCTTTCCTTTGTCTTGCTTCGCTTCGCTTTGTATTCCTGGCACCTCTTGGTTTTACTTTCTCTGCTCTGCTTTGCCTCGCCTCAAACTGCTTTCGTTACTTTGCTCTACGTTTCCTGGCCCTGCTGGGACTTTCCTTGTACGAGTTTGCACTGCTTTGCTTTGCCTTGCTCTGCGTTGCCTTTCCGGGCCATGCTTTTTCAGGCCACGCTTTCCTTTGTTTTGCTTTGCTTTGTATTCCTGGCACTGCTTTGCTTTTCCTTCTCTACGTTGCTTTCTTTTCCTACCCCCGCTGTGCTTTGCCTTGCCTCCTCAAACTGCTTTCTTTCTTTTGGTCTACATTTCCTGGCACTGCTTTGCTTTTCCTTGTGCTACTTTCCTTTGCTTTGCTCTGCCTTGCACTGCTTTGCCTTTCCTGGACACGCTTTACTTTGCTTTTCCTGGCCCTGCTTTGCTTGTTGGTTTTTTTTGCCTTTTATTTTATTTTATTTTATTTTATTTTATTTTTTTTACTTTAGATACATATTCATTGCATTGCTTTGTTTTATTTTTGGACCTTTTGGCTTTGGTTTTCCTCGCCGCGCTTTGCTTTTCCTGGCCATGCTTTTTCAGGCCATGCTTTCCTTTGTTTTCCTTTGCTTCGTATACTTGCCACGGCTTTGCTTTACCTTCTCTGCTCTGCTTTGCTTTTCCTACCCCTGCTGTGCTTTGTCTTGCCTCCTCAAACTGCTTTCTTTACTTTGCTCTATGTTTCCTGGCACTGCTGGGACTTTCCTTGTACAAGTTTGCACTGCTTCGCTTTGCCTTGCTCTGCGTTGCCTTTCCTGGCCATGCTTTTTCAGGCCACGCTTTCCTTTGTCTTGCTTCGCTTTGTATTCCTGGCACCTCTTGGTTTTACTTTCTCTGCTCTGCTTGTCCTACCCCTGCTGTGCTTTGCCTTGCCTCAAACTGCTTTCTTTACTTTGCTCTACGTTTCCTGGCCCTGCTGGGACTTTCCTTGTACAAGTTTGAACTGCTTTGCTTTGCCTTGCACTGCTTTGCCTCCACTGGCCATGTTTTCTTTTGCTTTTTCAGACCACGCATTCCTTTGTCTTGCTTCACTTCGCTTTGTATTCCTGGCACCTCTAGGCTTTACTTTCTCTGCTCTGCTTTGCCTTGCCTCCAACTGCTTTCTTTACTTTGCTCTACGTTTCCTGGCACTGCTGGGACTTTCCTTGTACGAGTTTGCACTGCTTTGCTTTGCCTTCCTCTGCGTTGCCTTTCCTGGCCATGCTTTTTCAGGCCATGCTTTCCTTTGTTTTGCTTCGCTTTGTATTCCTGCCACGGCTTTGCTTTACCTTCTCTGCTCTGCTTTGCTTTTCCTACGCCTGCTGTGCTTTGCCTCGCCTCAATTTCTTTCTTTCCTTTGCTCTACCTTTCCTGGCCCTGCTTTGTTTTTCCTTGTGCTACTTTCCTTTGCTTTGCTCTGCCTTGCACTGCTTTGCCTTTCCTGGACACGCTTTACTTTGCTTTTCCTGGCCCTGCTTTGCTTGGTCTTTTTTTTGCGTTTTTTTTTTTTGTTTGTTTGTTTGTTTGTTTTATTTTAATATAGATACATATTCATTGCATTGCTTTGTTTTATTTTTGGACCTTTTTGCTTTGGTCTTCCTGGCCGCGCTTTGCTTTTCCTGGCCATGCTTTTTCAGGCCATGCTTTCCTTTGTCTTGCTTCGCTTCGCTTTGTATTCCTGGCACCTCTTGGTTTTACTTTCTCTGCTCTGCTTTGCCTTGCCTCCAACTGCTTTCGTTACTTTGCTCTACGTTTCCTGGCACTGCTGGGACTTTCCTTGTACGAGTTTGCACTGCTTTGCTTTGCCTTGCTCTGCGTTGCCTTTCCTGGCCATGCTTTTTCAGGCCATGCTTTCCTTTGTTTTGCTTCGCTTTGTATTCCTGCCACGGCTTTGCTTTACCTTCTCTGCTCTGCTTTGCTTTTCCTACCCCTGCTGTGCTTTGCCTCGCCTCAAACTGCTTTCGTTACTTTGCTCTACCTTTCCTGGCACTGCTGGGACTTTCCTTGTTCGAGTTTGCACTGCTTTGCTTTGCCTTGCTCTGCGTTGCCTTTCCTGGCCGTGCTTTTTCAGGCCATGCTTTCCTTTGTTTTCCTTTGCTTCGTATGCCTGGCACCTCTTGGTTTTACTTTCTCTGCTCTGCTTTGCTTTTCCTACCCCTGCTGTGCTTTGCCTCGCCTCAAACTGCTTTCGTTACTTTGCTCTACGTTTCCTGGCACTGCTGGGGCTTTCCTTGTGCCAGTTTGCACTGCTTTCCTTTGCCTTGCTCTGCGTTGCCTTTCCTGGCCATGCTTTTTCAGGCCATGCTTTCCTTTGTTTTCCTTTGCTTCATATTCCTGCCACGGCTTTCCTTTACCTTCTCTGCTCTGCTTTGCTTTTCCTACCCCTGCTGTGCTTTGCCTTGCCTCAAACTGCTTTCGTTACTTTGCTCTACGTTTCCTGGCACTGCTGGGACTTTCCTTGTACCAGTTTACACTGCTTTGCTTTGCCTTGCTCTGCTTTGCCTTTCCTGGCCATGCTTTTTCAGGCCATGCTTTCCTTTGTTTTCCTTTGCTTCGTATTCCTGGCGCCTCTTGGTTTTACCTTCTATGCTCTGCTTTGCTTTTCCTACCCCTGCTGTGTTTTGCCTTGCCTCCTCAAACCGCTTTCGTTACTTTGCTCTACCTTTCCTGGCACTGCTGGGACTTTCCTTGTACAAGTTTGCACTGCTTTGCTTTGCCTTGCTCGGCTTTCCTCTTCATTGCTCTGTTCTCCTGTGCTGCGCTAGGCTTCCTTTGCAGACTCTCCCGACGATTTTGCCGATGAGGCGATCGGTATATTTAGGACCGCATAAACCCTCAGGCACACAGCTGGGCCTCCCCGCAGCCCGGACACTGTCCCCTCGCAACTCGAGGGTGGGGGCAGCAGGCCTGGCCACCCGACATGGTCAGTTCTGTGGCCCCAGCCGTGTGGCCTGCCGCTAGGCGGTCCCCACAGCTACCCTTCCGGGGACGGTGTTGGGTGAGGTTTTCAACGACGATAAGTACAGTGGAAGAAAGGCAACAATAAATCAATCAATCAATCAATAAATAAGTAAATATAAACCAGGTAAAGCAAGACATGGTTCTTGCCCACTGCCACGGCGGACTATGAGGTGTCAAGGAGGCCGGGGAGCGGGCGAGCAGGGTACAGCCACCGTCCGAGTCTGGCCGCCAGCTCTACCCGGCATGAGGGCCCTGCGGTCTTTGCCCCGCAGACACTGGGAACCGGCAGGAGGGCTGGCCGCCAGCTCCTTACATTTGCTTCGCTTCTCTTTCTTTTTCCTTGCTCTGCTTTGCTTTGCTCTGCTCTTCAGGGCACAGTTTTGCTTTTCCTTCTCTGCTTTCCTCTGCTGTTCCTGCCCCTGCTTTGCTTTGCTTTGCCTCAGATTGCTTTGCTTTGCTTTGTTTGCTTTGTCTTTCCTGGCAATGCTTTGCTTTTCCTCGTGCTACTTTGCTTTGCTTTGCTTTGCCTTGCTCTGCTTTGCCTCCACTGGCCATGTGTTCTTTTGCTTTTTCAGGCCACACTTTCTTTTGTCGTGCTTTGCTTTACCTTCCTATTCCTGGCACCTCTTGGTTTTACTGTCTCTGCTCTGCTTTGCCTTGCCTCAAACTGCTTTCTTTACTTTGCTATACGTTTCCTGGCACTGCTGGGACTTTCCTTGTACAAGTTTGCACTGCTTCGCTTTGCACTGCTTCGCTTTGCCTTGCTCTGCGTTGCCTTTCCTGACCATGCTTTTTCAGGCCGTGCTTTCCTTTGGTTTGCTTTGCTTTGTATTCCTGCCATGGCTTTGCTTTACTTTCTCTGCTCTGCTTTTCTTTGCTCTGCCTTGCACTGCTTTGCCTTTCCTGGACATGCTTTACTTTGCTTTTCCTGGCCCTGCTTTCCTTGGGTTTTTTTGTCCTTTTTTTTTTTTTTTTTTTTATAGGTACATATTCATTGCATTGCTTTGTTTTATTTTTGGACCTTTTTTCTTTGCTTTTCTGTCCGCGCTTTGCTTTTTGAATATCCCACGCAGGTGACTGGGTGCTCTGGGGAGATCTTTGGCTGCCTCAGCAAATTGCTTGTGCAGCACGGGGAGGTGCTTTTGCGTACCAAGGATGTGATGGGTGTACCAGAGTGATGCTTGGGGATCCTGGGTATCTACCTCTCCTACCCCAGGGACAAGTTAGGGTACTCCACAGAGGTCTCTGCATGCTTCACAGAGGTGCTTTTTGAACGACCGAGATGCTGAAAGAACTTGCTTGGGAGCTCTGGACGGATGTCAAAATACCTTGGGATGTGCTTGGGTTCCCTGGGGAGATGTTTCAATAATGCTGCAGTGGGGTGCCTGAGTGCTGTGGGGAGATGCGTGGGTTCTCCGGGAAGATGCTTGCGTTCTCGGGGGGTTATGCTTGTGTGCCTCAGGGAAATAGCCGTGTTCCTGGGGAAATGCTTTGCTGCTGCTGGGGAATCGTAGAATCATAGAATAGCCCGAGTTGGAAGGGACCCATAAGGATGATCAAGTCCAACCCCGGCACCGCACAGGTCTACCCAAAATGCTTGGGTCCTTAAAAGGGTCATGTTTGGATGCCCTACAATGATGCTTGGGTGCTCCAGAGAGATGCCTGGCTGAGCCAGGCAGAACCTTGTGAGCTCAGGGTGATGTTGGGATCTCCTGGAAGGTGCTGGAATGCTCTTGGATGATGCCTCACAGGTAGAATGTAGTGATTAGGTGTCCTGGGGAGATGCTTGTCTACTCCAACACAAGGCTTGTGTGCCCTGGGGAAAATCTCGGTGATTTCAAGAGGTGCTTATGTTCCTTGGCGAGAGGTTTGGGTGTCGTGGAGAGTGCTCCAGGAAGATGCTTGTATTCCCAAGGGAGACTGGTTCTTTCCCTAGGGAGGTTCATGTCTTCTCTAGGGAGGTGCCTGAATGCTCCTTGGACATGCTCGTGTACTCTGGGGAGCTGCTTGGGTACTCCTAGTACAATATGGTTGGGTGCTCTGGGGAGATGCTTGGGTGCTCCCAAGATGGGGAATGGTCTGGGGAATGTTTGGCTGCACCTTAGAGCACAAAAATCTATCCCCTAATCACACAAAGCTCTGCCCCAGGCACCCAAGCATCTCCCTGCAGCACAGAAGCACCTCCCTGCAATACCCAAGCACCTCATTGCACCTCACACAGGAACCTTCCCACCACAGTCCTACATCTGACTGGAGAACCCAAGCATCTCCCCAGGGCACCAAAACACCACCTGGGGCACACAAACATCCCACTGGACATGGGAAGCACCTCCCTTGGCACCCAAGAGCTTCTGAGGGCTGCACAAGTACCTACCAGGGTCATTCAAGTATGTCCCCGTGCTCATGCACGCACCCCCCCAGGGGACACAGATACCAAAGAGCAGGAACTAAGCATCTCCCCACAGCACTCCAGCATCTCCCTGGAGCCAAGCATCACACAAAAAGCACCCAACCATCTCCCTGGAGCACCCAAAATCCTCCCTGGAGAAACACAGCTTTACCCTGGATCAAACTAGCCTCTCCCTTGGGCACACAACCACATCTCCTAGGGTACACAAGCATCCCCAAATAGCACTCAAGCATTTCTCTGGAGCCACCAAGAAACAGCCAGGATCACCAATCCATCTTCCTGAGACATCCAAAAAAATCTCTGCATCACCCAGCTGTCTTCTTGGAGAAACCAAGCATCTCCCTGCACACCCAGGGAGTATCTGGACACAGCAGCTAAGAAGCCTGGGGAGCACCCAGATTCTTCTTGCCATAGCCAAGAACTTCCATCGAGCAAGAAAGCAGCTCCTGAGTCCCGCAGGCACCTTCTCAGGCACCCAGGCATCATCTCTGCACTGGGATGAGCACACAAGCATCTCCTCCCCACATTGGTTCCTGGACCATTCAGGCTCGCACTGCACTTCAGCCCCTGCTCCATCGCGCACTCACCTCCCTGTCCTGCCCTGCTCTGCCCTCTGCTGCCTGCTGCCAGGGGCTTCCATCCCGACTGGGGCCTGCCTGCAACCAGGGGCCTTTTATCCTGACTGGGCTGCCATGTCACGGCCCCACTGTGACGCCTGGATGACACAGCCACCGCTGCCCATTGTGACACCTGGGTGACACAGCCACCGCTGCCCTCCTGCCTACTGGGACACCACTCAGTATCTATTTCCTCGGACTCACAGGTTTGTCAGTGACAGTTAAATTTAAGATAATTTATCAGATTCACCCCCAGAAAAAAAATATTTCTGGCAACTTCCGTAAACCTCAACAAGATAACAAATGCCAAATCATTCTTGAAGTTTTAGTCTGAAGTGTTGGTGTTTATATTTCTTTGTGTTTTTCTTGTCAGTGTTTAGCATGCTTTTCCTTTCTTGTTCAAGTTTGAAGTTACACACATATGCTTTCCTCTTTCTCTAGCTTGGAAAGTTCTCTTCTAAAAAGATCTTCTATTTCTAGCTGCTTTCTCTACTCTTCTGTTAAGAATCCTCATGGTTCATGTCTTGTCCTTGTCTCTATGTTTGCTTGGTCAGCTCTGTGTCTCAGCACTTGTGCTTATTACCATAGAATTGTCAAATCCTTTAGGCTGGAAAAGAGCTCTGAGGTCATCAAGTCCAAGCGCTAACCCAGCCCTGCCAAGTCTACCACTAAACCACGTCCCCAAGCACCACATCTACACGTCTTTTGCAGAGCTGCAGGGACGGTGATTCAACTCCTTCCCTGGGCAGCCTCTTCCAAGGACTCACAATCCTTTCAGGGAAGAATTTTTTCCTCATATCCACCCCATGCCTTCCTGGGTGAAACTTGAGGCCAATTCCTCTTCTCCTGTTGCTTGCTGCTTGGGAGAAAGACCAACCCCCACGCTGCTACAACCTCTAAGAGGGAGTTGTGGAGAACAATAAGGTCTTGTGGAGTAATTGCTTAAAGTGACTAGGAAAATTAAACTAACATTCACATTTTAAAGAAACTGTAGAGCATTGAGGAGGCTTTCAGGGTATGCTATAGCAGCATTACCTGAGTGTTCCCTAGGCTTCCACCCTTACATGTTACCGCACTGGGGGAACCTGGTGTGCTGACTGTAAGGAACAGCACGGAGCATGGATTAGCATGGATTATAACCGCTCTTGCAAGTGACCTTCTTTTAAGCACAACAGTTTAAATGATCAGGTTACAGAGAAAACCCTTTCACTGAAAAATAGATTCAATAAGGACTTGTGGCTTACCAGTTTCGTTTCAAAACCCAAGTTGTTGGGTTTGATGGAAAAATGGTTGGTTTGGATGGTAAAAAGGTCGTCGGTTTTGATGGTAGGTTTAGTCTGAGTATTGAAGGCTTCCATCAGTAAGCTCTGCATCTGAAAGACAAAGGGAAGAAATGTCATTCCCTGTTGTGATACTCAACATGGAACTGTCTGGCTCAGTGGTTTTCTTTCTAAAGAGAGAAGTCACAACCCTGCACATGGCTTGATCTGCTCTCTGACTACAGGGCTGAACTGACTGTTGAAGGCAGCTTCCAAAGCCCTCCCATTAAACTGACTGCATTTCAGTTCCGTGCTAAAATTGGTCAACTGTACAGAATATTAGGACAAAGCTACCTGCTTTGATAGCAAATGGTAGACCTTAGGTAAGTTACATTCATTTGAAGGTTTGACTGGACGGCATCCTTGTTTTACTAGTGATCTTGTGGTCAAGCTGACCAAATCCTAGCCACAGAACAGAAGCGTTCAGAAACTGGCTAGAGAGAGCACTTATTAGAGAGAGCAGGAATTTAACTGCTTTAACGCTGCTCTTTCTCTCACGTATCTGGAATTTCCTTAAATCACAAATTATCACTAGCTATCCTTGTTAATTTATTCAAAGTAACATGAGTCCAGGTGAAAAGGCACACTCTAACAAGTCCTCAGTTGTTCCTAGTCTGCTCCTAGCTTACTTGAGAGGTTCAATACAGTTAAAAATAAATAAATAAATAAATAACCTGCTGAAGTAGCCTTTTTTCAGATTAGATTCCACCATTCAGAAAATCCTGCTTAAGAGACGTTTTTTCTTTTCTTTGAAAGACTGACCTTCCCCCACATGAAACTAATTAGTATCTTCAGGCTTGATGAAATACATGAATTTCTCAACTTACCAAAATTGCTTTGCACAGCCCTCCTATCCTGCTTATGTTTCAAGCAGCGTATCTAAGTGGGGTACTGTTGGGGTGCATCTCTTTCACTCATGTAGCCCAGTGATCCCAATGCCCTGGACTTGTGTAATGTGTGCAAGACATTTACTTTCTCCCTATACTTTTGACTGGTTTAGAAAAAGCGAGTTCGCCATCTGCTGGCCAGAGAATTCACCGAAGCCCAAAGAGCATTAGAGCAGACGCATTTTCTTCTGTGCTGTTCCTGATTTATCAGCTAGAAGAGACACTTACAGTTTAGTACAATCAGGATTCTTTTGACATTAGTAGCATAAAAAGTCTATTTTTGCAACACTGGTATTTGAAAGACCTCCGTTCAGTCCCTAATTTTGTTCTTGATAATGGGACAGATTGTATTAATGTTTGCAAGAATGTGTGAACAACCAGCCTCCCCTCCATGTCGTATTTTAAGATTAAAACTTGTGGTCGTCCCTGTCTCAAAATACAGACATGCTTTGCAACAATCGCACTCCCTCTTTAGCTTGAAGGAACTTGTCAGTGCCAGAATCTACTGACTATGGCAATTTACTTCATCATCCAAACCGGGCAGAATTTTTGAAAACCTCTTGCAAGATTTCACTTCTCCAAACATTATGTAGAAGACATTCAGCTGTAAAGCAAGAAGATGAAGTCCTTTGTTTCCTATGCCAGAATGACATTTTCAACACTGAACAGGATTGTCACCAACTGTTAACTGGTTGTTAAGTTGTGGCTAGGTATAAAATGTAGAAAATGTTTAAAAATAAAACTTGCCTATGGATAGTGAACTGTCTTCTTTGGGGATTACTTCAGTTACCTGTAAGAGGAAAACAGATGATTTGGGGGGGTTGTTTGTTTTTAAGAACGGGTGCAGTCTTGCCAGTAATTTAGCTGGTATTTTTCAAAGTGACCTCTTAGAAACTTTACAGCTCTGTTGAATCAACATGTCTCTAACCCTACAATTAAATAATGCTAAAAGATGCAGCAATTTATCTTCCTGCAAGTGCTTATTAAGATATCTGAGTAACTGCGACCGTGGCTTCATCACAGATATATATATATATATATATTTAATACTACACACTTCTGCTCAGAAAGAAAATCACGGAAAATGTAAAATTTCATTTGAGATGTTGAATTTGTTGCAGTGTGAGATCTTCTTCATCACATGATTCTATTCTTAATTAAACCATATTATCTACTGAGAGACCAAGATTACGACAAGAACAGCACAGAGTTCAGCATGAAGCCAATCAGGAGCTCAAGTTTGTACTTATTTTTTTGTAAGGAGATGTACCAAGCTGGCTTTTTTATTGTTTCATCAGCACATTTCTAAGCCTATACGAGCAGGGAAAAAAAAAAAAAAAAAACAACAAGTAGAACAATTGCAGGGCTCCTCAGTTTACAGCATGAGGTCGCTTTTTCCAGGTGAAAAGCGGAGCCATAAGTGGCAGTACACTAAAGCCCTGGCACGTTGAGATCCAAGAGGAGAGCTGTTTGGCCCTCCTTTTCACTCCTGGGAACCACATACCTCAAAACCCACAGACTATGGGATATATCTCAGAGAAATCTTGGGAAAGGAGAGCATGAAGAGCATGTTTGTAAATTTATTTCTCCCTGGGCTTCTTCTGCTTCTCCAAGAAATACTTGTTTGAATATAACTTTGGCAGCAGTACTTATGCTGTTTTGCACCCACCACATTTAAAACTCCTACAAAAAACTGAAAAGTTAGACTGAAAAGCATCTCTTTCCGTTCTACTTTGTAAAGCTGCATGTTTTCCTCATGCAAAACAACAGGGGAATGGAAGCTAGAAAAGGAAATGCTGAATGTAAAACAAAACAGACCAAACCTCAGCCCTCCAGGACAAAAGCCGATAACTAAGTCCTTTCTAACATGCTGATTAGGTTTCAAGAGGATACCGCTTTAAATAAGCGTAATTGTGTGTCCATAGGCAGAAGCTGAATAATGACAGGATGAATATCTAAACTTAATTTTTTGTTACTGTCTTCCTGTAGCACACAGGGACTTGTTACGTTTAGGGAAAATGCTAACCTAATGGAGGGTTTAAACCATAAGCTAGTTTGTTATACCAAAATGACTGAGAGAACAAAGCATAAAGTGTTTTCAGATTTCTAGTACACCTTGATTGCTATCCATTAAACTTAAGACAGGTTAAACAAAGCACAGGAAATAAGAGAACTCCTAGTCCCACAACTGGCAAATTGTGCGCACACTTTCCGTTCCTGAGAAAATAATACACAAACCTGAAAAATGCATTTAACTGAGAAATGAAGACATCCCCGTCCTATTGGAAGACTAAGGTGACAGCTCTTGGGCTCAGTGATTTTCAGATAAGCTCCAGTCTTCAACTTGCAGACACCAGTGACAGCTCCTTTTTTCGGATTGAAAGGGAAAATGTTTCAACAACACATTGAAAACATACTTAAGGGACAAGAAACAAAATCAAGACTGCAGTGAGAAGGAAAACAGAAAAACAATACTGGAAAAAAAAAAAAAAAGAGAAAAGAGAAAAGACCTTGGTCTTTGTATCGACCAACGAGATAAGCCTTACACATTTTTAAGTTTATTTTTGACGATTGATTGATGCGTTACCAGATATTAAGTACTATTCAAGAGCAAATATTAACACTAGTAAGAATAAATCCGATCCACCAGCCCTTATTCAAAATACATCAATTTCTAATTTGGAGATAACGTCTCTCTGACAAGGAAGTAGAAAAGCTGTAAATACCGATATAGTTTCCTCTCCCGATGTTCCATATACATACCGACGCTGTTCCTACACCTACACTCTGAGCATAAATTTATGTTGACATGAGTATCGGGTGTTATTTCTGTTTGCCTTGAGAGACTCTCCTCCTGTCCACTGAAAAGTAAACTCAAGATTCCAGATCAGTTAAAACAGTTGCTAGCCCCCCATTCAGAGTTCTGCAGCAGCAGTGTTCAGATTTTTCAGCAGTCTCTTTACAAAATGACCACTTATAAGTGTACAAAAACACTTATCACCTAGCTTCTCAGTAGGTACACGTTTGGCCTCTCTTAAGCAGAGAGTCAATCACAGCTTAAGATTTTATACAAGATCCCATTTTCAAGTTTGGGATTATTTCAGGAAATCTTTTTGCCTAGAAACAGTACTACTAGTAACACTTTAACTGGTTTGCCAGCACAACCTTTTACCCTGTTAGAAATGATGTTGACTTCTACCTTCATGTAGCATACATAGTGTCCTGTGCGACAGTTGATTCCATGATGCACCAGCACCGCATATAAGGCATAGAGGAGTGGTTCTCCACTTGATTGAGACATGTAGGCTCGGAGGTCCAAATATTCAGGATATTTTACCTCCTAAAGAGAGACCAAGAAGATAGAAAAATTATATCAGAGTACTTCGCAGACTAGCCAGAGAAAAACACTTCCAAAAAACAGAGACTGGAATTATATGAATATATCTCTTGATTCACTAAAAATAAGTCTTCCCATAAGCAACGTTTAATACTAGAAGTTGCAGACAACTGTTTCCTGATGAATTAGCCTTCTCAGAGGAAAGTTTATGCTTCTTGTCAAGCAGGAACTTTACTGATATTAAGAGAAAAATGAAAAAAAGAGAAAATGAAAATAAAAGCAGACCATTTCTCTATATTCTTAAGGTATATTCTTAATATACCTTGTTGATCTTTCCACCTGTGAAATCTGCAAATCTTTTCAGTGATATTGTGAGAACGTTGGAAGAACGGTGTACGGTAAATCTCTTGGATGCAGGAACCATCTTTTTACACCTTAAAAACAAGCAGAGACAAGTGTTTGAAAGCATCTTCTTTTTCGCCCCCAAAACAAACTCCTTTTAATGTCTCACGCATGCTTATGCTATTTGAATGATATTTACTTGCATCATATGTTTGGTTTTTTCTTTTCATAAACCCATGCACTGCATGTCACGTTTGTTAATACAGAGAAGAAGGTAAGTTTTACCAACAACTCAGAGCACAGCGGGAACAGGAATCTCTCATGAAAGCGTATTACCAGGGAGTTATAAAATATAAACAAAAAATATTAAAAATGAGTTATATATAAGACTAATAACAGTTATCAGCAATGGAAAAAGTACTGTACATGTGCAAGGCCTTTCCTTTTAAGCTCACAAAAAGACAGAAAATTCTGGCTTTAAGTGTGACTGAACCGATCACACCTCAAAGAGCACATTAAGGAAAGATCATGCAATTCAGATGTGAGGTGCTATTACAGTTCTTTCTCTTCCTCAGACATCACTTATGAGAATCCTGAATACGCTGCATGTTGCTTTCTAGGATCCGCAGGCCAAGACGAACCTGGGATTAAATTGCTTTAATAACCTATTGGACGCTCTTGATTCGACACCCTAATTTCCTTAGTATCCGACAACAAGAAGTGGATACTGCATTTTTCATTTAGAGGGGTCAGGCATGAATCCTACAGAACTGAGCCGGGCACTCTGTGCTTTTCTGAGGGGATGTTTGACTAACAGCTTGTTTTGCCAAACCATCTTATGCAAATGTTCAATTGTTTCTCACATACGTAGAAACATCTTACATATTGATCAGCACAGAGAGCGCCTGAACTCAATAGGCTTTCCCTGTGCACGGGTTAGGCTTAAGGGAGCTCATTTCAGGCATTAGTCCACATCGACAGGTTTCACAGTTCAAGAGCTGTGCAAGACGCTGTTTAGTGAGCCAGCACAGGCTGCTAACATTCATTACCACGGAGCCAGCTCACATTCCCTGACACTCAATCTAACTTTGTTTCACAGTGAACGCTGGGACCTGCAGGAACCTGCTGCTGCCTTCCACTCCAAATCATTCTCCATAGCTCCTTGCTTCAGCTCACCACTACTACGAAATGAAGCAACAACAACAACAACAACAAAGCTGCGTCTCCTTATTTCTAAATGAAGTTAAAGGATAACTTACGCTCTAAGTCATGTAATATATAAAACTAATATCTAGTATTAAGACATAATTAGTAATGATCTTACTCGCTACATTTATAGCAATTCTCTCCATCCAGCTCTTCAGGTTTCACAAATAGTTCTAGAGCTCTGGTAACAGATGAAACCGCCTAGAGGAGCGAGAAAGAAGAGCGTAAAGTCACTGTAAATTCAAAATTCCAGAGACGCACTAGGAGTTTATAAGAGAACCTGACTAATACATACTTAAGCGATCTACTATGAGCACTGTCAAGAAGGAGGCAGAAAGAGCATGCTCAGCGTTTACCTCACCTGGAAGTCATTCTACTTTGAAACAAATCATTTTCCAGTAACGCAGACAGCATCTATAGTGTGCTTTGTCATCAATACTGGCAACAAATCCAGCAGTCTAACAATTAGATGTATATTGAGGTAGAACAACAAAGAAGTGTGACAGTATTATACTTTGTGCAGCAATAAAATTCTTTCCCCTTAAACCCAATGCAGACGTGGAGACTATTTACAGGGGTTCCACAGAAGGACAAAGTCCAATCCACTTTCTAACCACCACCAAGCTCTTATATTTTAACATTGTACGTGGTTTGGTTTTTTAAGTTAAACAAGTTTAATTTAGAAAGTTATAAATGTACTTACACATCATGAATTATATTTACAAAACCTCCTACCTTTACATCCAAAGTGATATCAAGAAATGCCTCATACGTATCCGAAACTGCTTTGCAATTCAAGCACTTCACTGGAAGCAAAATATAAATGCTTAACAACACGTGAAGGAGACTAACTGTCCACATTCAAGTTGTCGATAGATACTACTTCAGACAAACTACAGACTGCTTTACTACCGACAAAAGACACAGATCAGTTCTAAGGACAGGAATATTTTTAAAAGTACCTCTTGATCTTAGAAATCCTCCAAATATTTGATGAATGGTGGTGGTAGCTTGAGAAGATCTGTCCAATCTGGAAATAAATTATAATCAGACCTCAGAAGATTTAAGGCACACAGTTAACTCTTCAAAGAGTTTTATGAAAACCAAGGATGACCTAGACTTTCAGTTTTGATAGTAAATAAAGGCCTAAAAGGTGCTAGAGAA
Source organism: Anser brachyrhynchus (assembly GCF_964034855.1). Classification (NCBI taxonomy): domain Eukaryota; kingdom Metazoa; phylum Chordata; class Aves; order Anseriformes; family Anatidae; genus Anser; species Anser brachyrhynchus. The sequence goes on from NW_027664018.1 coordinate 238,866, forward strand.
CGTATAAAAGTGAATTTGTTTATGCTTACTTGGTGCTTCCATTCAAGCACACTTCCTGCATAGCATCAACAGTATAGCGCAAGAACTCGTGTGCGTGTTCTTGACTGCCAAAACGGAAATGTTGTCCTATTCCTAAATAAGAAGATGATAGTATTTACCTCATTTAAAAATGAAGTAATTCTCCTGTTTCTAAAATCTCTCTTCTTTATAGTGTTAAAACCATTTATACACATCAAATAATTATTTGAAGATTACAAGATGCTGAAAAAGAAACACATCTGAAGCCACTTACGACTGAGATTATTGATAACACGCGTAGGCTCGATGGCATCAACAGTGCAACGCAGGGCCTGGTTAATGTGAGTCTCCATCGTGCACATCATGCAAAAATCTTGTTCACGACCTGAAGAGTGAAAGAAGAAAGCATCCCAGTCTAGCGAAACAGACATAACTACAAACAAACATATAAGTAACATTTAAACTATAGATACAATATCCACTCTCCTTGTCCCAACAGCCTCCTAACATTTCATTTCACACAACTTTATAGAATAAAAATATCCATTAAGCCTGTATTCAAGTGCATTTTGTGATGAGAAATCTAAAAGACTACTGCAAAGTCACGTTTGTAAAGGCTGACAGGAATGTGAACTCCACAGGTTGCAAAATGTATGAGGAAAGAATATTTGACGTTGATGATACAGCATTAAGAGAATGTGGGTTATTTTCAGCACAGTGCTGTCAGGTGAGCTTCATGATACAGAGCTACGAGTCCTTTGGGAGAAAGGAAAAATTACAGTAATGTATGTAATAGTACTTCTGCCCTCCTTTTTTCAACAGGATTCTTAACTGAAACGATTTCTATATACAGGAAGAAAACAGTTAAATTTCTAGGTATCGATACAAAGATACCAGCCTAAAAAGCATACAGGTTTAGTACAACATTTACTTTATAGTACAACATTTTATTTAGGACAAAATCAGTCTAGATTTTAATTCAGTCCCACAAAAAAATCTAGTCGTGTTCATAACAGCTCATATTGCTTTCTAGGTTTTTTTTTTTTTTTTAATTGGTTCAGCAACAAACAGACCCTTTATTGTAGTGCATTATGGAACCTCGGCTGTGCAGACTAAAGACCTATGATGCCAACATCCTAAATTTTATTGCCTTTCTAGCAGCAGGAAGCCCAAATAGCCCAAATGCCAAATGTTCATTAAATGCATTACTGTCCAATGCACTTCATTATTCCCATGAAGCAAGAAAAGATCCTTTTAAAAAAACAAACAAACAAACAAACAAAAAAAACACATGGTGCATTAAACGCACTCCATATGCTATTCCGAGCCCGCTGCTAATACAATGCTCAAAGCCAGCTTCTACAGGTAAAATCAGGCAAGTAAGTTTGTCTCACAGAATCACTGCTGTTCTTTCACCTTCACAGCTATCCAACAGATTTAAAATACTGATAGAAAGTACTCACATGACTGGCTGTGCTCAAGAGAAAGCATGTAATTGGCAAGTGGGGGGGTGTAGGTCAAACACTGTAGAGTAGCATTAAGAAAACACGTGTTGCCAAGATTGTACAGGCCAACTCCAACACTTTGTGTTTCTTGCCAATCCATACGTATCTTCTCAGGTGGAAAAAGAATCCTTTGTGGTGGAGCAATTCCATCATTAACAACTGCAAGAAAGTTATATTTAAAAAGAGATTTTGTTTGTTTGTTTCTAAGAAAGGTATTAAGTATATATAGGTATAGTAAATATATAAAGTATATATAGGCATAGTAAAAATACTATTCTGCGGGAGCACCTAGAGGAACTAGCTACAATCCAAAACAGAAAAACTTATTGCAGAGACCTTTAATACCGCCATATTCAAATTGGCTGGTCAACACAACGTTTTGGGAAAAAAAAGTTTAGTCAACCATTTTAATTTTTTCCTTATTATATGCTTTTTTCCTTATTATAACTTCAACCACAAACTTAGACTTGAAATTATATGGTAATAAATGCAAGGACAATGTAAAAACAAATAACTAGGAATGACGGTACCCCTACAAATATCAGATCTTTTCCTGAGCAATCTTAGCATTCAAAAACCTGTGAATAATGGAACCTGTGAATAGCAACAATCAAACACTTTTCTTTGCAAAACAGAAAAGATATGGATGAATCTGTGCATTACAAAATGCTCCCCATATTTCTCTGTCGACTGTAAATATATCAAAATTAATTTCTGTAACGTCAGTCACTTCAGTTGCCTTAGGAGAATCGCTTTGGAAGTCTTTATTCACAGTAGTCCCGTTCTCTATCAGTGCAACAAGTAAGAACTGCACTTTCTACTTTTGTTTTGAAGAAAACAGAGGCAGGATAAAGCGCACACTTACTTAGATCTCTTTGGGCAAAAGGCTTAGATTTTTCAGAGGATCTACAATAAATAGCACCTCCACATCCTTGGGCCACAGAGACTTGGCTTGAATCTTCTGCAGGTGGTATCCGGCCCCAGTTTGCGGTGCGTGACATCGGTTTTTTAGTACTCGGTTTCTTGGATTTGCCAGACCGCCTTGAAGATGGCTTTTTAGACTTTGAAGATTTGGGCTTGTTAACTATGGTCATTGTTCTCATCTGCGGCAGAGACAAATGTTCTGGCTGACGTAAGAATACCAAGAAGCATTCCAAGAAGAAAAGAGTAGTAGAAGTCCTGTCACTTAATCTCAAAGAAACGGCCTTTAAGAACTAAATTGCTGGTATGAATGATTTAAAAGGAATCCCCAAACTAAACACACAAAGGAAAAATTTCCATCAAAACTCTATCAGTATTACTTTTAGCTTCTGCAGAACTAGTGGCTGATGCCATTTCTTTCACTTTCGTAGGATTTTAATCCATTACAACTCTGGAGTCTTTTTAATATAAAAATGCAAATGACATTCTCTGAGGGGAATCAGTTATTTATTGCATTTTTGGAGCTTTGCAATTATCTATTAATTATTACCTATTATCTAATAGATAATGGTTGCGATTTATATATAATTGTTGCTCACGCTAGTAATGGAGCACTATTACTTTACTGCCTGCGCTTTTCTGCTTCGTGTGCACAAAGGTACCTGCATTTCGCTGCTACTTTACTTCTGTCTTTCCAGGGCTCACCCTCTACCTCACTGTCTACTGCACCAGTCATGATGGCTTTGTTGTGATTCTATAATGAGCCTAGCTTTTGAATACACTTTTTCTGGGCGTCACTTTGTGATAGCAAGTTAATTTGTGAGGGCTTATCACCTATGACCTGCTTCTCAGTAGGTACACGTTTGGCCTCTGTTAAGCAGAGAGTCAATCACAGCTTAAGATTTTGTCCAAGATGCCATTCACGAAACTGAGTTTAACCTTGACAGAACTGAGTTTAACCTTTAAACCTGAAGCTCCGTTAAAGAATAAAGCAGCACCCAAGCCAGGAAATAGAAGTTAATCGTCACTTTACCCTGAAACGCACGTAAAGCCAGTGAGCTATTCTGTGCTGGCAGGATTGCTGCCGGGATGGCCGACGAGGCGGCGGGCACAGGGGGCCACAGGTCCTGCTCCCCGGGGCCACAGGTCCTGTCACAGGGGGCTGCCGGGGGTCTCCAGGCGCCGGGAACAGCGGCAACAGCGGGGACAGAGGGGACAGCAGCGACAGCAGCCGCCACCTCAGCCGAGGCCGTCTCCACAACTGCCACAACGGCCTCGGAACGCCGCCCAACTCGGAGCTCCAGCGTGATGCCTTTTCAACCTGGCCGCGGTGCTCACGGCTAAAAGCAGAGCGTTTCCTCCGGCGTGTCTTTACTGTCGGTGCCGGACCGGCCCTCACCCCGAGCTCTCCCTGCCGGGAGGGCTTTGCGGTTGGGGTTTCCCTCCCGCCGCCACCGCGGGCAGGCCCCGCGCGCAAGCTGTCCGCGCTGGGGAGCGGCATGTCGCCCGCGGCGAGAGCCAGAGGGCGCGACACGAAAAAGCCCCGACACGAAAAAGCCCCGACATGCGGGCGAGGCGGCGGGGAGACGGCTCTGAGGGAGCGGCCGCTTCGCCCCGCCGTCCTCCTCCCCTCCCGGGCCGCCCCGCCGAGACCCGTGCGCCTCAGGTGCTGCCCTGAGAGGGCGCTCGGGCACTGGGACAGCTGCCCAGGGCAATGGTCATGGCACCGAGCCTGACGGGGGTCCAGAAGTGTTTGAACAATGCTCTCAGACATAGGCTCTGCTTTTGGGGTGGTCCTGTGTGGATCCAGGAGTTGGACTCGCTCATTATTGTGAGCCCTTTCCACCTTGGGATGTTCTCTGATTCTAGGTCAGCAATCCATTATCTGATGAGAGGTGTGGAGTCATTCGAAGGGAAGAGAGACCAAAACACTTCTGGTTTCCAGAAGCGGGTATTTGGTAACCAAACCGATGATTCCTTTTCTTCTAGAGCAAGTAGCAGCAGGGATCCGCTTTACAATAGGCTGGCAACAAGGAAACAAAGAATTGCAAACAAGACGTAGGACTTGAGCAGCAGCTTGTATACATGCATCAACTTATAAATGAGCACACAGCTGAGCGATAATGCAAAAATTGGACAAACTAAGTGAAGACGTTAACTGTAAATTTTATAGGTACACACTTTACTATGACGTAAGAACTGGGCAAGACCTTTCAGGGAAAAGAGTTGTTGGCATGTAATTTGAAGTAAGCTTCAAATCCCAGAGGATGATTTTGTTGGAACTTTATTCAGCTGAAAACGTGGAAGCCTTGTTTCTGCTTGTGTTAGTTACAGCTCCAGTTTACTTTGGTTGGGAGGGAAGGCATTCCAGGCTAACGTGCTGTACCTGTTCCTTCAGCTCATTGTCCATAAACGGAGGAGCAAATGAAATTCTTTGAATCTCCATTAAACGCAGCACTACAAAGTGGAGTAGAGGGCGATCTAGCACTTAATTTTTCTGTAAGCAGAAAACCCAACAGAATCTCCACAACAGTTTTCAAATCTTGTCCTGCAGTAAATGACCAGCTGAGTGAAGCTTGCATTTAGAGTATGTGCTCCTACATTAGATGGAAATAGCTTTTCCTCTTCAGAAGTGCAACTGAGTGGTGAACTGGCAGCTACGTAGGGAACTAGTTGTGCCAAAGGGTTTGTGTTGAACGCACAGAAAAATATGCAGGTCCCAACAGTAAAGGATTGTCTGTAGGCATCACACTGAGTACAGATGTTATCCGCAGGTTCGTGCCCAGTGCACCGCGCCAATTATTCACCCAGAGTTGGAATGCACACCAAGGTCTTTTAATTACATAATTAATTACAGAACTCTGCAGAGTCAGGTACTTGGCTATCTTTCGCAAAGCAAGCACACCTCTGACTCGAATCACCGTCATTCATACACAGGAAATTTGTGAAAACTCTCTCTTTGGCTCCTTTTGATTGGTTATTACAGCTCACCTAACTTATCTCTACTGAGCTTGCGCATTACAGAGGAACACCGGGGGGGAGGGGGTACAGGAGGAGGGGGACACACACCGAATCCCACATTAGCAAGGATTAGCATTTTGACAGGTGTGATTTCTAATGTGTTAACCCTTAATGACCCTTAATGAGCAAAAGGTTACTATAGGTCAGTCTGGAGCTGGTTTTCTCCTTCTTGTTTTTTCCCTTTTATCCCTTCTCTTCCTTGCTTCTCCTTGTGGAGTAATTGCCTTAAATGACTAGGCATTATAAGCACCCCTCCATCCCAAAAGCTACCCGCCTCCAAGGTGCAACCACCCCTCACTGAGCACATCCTCTGAATTTCTCGGAGCCTGTACCTTTAAACGCAAGCGAGGTAATTTCTACCAATCACAACCAAGATACGCATGACTGGAGTCACTCAAGCTCCACCTAAAAGATAGAAAATAATATCAATTGGCTTAAGAGAAAGGGAATGTTGGGGGAGATACTGTCACGAAGGATACCTTCTGACATCAGTCGACAGGCTGAGCCTCTCATCCCCCCCCCCCCCCCGCCCACTGGGATGCTGCGAGGTAAGATCTGAACGCTTGGTTATACCAGGCGTCTCCACGGAAACTTAGAAATCTCTAGCGTCTTTATGCTTTTTAACGTCTTAATACCTAGGCCGTGTACCTGTGCATTTCATGCATGCTAGCTTGCTTTTGCAGACAGTGAATTTATCACTGGCAATCCAAAGGACCTGTGTATCTGTTGCCGTAATAAACTGCACTTAATTGCATTGTTCCTGGCCGTGACAGTTCTCCTTGAACGCGACTAGAGCGAGGGCGTGCTGCGTTGGTGGTGGATCCGTGGCCGTGATAGTTCAGTACCCTGAAGCCGACCGCACCCGTAACGGTCAATCGGCTACACCCCTTAATGCGACACTACTAAAGGAAGAAGATGACAGGGCTTGCACGCATCGCATTAGGCTTTGCATGTGAAAACACCCCCAAATAATTTCACATGCATTTAACGTTTTTAAAGGGAAAAAACCAGGAAGGTGTAGTCCTTCTGTAAGCTACAGCTCTTGATAGTTAAGGCATCAGCATTCATTCCTTTGCTTGACAACAAACTATGAACATACAGAAGAGTTAAATATTTTCATTGCATTCTTAAAGGCGATTTTTCAGACTTGTGCTTCAGTTGTTGGAGTTGAAGAAATCGGTAGACGCCCTTACTTTTACGTTAAGACCAAAATCTTTATCTAAGATTGTGTTATCTAACACAACTATACTCCCACCCCCACATGCTTTTTGGAACTTCTGAAAGATCTTTCTGCAGTCCCACTCTGATGGTCTTTCAGTAACATACAAACTGCCGTGGCAGATTCTGTTACGGTGCTTTTCTATTGACAGTGTGCATAACACTCAAGGTAAAGCCCCTCATTTTGCAGTGGGGACATAAAGTGTTTCTTTGGACGCTGCTGCTTCTGTTAGTACTCATTTTTTCAGAAACTTGTTGAACCTGAGCTGTGCCTACCGCACCAACGAATGCTTTCATGACACAGTATTTTGTCAAAGCAGTTTTGCTTCTTGGAGCTACAGAAGCAGCTCTGGCTACATGATAGGGAACTGTGCTGCACTGGCAAAAACAGACTTACTTACAGACTTAACACCACTTGCTAACTTGATCTATTTCAAATCTCATTTTAACTTTAAAGAGCAATCAGTTTTGCGGTTCCTGTCTTACTAAGTTGCCTTGTTTTGCATGGAAGGTCAGCCTGTGAATGTTTTGCTTTATTGCATGCTTCAAAAAAAGGCTGAGAGGAAGAGACTGGAGGAACCTTTTCTATTCTATAGACTTTCCCCCACGAATGTGGAATTGCAGGCTACTTGGATGAATGTTCGAATGTAAGGGAGCAAGCCTCAGCCAAAGGAGGTAGAATCCTTGCTTAAGAGGAAGTATCAGTGTGGGGACATCTTTGCTTAATGGGAGCCATTTAAACTCTTCATAGAAACTCAATAAGCTCTACATCTTATATTTGGAAAGCAGTATGGTTACGCAGCTGCTAACCTAATGACTTGAGTCTTCTGCTCTGCAACTTCAAATTTTGTTTTCAAGCAGTGCATACATCAGTTTAGGCTTTGGACAAGGAGATTTGTAATGCAAATAGTGATAAACCAGAATCAGTGCTACTGACGAGCGTAATGGTGAAATGCAGCAAATCAAGTGTTCCTGGAGAACTGTGAGATTACAAAACCAATAAGCCATGAAGCACTTTTTTTTTTTTTTTTAATCAATTCTTATATGCTGAAATAACACCTTCAAGAAAATCTGTTTATCCAGCCAGGCGACAGTGTCTACCTGTAAGCACAAAGGAAATGCCTTGAGAGTTCGTTTGCTGTATTTGAAGTTCTTATACCCTGCAGAAATAATTATTTAGAGTAACATGTAACTGAGGAGATCGTAGCAGGAAGTATATTATTTCTAGCATTAAATTGCTGCCCCGTTGCCAGTGCAATCTAGGGAGAGAACTGTATATAATAGTTAAACTCCCCTGGACTGACTTACATTATAAAATATTCTGACAAAGTAAGCTCTAAATCACTTGACATTTTGAAGAGTTTTAAACGGGTACAAAACCGAAGCTTTATAAACCAAGCAGCATTTATAATGCTTCATATATAAAAACAATGCCTATTTTTAAGATTAGTTACATATCTATGTAGATACGCTTGCTGGAAAAGCCAGGTCTGTTGTAGACCAAATGCTGCAGATTAAGACTTGTGGCTTACCAGTTTCATTTCTGTATTTTCTTGGAAAAAGTTTTGAGTTAGAGTTTAAATATAAAATGTAAATACTGTACAGATATATATTGAAATAAGTATTTCTTGGTGTACACAGGTGATATGCATGACAAATACTCTGTATTGATCATTGTTAAAAACGTAATGTTCTGTGTAAATCCACTGCGTATTAATCTTTTCATTTATCATCAAGAGCTGTTACTTAAGCCTGGACATTCTCAAAAACAAAGTGTGAAACTATATACCATTGTGTAGCTCCTCCTTTATCAAGAGTACATGCAAGATAATTGCTCCTTTTTTCCCTTTCCAGAGGATGATTCGATTTTATAGCATGGATTATAACCGCTCTTGCAAGTGACCTTCTTTTAAGCACAACAGTTTAAATGATCAGGTTACAGAGAAAACCCTTTCACTGCAAAATAGATTCAATAAAGACTTGTGGCTTACCAGTTTCATTTCAAAACCCAAGTTGTTGGGTTTGATGGAAAAATGGTTGGTTTGGACGGTAAAAAGGTCGTCGGTTTTGATGGTAGGTTTAGTCTGAGTATTGAAGGCTTCCATCAGTAAGCTCTGCATCTGAAAGACAAAGGGAAGAAATGTCATTCCCTGTTGTGATACTCAACATGGAACTGTCTGGCTCAGTGGTTTTCTTTCTAAAGAGAGAAGTCACAACCCTGCACATGGCTTGATCTGCTCTCTGACTACAGGGCTGAACTGACTGTTGAAGGCAGCTTCCAAAGCCCTCCCATTAAACTGACTGCATTTCAGTTCCGTGCTAAAATTGGTCAACTGTACAGAATATTAGGACAAAGCTACCTGCTTTGATAGCAAATGGTAGACCTTAGGTAAGTTACATTCATTTGAAGGTTTGACTGGACGGCATCCTTGTTTTACTAGTGATCTTGTGGTCAAGCTGACCAAATCCTAGCCACAGAACAGAAGCGTTCAGAAACTGGCTAGAGAGAGCACTTAGGAATGCAGGAATTTAACTGCTTTAACGCTGCTCTTTCTCTCACGTATCTGGAATTTCCTTAAATCACAAATTATCACCAGCTATCCTTGTTAATTTATTCAAAGTAACATGAGTCTAGGTGAAAAGGCACACTCTAACAAGTCCTCAGTTGTTCCTAGTCTGCTCCTAGCTTACTTGAGAGGTTCAATACAGTTAAAAATAAATAAATAAATAAATAACCTGCTGAAGTAGCCTGAAGTAGTGGAAAACTCGGAAAATGTCCCAAGCCCTACACACCCTCCAGTTGTAATCAATGCTGCAGATGATGATGAAGATGATGATGGTGAGCATGGTTTGGTTCTTGGAAGGAATTTGTGCTGTAAATGATTGTGTAAGTCTTTGGTTCTTGGAAGGAATTTGTGCTGTAAATCAATGTATAAATCACAGATGACCTGAGGTCTGACTAGCGATAGGGCAGGCAGTCTGGTCAGGTCACTGGTGGCTTTGTCTGGCAATCAGTGGACAGAACCTGAAATGTTGGAGGAAAGCTTAGAACCCCTCTTGGCTTTAGCTGGTCTGTTGTGTAAAGCTCTATGTGAAACTAGGAAGGAAATTCCTTTTTTTTTGTCTGAAGAGTAATATGTTGTGTAGTAGTTAAAGCTGCAGAGAGAATCTAGAGTCCTAGATGTTTTGTCCTAGGGTAGTCTACTTACGAGTTCATCAGGTCAGTGTAGCTGTATCAAAAAAAAAAAAAAAAAAAAGCTTTTTTATAGGAACCATGGACTGAAGTGTCATTGCATGAGCTACATAATCACGAACAATCTGGCCTATGCATAACTGAATAGATTTTTCCCCTTCAGACCAGCTTTCTGTGGAAGGAGAAGAAACTAAAACTCCCGTCCAGCAACCAGCTGAGGAAGGCCAAAATGGATTACGGATGATTTCCACTCGGAAAGCCAGTGCTACTACTGCTAAACAAGGTATTCCAGCACCTGTAGTAGGATAAATCGGAAGGAGAACTTGACAATTAACTCAAAAGCAATGTGGCGTAGAAACACAACAGAATGTAGGGGTGCTGAATGGACTCGGTTATTTCCATGATCTCATTTCTCCCTGATACCATCATGTGCCCATTGGGTCAGAAAGTTGAACTCCTTTTCTTTCCTTTTGGAGAACAAAACAGGGTCACAGCATGGAGTTTAAATGGCTGCACGTGCAGCCTGGCAACCACTGTTGAAAGCCATATCTAACGATAGAGGGATCTAATATCACGTAAATGGATTAAAATTAAAACTACAGTTTTTACCCTGAAGGGTGAAAGGAGGGGCAAAATGCCATTGATTCTATGGTTGTTTCACTTGTGAGGAGTGTTGACAGGGTTTATTCTAAATACTTCTGAAAGTTCCTGAGCACTAAGAAGCCTGAGGATCTGTGGTCCTCAGTGAGTGCCTCTAAGCCTTAGTCTCATTAACTGTTTTCTGTTTTCAGAGGACGGTCTGAATTTTGGAATAAAAACACTTGAAGAAATCAAATTGCAGAAAATGAAGGAAAAAACTAAGAGACACGGTGGTGAGTTAATATTCCCTACTTTCTTACCCTCTTCACCTTCATCCTGTGTGATGATTTTTCTTTCAAAAAAAAACTCTTCCAGTAATACCGGGTAGCTGGCTATGCTTTGGTGAATCCAACTATTTGCCAAAGAAGTGAAATTTGATTGGCTTCAGAATGGCAGGTGATGGTGGCTGGGAGCTGCCTGAGGGATAGACTTCCATGTTTAGCTGGGGGCATCGAGCAACCTGATTCTCAGCCAGCTGGTATTCTAGATGGGAATTCCAAGGGCAACCAGAGGCAAATTAGTCACCTCTCTTATTTGCATGCTCTGGTCACTGTATGTTTGACAGTAATGAATAATTACAGTTTTTTGTTCTTCGTGATAGTTTTTTCTGTTTGGTAAACTTCCTTATGTTTTGCTTGCTCTGAGCAGAAGGTCCTTCAAGATCTTCTCTTCCTCCCGTCGATTCTATGATTTTTCCTGCTCCGGAAAAGGAAAATGTCCGGACAGTGGTGAGAACTGTGACACTGTCTACAGAGGAAGGTAATAATTCATGCTTTTGTTTTGATTTCATTACTCCTAAACTGGAAGGTTAAGCAAGAAGGAAGGCAATTCACCCCTGTTAGCCTCCTGGTGCTGCCGCCTTCTGTTCAAAACATGCTTTTATGCTGAAAGTCCCTGGTTGTACTGGAAAGCTTTGGTGCTCAGGTTAAGTGCAGTAGCAGGAGAAAGAAAAAAATGTGTCAGTATGCAAATAGGGGGATAACTGAAAAACAGGAGAGTAACGAGAAGAAAGAGCTCTAGAGGACAGTGCTATGTAAGAAGCAATTTCTGAAGCTTTAAAGAGGCTGACAGTGGCACGTGTGGACAGTAGTGCGATAGGAGTCTGTGTATAAATTATATTGTTTAGAGTTGTGCAAATTCCTTTGAAAGGGAAAGAAGTGAAGAAGTACTGGTTCCTCTTGCTCGAGTTCTGAAGCTCTTCTGACAGCCACTATCAGAAATCTGCCTCTAGGTGTGTGTTTATTTTCCGCTTGTGCCTTGTCAAGGTTTTAAGCTGCTTCTGTGAACCATCATATACAATTAGAATAGAGCCACTGCCGGGAGCAGGAATTTGAAATGCAGTCTGAAAAAGTAATCAAGTAAACTAGCATTTCTGTGTAGCAACTCTCTCTGGATAGGGCTGGTCTTCAAAATACAACAAGTGGCTCAGAGGAGGAGGAGAATGTTAGGCTATTGTCCTAAGATGGGTTATTGGGAACGCTCAGGCTTAGTTTTCCTTAGTGCTGTGACAAATTTTGGAGACTTAAACTATTGTTGGACTCTCTTTAAATGCTGATGCTTCTCATTTCTTGATGATGACAGGGAAGGCTGCTAAGCCAAAGGGAGAGATCCATGTGAAAACACTGGAGGAAATCCGTCGTGAGAGAGCTCTTCGAGGAAGTCAAGCCAAAGCCCAGGCTGAATGGCATGGTAAAACCAAAGATCCCAGCGCAGGGGAAAAAATTGAGGGTGAGCCCAAGAAGCAGAGTGTGCTCACTCTTTCCGGGCCCAGCAAAGTGCAGTCGAAGGAGCCAGCAGGTAAAGCCAAGCCAGAAGGAGAAGTGCGTGTTAAAACCTTGGAAGAAATAAAGCGCGAGAAAGCTCTGCGGATGCAGCAGAGTGGAGGAAATGTGCCAGCTCCCCCAGCACAACCTGGACCTGCCCCAGCCGGGCAGAAATCGTTATGGAACACAAAGCTATCAGGTAATAAGATGCTTTAATACCTGCCCCGGTGAGGTGCTTCCCATATTGAGCAAGTTCCGTTTGCTCAGGATCTGCTTTGCTTTTTCCTTCAATGCGGAGGATAAAAGAGTTTAAGGCTACAAAGTTCAAAGGCAAAGAAGGGCCAGAACATGCAACCATGTCTGTTTTCGTTAATTACGTGATGGTATTCTGTATTTCCCACTAGAAAATTAACACATTGAGGGGCTTTTTAGTCTAATTTTGGTATTCTGTTTTTTTCTGCCATCTGTTTATGGTATGAAGTCCTCCCTGTGTTGAGTTCAAGTTCACCTTCCTCTTTGGCATGTGTTGCTTAACTTGACACGTGTATGTGTTTGTAAAGCATGCATCAGCGTCTTAATGTGGGAGGCCAGTTTCTGTCAAAAATGACAGAGGATCAAAGGCCTCGTTGTTAAGATTATATCAACTTTGTAAAATGAGATTGTGTGAGGGAGATAAGGAGGGCTTAAAGGCTGCATGCACTGCACATTGTAACATTTCTCCCTGTCTCACGGGACACGAGGAAATAAACACACAAAGAAAACAAGTACCCAGCTTTCTTTCGTTTCTTCTCCTGCCAGCCAGACGTTAGGTCAGGAATGGGAGACTAGAATATGACTCTACAAATTTGGATTTTGTAGAACAACTTAATAAATTTTGTGGGACATCACTGCAGGGGAGAGGAAGCTGGTACAACAGTTGCATACACTCTCTTGTCTTACTATACCTGCTGCTTTTCCTTTCCTAGAGGGAGCAAGACTTTAAATACAAAAGCTGTCAACATTTGTGAATCTTACTAGACTTCATACAATGTCTTAGAGTATTGCTTGCACTTGGGATCGCTCTGTGTCTGAGTTTCCCTCGTCCTGGATTATGATTTACTGTAGCTATTCACTTTCCTGGTTCCTTTGTATGGATTGTTGGTAGACGGAGTTTACTATGTGGAAGATATTGCTGAGAATCCAGGCAATGGCAGTGTAATTCTGCTGGCCAAATACAGTTAACTGTGTAGACGGGCCGTGGAAATGAGGAAGAGAACGTGGATTTTTCATGAGGCAGAGCAAGACTGTATCAGTTCTCTCTTCCTTTTACTCTAGCCAACTTTAACATGTTTGCGAAGCCTTGGGATGGGAAAGTCGCTTCCCCCAAGAAGAAGGCACTGAAACGTAAGGCACCTGGCAGTTTTCCCTCTGCTGTAGCAGCTGTGAAACCACGGACTGCCTCTGACGCTGACACAATGGGACCTCCAGCCAAAAAAGCAGCTATGGTAAGGACAGGGGCTAATGCAGAAATGGATCCCTTGTAAAATTTATACCCTCCTCTAGGAGAAAAGATGGAAAACTCAAATGTTCTACAGGCCTTCTGTTTCCTTTTAAATCCAGTAGCTGCCTACAGAATTCTTGTAGTACCCTTCCATATTTATTAGATTAATGGCACTATTTACTTAGTCCTCTGTGATTCTGTGATTTCTCTGGTGTGGAGGATTTTGTCCATTAATGCTGTGTTCTTAAAAGACACAAGATCATTAGTAACCTCCAAGTGAATATTAACTTTCTTCAGGAGCACCTTGGTTTTGTATTTTGGCTAAGGCTCCGCAATGCCAGAGGAGAAGCAGCATGGAGGAAAAAGCTAGTAAGGAACCTTTTACCCATGAGTCCTAAATACTGTTTTGCTGCTTTCTAGGCTGTTCCAGCCACGCTGGAGCACGTCCCAGCCACCAGACTTGAAGAAAATCCCCAAAACAGGTGATGACCACAACTTGTTCTTTTTCTCAATCGGTGTATATCCCCAGTGAAACATAAGTTCTGTCACAGGTGGGGAAAAAAGGAGGGTTCTGAGATAATTAAAGCCCAAATCCATCAGAGGAATAAGTTACGTGAAATGACTTTCTAGCAGCTAGCAGGAATGCTTAATTAGACTTACTTTCTTTAAATGCTGCAAGTCGGTACAGCTTTCCAGTGACTTCTTGCTCTGTCTGAATACCTAAATGAGGATGAGGTGAAGTTCTTCTACTTCCTTGTGAGGTGATAAATGATGAGTAGTGTCCTCTGCCTTTTGGTCCTCAAGAATGCCACCCGAACAAACATACAAGGTGACAAGAGTGCAGGGAGAGCAGAGGGAAGTGATGGCTGCAGATCAGCTTCCTGTAGTGGGGAGCAAACTCTGCTGAGTGTGCCGTGGGAAAAATGACTAACTTAGTAAACAGATATTTGCAGATGGAGACTTCTTAACATTTTTACAGGAAAATTAAGCAAGGTGGCAAAGTGCCTCTTGCTACAAAAATTGAACCATCTCTGCTAGACTCCGGGTGCTCTGGCTTCACAGTGAAACCCCCAAACTGAAAAATGTACCTGCTAATATATTGGGCTCTAAATGTAGCCCTGGGTTAATTGAATAACAATCCCTGGGTAAGATTGAAGTGCAGGAGGGGTTGGCTACGGTTTTAAGAGCCGGTTTGCAGAAAAGGGATTTCCCGTTAAGAAATGGCATATACTGATTGTTCTCTTCCTTGCTCTGCCAAGACCTGAAGCACATCTTGGAAGCCAGGCAGAATCCGTGGAGCCAATGGAGTTCTCAAGCTCGACTTCAGCTTCTTCCCAGCTAGAAGAAGCAAGGACACGCCGGCTGAGTTCCACAGGCAACGCGCCCGTATCTGTAGACGAGGATTTAGAGATGCTACTTTGGGAACTCTCAGACGGCATACTGGAAGCCGAGCTCGACTTGGACCCAGGGAAGGATGAGGATGACCTCCTCCTTGAGCTTTCCAAGATGATTGATGATTGAACTGCATAGTCCTATGGTATACTAAAAAAAAAAAAAAAAAAAACAACAAAAAAAAACTCTTCTTCTTGTTGGATACCCTGAGGTGATCCTTTTTCTAACTGAGGCTTTGCAATGAGACTTAAAGCACAGTTGGAACTGGTAGAAATTGGCAGGATCTGCACTCAGTTGTCCTAAGTTTTCCTGCTGGTCAGAGTTAAGGTCTTGTGCATGGTTCCGTAACTATAGGTGGCTACCTTTGATATCAAGAGGACAAAACACTTGTTTCTTTTGGCACAGAAAGATGTCCATCGGCACGCTGTGGTGGCTGTGAATTGACGTAGTGATGGAGCGATGCTCTGAAGGCTTAAACGGAAAGCTTCTTCCTTCCGCCCCCCCCTTGGCACAGCTCGATGTTGGGCACATTGTGAAGCCTGAGTGTTCTGATTTCTCGGACAGTTGATACCCAAATCCCGGAGTTACTATGTCAACTCTTGACTTTTATTTGTGTATGCCATTGTTTTGACTGTAATCTTTTCAGATGATGAAGCTGTAGGGGCGGGAGGGAGCAAAATAATTATTCTAGCGTTGTGGACCAAACATGCTGCCAGGAGTGGTGGTGGTGGGGTCAGCCCACCCGGCCTTACTTTCAATTATCAGGGATGATAAAATGGTGTGAAAAGCAGCAGCTCTGCCATACGGCTACGCTACCCCCACTCCCTTCTCTTGTGCTGTACCAAAGTTCCCCCAAGCTTTGGTTGGTGCTTTTTGCTGGAGACAGTAGGACTCCAGGGTGAGTAGTCGGGACTCTCCTGCAGTAACTGGGTCAATTAAGGGTTGGTTTAAGTGCCTCCTGGTTTTTAAAATTGCTCCCCTGAGCTGCTGGCTCTGCTGCCTGCTACAGCAAATGTTCGGGTGCCATCAGCGTCGCACTTGGGCGTGGGCACTGACCCTGCGGAGGAGAGCTGAGACTCGCGTGTATTGTGTACCCTGCCGCCAGTGATCGTTTTCCCCTAGCAGATCTATTTTGAATCATTTCCCTAAATTTTAGAGGAACTTTAGGCTCTTTGTGCTATGATTTGTGAAGCTGTAGGGGCCCTCAGGCATTTGCTGCTGGCAGAGGAAAACCGCTTGTCGAATTTGTTGTAAATACTTTCTGTTTGGACAACAACGCCTGTGTGTGTGTGTGTGTGTGTGTGTGTGCACGCGTGCGTGCTTTGACGACCCCCTGCGACGCCCCAGCTCCGCGAGGGAAGCTTTGAAGCGGCTCTGGGAAAACCTCTGCGGAAGAAACCGCTGCTAGTGACTTGCGGAAAAGGGACTCCACAATCAGTGAGATTGTAAAGTAGGTATGTTTATTCAGCGCTGGGCAGCACGGGAGGTCGTGGGCATGAAGATTGATGACTCTTCCTCGTCACCGCTAGTTGACCTCTTGTCTTTGCACAGACTCAGTTGCTCCTTGGCTCTTGTCCATCTGCAGGACCAGTTTCTCCCAGTTTCTTAAGACAGGCTCACTCTCTTATCAGGAGACTGACCTTGGTAAGGGGCCCAAGGCTTCTTGCTTTAGTTAATTGGCACAATGCACCATAGTTAGCAAAGACGCTAAGTAGCATCCTAGTTTAACGCTGTCAGCGCTCTATCTCTACTTGATAAGATTCTCCTAACTCCCTCTCTCACTGGAGCCCACGCAGCCCTCCGTCCTGCCGAAGGACTTCACGGGGACTTCTGCCGGCTCCGGGTGCCCGCACACACACAGAAATGGCTTTGAGAGAAAACAATCAGGAGGAGGAGAGCTCAGAGACTGCGGCCGGCTTCGGCCACCTTCCCCTCGCTTTCCCTCTCCGTGTTCAAACTGAGCACTGTTCTGCCGTCAACCTTCGCTGCCTCTGCCCACGGCGCTGGGCTTTCGCGTGTGCCATTGCTCCTCTACATATTTTATCCTTCCTTTTGTAAGGAATGGTCCAGCAATTCGTGTCACTAAGGGATTTGAAGGGTTACCATCGAGGCCCGGGTCTAGGTGATAAGAGAACAAAGGGGTTTTTAGGGAAAAGTGCTGACTACTGCAGGGGATGTTGCTAGAGTTTCTGAAATCCGGCGCAGAGGCTCCCAAACGAGGAGGAAGGGGGAGCTGAAGGACAATTGAAGGACAAAAGCCTGAGAGGAAGACAACCAGCATTCAGCCCGAGCAAGCCCCGAGAGACCACCAGAGACTGGTACGCAGGCGCCCCTGGGAGGGGT
This sequence comes from Anser brachyrhynchus, assembly GCF_964034855.1. Lineage (NCBI taxonomy): Eukaryota > Metazoa > Chordata > Aves > Anseriformes > Anatidae > Anser > Anser brachyrhynchus. The sequence continues at coordinate 256,359 of NW_027664018.1, forward strand.
TTCGGATTCCGGAAACCAATTCTAATAACCCTGCCTCTTCTCGAAGTAGTAATGAATATGTATTAGCCTGGGAGCATCAAAACCAGCCGCCTTACGTAACAGGCGTGCGTCCTGGGGGAGCAGAGACTCCCGGCGCACCCAGCGCTGCTTGCTTGCCTCTATTCGTTTAATAAATTGTAAACTTTGATTTGTCCTGGTTCCAGTTAGGACAGAGTTAATTTTCCCTCATAGTAGCTGGTAGGGTGCTATGTTTTGGATTAGGATGAGAAGAGCGCTGATAACATGCTGATGTTTTAATTGTTGCAGAGCAGTGTTTACACCAGGCCAAGGACTTTTCGGCTTCTCGCTCTGTCCTGCCAGCGAGAAGGCTGGGGGTGCAGCAGGAGCTGGGAGGGGACAGACCCAGGACAGCTGACCCAAACTGGCCAAAGGGGTATTCCATACCATCTGACGTCATGCTAAACAATATATAGGGGTGGCTGGCCGGGGTGGGGGGGCCAGCTGCTCGGGAATAGGCTGGGCATCGGTCCGCGGGTGGTGAGCAATTCCATTGTGCATCACTTGTTTTCTTACACATTATTATTGTTAATACTATTATCATTATCACTATTATTATTATTATTGTTATTATTATATTCCTGTCTTAATAAACTGTCTTTATCTCAACTCACCGGCTTCACTTTCCTGTTTCTCTCCCCCATCCCAGAGAGGGAGGGGGGAGGGTGAGCGAACGGCTGTGTGGTGTTTAGCTGCCAGCCAGGTTAAACCACAACAGTCCTTTTGGCGCCCAACGTGGGGCACGAAGGGTTGAGATATCGACAAATCTGACCAGAGTGTGTTAAACTAATATTGGTATAAGTATTGGACCTGCTTAATAGTTGCTAGTCACGATGTTGATTGCCTTAATCTCCAGTCTGCTATACCTGTATTCCAAATTGAGTTTTATGGTGCGTTACTTTCTGTATGTGCTCCCTGTTGCACTGTTTATCCTTTCCGGGCCCTGGTTTAAGATTGTTATGGTACTGTGCGGTGTAACAATGGCTTATGAAATGATGAAATATCTGGTCACGACTTTAACCTGGTATTTGTACTCAGCACTGACGTCGACTCTATACTTTGGAAACCATATCTCGGAAACTATTAGCAATTACACCTATTGCCTGTTTTCGTTAGGGAGCCCATCTGTGAAGGGGACAGGGGAAGACATGTTTCCCTACCTGTTCACTCTCCCTTTCTCCTTCACCACCACCCTCTTATCCCCCGAGCTAGTTACGGTGGTTCTCCGAGATGTTGAATATCCTTGGGATACTCAGACCAGCCTGCTCTTGTTGTTATGTCTCCTGAATGCGCTTCAGGTTTTGTTGAGTGTTAAACAACTACTTAGGAATCTCATCCGGAGATCTGTCTTGAGGCGGGATAGTTGCGAGTGGCAGGGAGTGTGGGAGGATATGGGCAGGTTTCTAGAGCAGTGGTCACCTCCAGTGTTTTGGACATTCACCCCTGAACAACTGCAAAATCCTAAAAAGCTGGCAGAATGCTTGAAAAAAAGGTGTCATGACTCTGGCAGTTCCAAAGTGACACAAATCACTGTAGCATGCTGGGGTCTGGCTTGTGCCTATCGAGCTGCAATTGATGCTACTAGCAACCTAGCTCCAGCTCCTGCAGCCGCTCCAGCTCCTGCAGCCGCTCCTGCTCCTGCAGCCATTCCAGTTCCAGCTCCTGCAGCCGCTCCAGCTCCTGCAGCCGCTCCAGCTCCAGCTCCTGCAGCCACTCCAGCTGCAGCTCCTGCAGCCGCTCCAGCTCCTGCAGCCACTCCAGCTGCAGCTCCTGCAGCCACTCCAGTTCCAGCTCCTGCAGCCGCTCCAGCTCCTGCAGCCGCTCCAGCTCCTGCAGCCGCTCCAGCTCCTGCAGCCACTCCAGTTCCAGCTCCTGCAGCCGTTCCAGTTCCAGCTCCTGCAGCCGCTCCAGCTCCTGCAGCCGCTCCAGCTCCAGCTCCTGCAGCCGCTCCAGCCCCTGCAGCCGCTCCAGCTCCAGCTCCCGCAGCCACTCCAGCCCCTGCAGCAGCTCCAGCTCCTGCAGCTGCTCCCACTCCTGTGTCTGGGTCAGAGAAACGAGCTGTAGCAGTGCAAGTTGACCCCGCAGAGGGTATTCCAACCCCTGTGGCAGACCCTGTGTCTGGGTTAGAGAAACGAGCTGTAGCAGTGCAAGTTGCCCCTGTAGACAAGGTGAAGAAATGGTATAGAGGCTCAGGTCGTTTACAACGCAAACAGTCTTCTGCTAAGTCTGGGCATAGTGAAGACGAGGCTGGGCCATCAAAGGTGCAGGAGACTGAAGATGAGGATGGGGATGTCGAAAAATCAACAGTAATTACCCGGACTCTATACCAGCGTGAGCTACGAGATGTGCGAAAAGATTTTGGTCGCTGTATAGGTGAGCAGCTTGTCACCTGGCTGCTCCGGTGCTGGGACACTGGAGCCAATTATGTGGAATTAGAGGGCAAGGAAGCCAGGCGGCTGGGATCCCTTGCTAGGGACGCATGCATTGACAAAGCAATTGGAGATGGAGCACGATCTCGCAGTCTCTGGAGGCGTCTCCTGTCAGCTGTGCAGGAAAGGTATCCCTTCAAGGAAGAACTTGTATGTCTACCAGGCAAATGGACCACCATGGAGAAGGGAATTCAGTACCTGAGGGAATTGGCCGTACGGGAAGTAATTTATAAGGACCTAGACGACGCACAAACATCCGCAGATCCAGATGCAGTCCAGTGTACACCACCTATGTGGCGGAAGTTTGTACGGAGTGCACCATCATCATATGCCAGCTCATTGGCAATAATAGCCTGGAAAGCGGAGGAGAATCCCCCAGTGAATGAAGTGGCTAAATTACTCCGGCAGTACGAAGGAAATCTCTCCTCTTCCCTACAGGCCTGTGTCTCGGCTGTGGAGAAACTCTCTGAAGAGGTCCACCAACTTAAAGAGAATTTATCTTCCCCTCCACCTGCACGAACCAGTGTCCACCAGCTAAAAGAGAATACTTTGGAGAAACTTTCTGAAAAGATCCACCAACTTGAAGAGAGATTATTTTCCTCCCCACCTGTACAAACCAGTGTCTCAGCTATTAGGGGTAAACATTCATCTATGCAAGGAAGACAATATGGTGGGCACACACACCGCGCCACCCTGTGGTTTTACCTACGTGACCATGGAGAGGACATGAGAAAATGGGATGGAAAATCTACTGCGACCCTAGAGGCACGGGTACGTGAATTGCAAAGGAAAACAATTGGGAAAAAGGAATTCTCTGAAAAGTTTGCTGCTCCAACTTCCAGCAGGCAGTCCTTTAGACACAGAAACGAAGATTCTGACCAGGACTAGAGGGGCCCTGCCTCCAGCCAGGGGGAGGAAAGGGACAATCGAGTTTATTGGACTGTGTGGATTCGATGGCCTGGCACGTCAGACGCACAGAAGTATAAGGCTTTGGTAGACACCGGTGCACAATGTACTCTAATGCCATCAAGCTATACAGGGCCAGAGCCCATCTGTATTTATGGTGTGACAGGGGGATCCCAGCAGTTAACTGTATTGGAGGCTGAAGTGAGTCTAACCGGCAATGAGTGGCAAAAGCACCGTATTGTGACTGGCCCAGATGCTCCGTGCATCCTTGGCATAGACTATCTTAGAAGAGGATATTTCAAGGACCCAAAAGGGTTCTGCTGGGCTTTTGGCATAGCTGCCTTGGAGACAGAGGACATTAAACAGTTGTCTACCTTGCCTGGTCTCTCAGAGGACCCTTCTGTTGTGGGGTTGCTGAGGGTTGAAGAACAGCAAGTGCCGATCGCTACCACAGCTGTGCACCGGTGGCAATATCGCACCAACCGAGACTCCCTGAGTCCCATCCATAAGCTAATTCGTCAACTGGAGAGCCAAGGAGTGATCAGCAAGACTCATTCACCTTTTAATAGTCCCATATGGCCAGTGCGAAAGTCTAATGGTGAGTGGAGACTAACAGTGGACTATCGTGGCCTGAACGAAGTCACGCCACCACTGAGTGCTGCAGTGCCGGACATGCTAGAACTCCAGTATGAACTGGAATCAAAGGCAGCCAAGTGGTATGCCACAATTGATATCGCTAATGCATTTTTCTCCATCCCTCTAGCAGCACAGTGCAGGCCACAGTTTGCTTTCACTTGGAGGGGAGTCCAATATACTTGGAATCGGCTGCCCCAGGGGTGGAAACACAGCCCTACCATTTGCCATGGACTGATCCAGTCTGCGCTGGAGCAGGGGGAAGCTCCTGAACACCTGCAGTACATCGATGACATCATTGTGTGGGGTGACACTGCAGAAGAAGTTTTCGAGAAAGGGAAGAAAATAGTCCAAATCCTTCTGAAGGCCGGTTTTGCCATAAAACAGAATAAAGTTAAAGGACCTGCACGAGAGATCCAGTTTTTAGGAATAAAATGGCAAGATGGACGTCGTCAAATCCCAATGGATGTGATCAACAAAATAACAGCTATGTCTCCACCAACTAGCAAAAAAGAAACACAAACTTTCCTAGGTGTCGTGGGGTTTTGGAGAATGCATATTCCAAATTACAGTCTGATTGTAAACCCGCTCTACCAAGTAACCCGTAAGAAGAATGCTTTTGAATGGGGCCCTGAGCAACGACAAGCCTTTGAACAAATTAAGCAGGAAATAGTTCATGCAGTAGCCCTCGGGCCAGTCCGAACAGGACCAGATGTAAAGAATGTGCTCTACGCCGCAGCCGGGGAGAATGGTCCCACCTGGAGCCTCTGGCAGAAAGAACCTGGGGAAACTCGAGGTCGACCCCTGGGGTTTTGGAGTCGGGGATACAGAGGATCTGAAGCCCGCTATACTCCAACTGAAAAGGAGATATTGGCAGCATATGAAGGAGTTCGATCTACTTCGGAAGTGGTCGGTACTGAAGCGCAGCTCCTCCTGGCACCCCGACTGCCGGTACTAGGCTGGATGTTCAAAGGAACGGTCCCCTCTACACATCATGCAACTGATGCTACATGGAGCAAGTGGGTTGCACTGATTACTCAGCGGGCTCGAATAGGAAACCCCAGTCGCCCAGGAATCTTGGAGGTGATTATGGACTGGCCAGAAGGCAAATACTTTGGGATATCATCAGAGGAGGAGGTGGTTCGTGCTGAAGAAGCCCCACTGTACAACAAGCTACCGGAAAATGAGAAGAAATATGCCTTGTTCACTGACGGGTCCTGTCGTATTGTGGGAAAGCATCGGAGATGGAAAGCTGCTGTATGGAGTCCTACACGACGAGTTGCAGAAGCTGCTGAGGGAGAAGGTGAATCGAGTCAGTTTGCAGAAGTGAAAGCCATTTAGCTGGCTTTAGATATTGCTGAACGAGAAAAGTGGCCAGTTCTCTATCTCTATACTGATTCATGGATGGTAGCAAATGCCCTGTGGGGGTGGTTACAGCAATGGAAGCAGAACAACTAGCAGCGCAGGGGCAAGCCCATCTGGGCTGCGGCATTGTGGCAAGATATTGCTGCCCGGGTAGAGAACCTGGTTGTAAAGGTATGCCATGTAGATGCTCATGTGCCCAAGAATCGGGCTACTGAAGAACATCAAAACCACCAGCAGGTGGATCAGGCTGCTAAGATTGAAGTGGCTCAGGTGGACCTGGACTGGCAACATAAAGGTGAATTATTTATAGCCCGATGGGCCCATGACACCTCAGGCCATCAAGGTAGAGATGCAACCTACAGATGGGCTCGTGATCGAGGGGTGGACCTGACCATGGACACTATAGCACAGGTTATTCATGACTGTGAAACATGTGCTGCAATCAAGCAAGCCAAACGGTCAAAACCTCTTTGGTATGGAGGACGATGGCTGAAATATAAATATGGAGAGGCCTGGCAGATTGATTACATCACACTCCCTCAAACCCGCAACGGCAAGCGCCACGTACTTACAATGGTGGAAGCAACCACCGGATGGCTGGAAACATATCCTGTGCCCCATGCCACCGCCCGGAACACTATCCTGGGCCTTGAAAAGCAAGTCTTATGGCGACATGGCACCCCAGAGAGAATTGAGTCAGACAACGGGACTCATTTCCGAAACAACCTTATAGACACTTGGGCCAAAGAACATGGTATTGAGTGGGTGTATCACATCCCCTATCATGCACCACCCTCTGGAAAAGTTGAACGATACAATGGACTGTTGAAGACTACACTGAAAGCAATGGGTGCTGGGACATTCAAAAATTGGGATACACATTTGGCAAAGGCCACCTGGTTAGTCAATACCAGGGGATCTGCCAACCGAGCTGGACCTGCCCAATCAAACCTGTTACGCACTGTAGAAGGGGATAAAGTTCCTGTAGTGCATGTAAGAAACATGCTGGGTAAAACAGTCCGGGCTACTCCTGCCTCAGGAAAAGGCAAACCCATTCGTGGAATTGCTTTTGCTCAGGGACCTGGATGCACTTGGTGGGTAATGCAAAAGAATGGGGAGGTCCGGTGTGTACCTCAAGGGGATTTGATACTGGGTGAGAATAGCCTATGAGTTGAATTGTAGTATGTTAATTATTATATAATAATGTATGTCATCACTACCATGATTGCTATATATCATAGATGAAAATGGTGATTAATTAGAATGTATTGGACAGAGTGTAACCTGAGCATGACATAAATGGTATGGAATAAGGGGTGGATATCTGTCCTGGTTCCAGTTAGGACAGAGTTAAGTAGCTCATAGTAGCTGGTAGGGTGCTATGTTTTGGATTAGGATGAGAAGAGCGCTGATAACATGCTGATGTTTTAATTGTTGCAGAGCAGTGTTTACACCAGGCCAAGGACTTTTCGGCTTCTCGCTCTGTCCTGCCAGCGAGAAGGCTGGGGGTGCAGCAGGAGCTGGGAGGGGACAGACCCAGGACAGCTGACCCAAACTGGCCAAAGGGGTATTCCATACCATCTGACGTCATGCTAAACAATATATAGGGGTGGCTGGCCGGGGTGGGGGGGCCGGCTGCTCGGGAATAGGCTGGGCATCGGTCCGCGGGTGGTGAGCAATTCCATTGTGCATCACTTGTTTTCTTACACATTATTATTGTTAATACTATTATCATTATCACTATTATTATTATTATTGTTATTATTATATTCCTGTCTTAATAAACTGTCTTTATCTCAACTCACCGGCTTCACTTTCCCGTTTCTCTCCCCCATCCCAGAGAGGGAGGGGGGAGGGTGAGCGAATGGCTATGTGGTGTTCAGCTGCCAGCCGGGTTAAACCACAACAGGTTTTTAGGGAAAAGTGCTGACTACTGCAGGGGATGTTGCTAGAGTTTCTGAAATCCGGCGTAGAGGCTCCCAAACGAGGAGGAAGGGGGAGCTGAAGGACAATTGAAGGACAAAAGCCTGAGAGGAAGACAACCAGCATTCAGCCCGAGCAAGCCCCGAGAGACCACCAGAGACTGGTACGCAGGCGCCCCTGGGAGGGGTTTCGGATTCCGGAAACCAATTCTAATAACCCTGCCTCTTCTCGAAGTAGTAATGAATATGTATTAGCCTGGGAGCATCAAAACCAGCCGCCTTACGTAACAGGTGTGCGTCCTGGGGGAGCAGAGACTCCCGGCGCACCCAGCGCTGCTTGCTTGCCTCTATTCATTTAATAAATTGTAAACTTTAATTGTAATCCTATTTGGCACTCAGCCATTTATAACACTTTTTATATTCGTATTTTATTTAAGGCTGTCTTGCCGCCCTCCCCCCCCCAGCCTCGCTGCTCGCCAATAAAGCTGGCGCAGGGACCCCTGCCTGCAACCATAGAGACGCGGTCCTCCCGGCCTGCTAGAGCGGCCCCCCCACGCTCCTCCAGCATCCCAGCGTCCCTTGCGCGCTCCCGCCCGGCCTCAGGGGCTTCCGGAGGCGGCCCAGCAGGGGCGGCAGGAGCAGCGAGGCGGCGGCAGACATGGCGTACCGCGGGCAGGACCAGAAGGTGCAGAAGGTGATGGTGCAGCCCATCGTAGCCTTCCTGCGGCCGGGGAGCGACGGGGGAGCGGGTGGTGGGCGGCCCGGGCCTCAGGGGTCTCGGCCCGGGCCTTGAGGCCTTGTCCCGGGGCCCTGGGGCCTCGTTGCAGGGTTTGAGGCCTTGTCCTGAGGCCTTGTCCCGGGCCTGGAGCTCTTGTCCCCGTGCTGAGCCCTTCACGCAGCGCCCCGGAACCTCATCTTCCGCTACCTGCAGAGCGTGAGTAGCGCGGGGAGAGGACGGGGAGGGGATGGGGATGGGGATTTGGGGGGGGTGGGGGGAGCGGGGAGGGTCCGGGGATCTCCCTCGCTGAGTTTTCGGCTCCCACCCGTTGCTCGGGGCAGGTTTGTGGGGAATGGAGAGCTGTGCGGCGTGCTGGTGGGTACAAGGAGCTGCTGCGCAGCCCGGCGTTTCGCCCTCGTGTTAACGGGAGTGGCATCGTGCAGCCGGGCTTGCAGGAGTGTTCCCTTGTGACTGGAAACGTGTCCTTCAGCAAACGTGTAGTATTCACCCAGTCATATAAGACTCTAAAATGTCAGACTGTTAATTGAAACTGCCCCTGAGAGTTGCTCCTTGGAGTGTTTGGGAGCTCTAGCGGCTATGGTTAGCGGGTATTTCTGAACACACGAGAGAGAACAAAACTGCTCGCGGTGTTTGTGTTCCAATTTACTCTCCTCCTTCGTTCTGCAGAGCTCGAGGATCCAGGTGTGGCTGAGCAAGTGAACGTGCGGATAGAAGGCTGCATCATCGTGAGTGTCAGCACGACCCCACGTTACGTCGTTAGTTTGTTTTCCCTCATTCACAATCCTATTTTTTCTTGTCAAGAAAAACTAGCCCAAGGGAAAAAAGAAATCGTGCTTCTCTAACAATTAGTCTTCATTGTCCAGCCTGGCTCAGCAAAGCTGACGATGGTTCGTGTTGTTGCTGAACTAATTGCCACTGTTGCCGATTTCTAGGGCTTTGACGAGTACGTGAATTTGGCGCTGGATGACGCAGAGGAGATTCACTCCAAGACAAAATCAAGGAAACAGCTGGGTGTGTCGTGTGTCTGTGCAACCTGAGTGACGCGCGGTCTGAAACCTGCCCGGGTGAGCCTTCTAGGTAGCAGCACTGAGAGGTACCAACCGTGTGACGAGCCTTGCTGTTGAAGTTCAGTGAGCAATTCCTGGCTACATCTCTGTCCCTGATGATTTTTGAGCTGCTGATTTTGCTGAATGAAGGAGAATCTGTCCCTGCCTGAGACCAGTTCTGGTCTTTGGAACGTGTAATACCAGGCGGCCTGCACTCTGCATGATGGGCAAAACCCTGCTCAACCACACGAAACACTTTCTGAAAACACGAGATTATTCTCAGGTTCTGGGCTCTCTCTAATCCCCTCTTTCCCTTCTCTGTGCTGCAGGCCGGATCGTGTTAAAAGGGGACAGCATCACTCTTCTACAGAGCGTTTCTAAGTAGAATTTGCCATCCTTAGAACAAAGGTGGCTGCCGTGCTGCGGAGTGACTGAGTGCCAGGGGAACGCGGCCCGCTGGTAGATAGGAAGTTATTTGTAACTGGGGTTGCATGCTGAGGTCAAAAGTCCTTCCTTTGTGGGAGCGAGTTGTTTGTAGCTTGAAACAATACGTGATGTATTTCACAAATAGCCATTTTTCACATTAACTGTAAATGTAAACCACAAATCTGCTTGTTTTCAGTCTCTTCCTTCTGTGAATGGAGAAGGAGGAGAAATATAGAAGCGTGGGCTTTTCTTTTTGCTGTGGATCTGATAAGTTTCGATAACGCTATGTGCTTTCTTGACCATTACATCTGCATTACGTGGCCAGGGTGGACTCGTTCAGGGCACGGAAGCCCCACACAGTCCTTGAGCTAGCAGGGTGCTAAGGAGGGTGTTGGAGATTTTGCATGCAATTGCAGCCCTTTGTTGCTGCAGTGACAGGTTCCTCAGATTCTTTCTAAACAGGGTTTAACTTGTTGAGAATCTTTTTGGGAGTGCTTATTGTGGATCAGTCAGTAAAAGTATCTTAGTGGGCCCGTGAGGGATTCAGGGCTGTGGTGCAGTAACCCAGTGTTTACAAGTGTTACTGCTACGCATGCTTGTCCAATAACGTCTCCAGATCAGAGAGTGAGAGCGGGCAACTGGTTCAGATTAAATCTGTCACTTCTTGCTGCTTTGGACAGAGCCTGTAGATTAAACCCTTGTGCTGTTCATTAAGCTGGGGTATCAGATGTGTCGGTTGGGTTTTTATCGTTTGATTTATTTTTTTTATCCGTTTGGAGATCTGTCTTTTCTATTTAAGTTTCCCCAAGAGAGCTGAGTTGCTTGATGCATCGACCAAAGAGAAGTTCCCCGGCTGACTTGGGACAGCCAGTCCCCTCGTTTTTCTGATCACAAAAAAAAAAAAAAAAGAAAAAGAAAAAAATCGAAGAAGAAAAATTTTGACTGTAACTGTAACTCAGAAACTAAGATTACCTAAATGGAGAGAAATGAATTTTGATGCACAGGCTGTGCTAGAAATCTGTTAATCAGCATTCAGTTTTTCAAAACTTCAATTTGTGTATCATCATCATGAAAATTAATAAATTCAAGGTGGGAGATCCTTTCCTGAAAGGGAAGGACAGAAATACGAGTCTTGCTGTGGGGCCTACCCAGCGCAGTTCTGCCATTCCGAGAAGTAATACGTCAGGAGTGTCACAGCAGACGTTCCCAGGAAGAAACCTTTGAGGGGCAGCACGACACACTTGATTGGCTAAAGCAGCTTCAGCTGGACAGCCTGCTGCCGGGATGGGTAATTCTAAGTTGTGTTCAAGTTGCTGAGTTCCTTTCAGCATGTAGTAAAGATGTAACGTGCCAATGTCGTTCGGGAACAGGAGGCATTACGTGTCACCAGCAGTGGGCACGTAGGGAACAAAGCAGTATCTTATGAGGTCCTCCACATCTGCCTTTCATTTTGTCCTTGGTTTGCCAGCTGGAGCTTTCAGGAGGTGAGGAAGGAGGCTGTCCCAGTGAATAGTTCAGGTGTTGCAGGGTATTTGTGATGCAGTGCTTGTAAAATTTACCTGCCCGCATCTCCTGTTACAGGCAGCCCCCCGCGGGCCCTGTGAGACGGGGAGCTGCTGCCCGGGGTTAGGCCCAAGGTGCCCTGTCAGGCCCAGGGCCGCCCTTCCCCTCGCCCTGCCCTTCCCTCCCGCTCCTCAGCCCTTGCTCAGGCCTTTTGGGCCGTCTGGCCGTCCGTCTGGCCGTCTGTCCATCCATCCGGCCGTCTGGCCGTCCATCTGGCCCTGTGTCCCTCCATCCCACCTCCCTGCCCTGTCCCTGCCGTCTCCCTGGGGAAGCAAAGAGTCCCTGGGCTGTCTTCAGGGGGGAGGTTCTGCTCAGGAAATTAAAGCTTCCCCCTTAACCCGCCTTGCGAGTTATTTTGAGTTCCAACCTTCTGCCTTCCTTTCGTAGCAGTGCCTCTGAGGGGTGCGCTGTAAGGTAGCCGTCATCTGGCGCGCTGCTCCTGCGTTTCCCAAAGGAACTGCCTTCGGGATCTGACTAACTCTGGATGCACGCGGTTGTCACCTTAATTTCTCCGTTAGTTTGCTGAAAACAACCCGCTTGGGTTGTTCAAACCCGCTTGGGTTTGTTCAAACTTGGATCGAGGAGGTCTCTGTTTCCTTATGCTGATGTTCACGATGAAAGTGCAGAAGGGATGCTTACTGTTGCCCGGGTCAGTCCTGTTGCCAGGATGGGAATGTTTAGCCTACCGGCCCTCTGGTGCTGTTAGGCTGCACTCGGAGTGTGAGCTCTGGGCCTTATTTGGAAAAGACTGCGTTATTTGAGTGTACAAACCCGAGATATTCTGCGGATAGGTGATTCTCAAACCACGTCAGAACCACCGCTGTGGCGTGTGCTGGAGTCGGACGTGCGTTTGACTGATCAGGCGGAGCAGGTGAATTGAATTTGTTGCTGGATGGCGAGGTGTTCTGGGGGAAGAGCTAGTCTAAGGAAAACTTCCTCTTACTGCCCCTTCCCATCTCAAATGGCCACTGTCTGGGGAAATTGCTTCTTTATGACATTAACTACAACGTTACAGTGAGGATGAGGAATCATCATTACTCCCATAGTTATTTGCTGCCAGGCCGCAGCGTAGATTTCAGAGATTTAAAAAAAAAAAAAGGAAAAAGAAAGGAAGTATGTATTCTTTCACATACTCTCTTTTCCCTGAGAGTAAATGTTGTAGCTTCAGCAGTACCCTTCCTCTGGAAACGATTCCCAGTGCCTGCTCAGACACTGGGGAGGAAAATGACAGAGAGAACAATGGAGGAGAGCCACCCGATACAAAGAAAGGAAAAAAGGGGTTATGGATGAAGGGAAAGCAACTACATAAAAAATTGGTGCTATCTAAAAATTGGTTAAGGGTTTGGGACCTGCAGGTGCTGCCTACACGTGCGTGTGTTGCAGTCGTGCCTGTTGCCACTGCGCAAAATGGAGAGAGCTTCTTTGTTGAATGCAGCATGTTAAAGCATGCGCCATTGCCTGGAAGAAAAGCACAGCCTTCCCTCGTGTGGGACTTCTTCCCCATTGATCTGTGGTTTACCTGAAGGTTTACCATAACCTGCATAAGTTTCAAAAGCAAGCAAACAACCAACCAAAAAACAACACCAACATTAAAGAGTGGCAAGGCAGATGCTCATCTGGGGACTCTGACTCATCGGTGACATCACCAAGCAAAGCACTGTGAGCGCTTCGGGTCGGGGCTGCTGCGGCGAACCTCGCAGCCGGGAGGGAGAGCGGGTACGGTTCGCCTCTGGCGGGTCTGTGTCAGCCCTCTGCCCTGGTGGCTTCGTTAGCAGTGAGAGTTTGACTGCTGTGTTCCCAGCTTTCGCTTCTGCACCGACCGTGTGGCAGAGCCCGCAAGCTGCTTCCTCAGCTGGAAGAGGAAGAGGAGTGACCTCAACTGTGCCGAGGTAAAGCAGAACTGTTGAAAAGATTTGTCAAAGATGCGGGTTGTACCAGCGCAGCCGCTGCAGCTGCAGCAGGTCCTGGAGCATTGGAGAAGATAGAGAGGGGTTTCTTCGTGAAAAGAACGCTGTGAAAGTGTTTTCACGCGGGAAATTAGGAGAAGCGCCTCTGTTGTTTGGATATCCTCTATTGACCTGGCACACGGGCATTACAGCATACCTGGCACACTCTTTGTATTGTTTGTAAAAAAAAAAAAAAAAAGTGTTTTAGGGCAGGCCAAAAACCTGCCTTGGCACTTCCACATCGCAGCAGTGCTTGCAGGCCGTGCATCCTGGATGCCAGGCCAGGATCTAAATCCGATGGTGCTGTTGGTAACGTGAAGTTCAGGAAGCACTTCTGGGTTTTTCTGCTCTTCCATGTGAATTTTTGCCCTGTGAAGGTGGTGTACTGAGCTCTTTTCTTACCAACAAATAGGTTTAAAAGCAGTTACAGCAAGGATGAGCTGTGCTAGCAGGGGGCTGTTCTGTGCTTCGACCATGGGAAGATGAATGGTTTACCTATGCACCGTTAAATATAGTTTGACACCTAGCACACAACACTTGCAGCCTGTGGGGTGCTTTAACAAGCAGGTAAATCAGCGGAGACTGTTTTGCAGCCAGGCTGATGCTGGGTGATTAAAAAGCAGGGTCAGAACAAGGAGTTTATGCTGTTCTTTCTTGCTTGTCATCCGACTGTCTGCTTACACTGTTCTAAAAAAAAAAAAAAACCACCAAAACGGGGTAAGCATCTTTAATACCTTTATTATAAATGGAAGGCACAAAACAGGCCAGCAACAGAGACTGTCCAAGAGAAAGACTTTGTGCTTTATAAACAAACAAGAAATTACCCTTAGGTAGGTGTGATAATCCTTCCCTAATGCATTTTTTGGAGTGCAAAAATATTTTGTTCCCTTCTTGCTCTTCTCTCCAGGACAAAGGCAGAATAGCCAACTGGAAAGTTAGACCAGGGAGGTCAGTTTGTTCCATACTGAGAAAGACAAGCCTGTAAAACAAACTAGACAGGTTTTCTTTGGACTAGTTATCTTCCTTCAGCAAAGGCAAAGTTTATGACACTTGTTGGCATGTATTTCCAGACCCCCAGCTACCGTGACTGTAGTGCATCTGTAATTCTTTTGTACAAAAAGAGTTCAAAATCTCGTAACGCAAAAACTTTACTAGCACCCTGGAGAAAAAAGAAATCTAAAACTCTTGCCAACTTCTATTACAGACCTGCTGAGTGCACCAGAGTTACTCATTTTTATTCAGGCTTTCAGGGGCTAGTTCAGTTGGTTTCTGTTCAGCACTTCGATCGCCATATTGGCAGATGTCAGTTAAAAAAAAAAAAAAAGCTTTGGAGATCTTTTTTAAAATGAGACTGCTTTTTATGGCATTTAGGGCTGTGAGGTATCCTTGGTTTTTGCTTTCTTCCCATTCCTTAGACCAGATCCATTCATACCCTGAACAGCGTTCTGGGTCTGTTCAGGAAAATGGAAGGCAACAAGCAAAATGATGAGCTCCTTGGGCATTCAAAAGAGCTCAATCTGGAAAAGATTTCAAGTCCAACTTCCATGCTAAGGAGCACCAGTAATTTTTAGAAGTAGATGCAGAGGAATCTGCATGGCACTAAGTGTGTTTCTGAAGGTGCTAAAGGTCGGAAGTGACGATTCCTCTCAATACTAAAGAAGAGAAGGAAACCTTGCACTTAACTACTGTTTTTATTCCCTTCGTCAAGCAGTCAAAACCAACAACTAATACGAGAACCCAACTTTTCCCCTCTTTACTTTAGATTTGGGAAAATTCCCTGCCAAAATAATACTTCCTGGAAAATTCACTAGTGTTTGTGTGAGTAAAAGGTTCCAACCTTTTATTATTAATTTGTAAGAACTATTTCATCCGCTTTTGTCCAGAAGAGTCAGAAATAATTTGCACAGAAATGTGCAGCATTTTAATGAAAGGATTCAGAATCACTCTAATTTGAACTTTATCTGGTCTGGTTGCAGGTTTTATGACATTTAGTGTCTTAAAAAAAAAATCAAAATATCTGACTTCACATCAGAAAAAAAAACCTGCTTGTGGCTAAATAAAATCTGTTGCAGCTCTGGTCATTGAAAAATCATTGGCTGTTAAATTGGACCTAAGTCATCTTTTCTAACCTTTCATGATCTTGCAGCAATGGATGATGATGGATATATGGATTAGGGAACAGCACGTGATGGCAAACCTGTGGTATTTGCTACAGCGCAGAAAGAAAACAAATTGCTTCCAAAAAATCAAACTAATTCAAAATTCTTGGTATCATGCAGCCATGCCACTGGCAAAGTGAGCATTGCCCTGCCTCTCAAAGCTTGCTGTATCCTTGATCTGCTGTCTTCCTGCTGTTAATTGATTGCAACTCTACGTGTCTGATCAGGGCTACGAGTTGTTCTCCATATGGATACCATACAACATATACTGTGCACGCTTGTGTGTATAGATATGTTTATCCTGTATGCATGTACATATGTATGCATATTTGTGTGCTGGCCCCCAGATCACTCATGGTATAAAGCATTGGCCTCGAAGGCATACTCATCAAAATATTTGGTAGATCCTCCATTTTTTTCTAGTTCCCTCAAAATGAGAGAGTTTTTACGCGCTCTCTGTGTCAAAAAGGCAAAACTTCTGATTTCCACTGTCGCTCTCGCTAACTTTCTATCACTCACTCCTCGTGTGTGTGTCTAAACACATATGTGTGTATGCGTATGCACATTTGTGTATTTGTATGCACTGGTGTGTTTTTTGCTGTACAGGTAATAAAGACGGGGAAAGGTTTTAGTGTTTTCTTAATAGGTGAAGAAATCTTGAAGACCAGAGATTGGAACATACTGAATTTTGAATAAAAAAAAAAAAAAAAAGTCAAATTGTCTGGCTGTGGAAGATGGATCCTCATTTTTGCAGCCACTTTGAATCACGAGTTCATCTCTAAAGGCACTGGGTTTTTTTGTTTTTGTTTTGTTTTGTGGGGGTTTTTTTTTGGTTTTTATTTTTTGAAGAGCTAACTAACCCTGGCTGTCTCCAGTCTGAGAGAGTGTTCAGATGGACTTGCTTCCTCCATTAGTTATAAGCTGTTTAAAAGCACATCCTATGTTTGAATTGTGGATGAGAGGCTCCCTTGGCAAAGTGAGGAGGCAAATTCTTCCTACCCCTTTATCATTAATTCACGGATTCAGTGTTGGTTCGGCCTCCAGGAGAAGTTAACTGGAAGTCTTTGAAGATCGATAACTTTGCTGAGGTTGTCCAGGTAGGTGAACTCGAAGACCCACAGTGACTGGAACGTGCTATTTAATGCGTCATACTGCGTTCTGTAGAAGTTACTCGTAGCCATAGTTGATCATTGCCTTGCATGTATGATCAGGTGGTTTTTGAAGAAGTGACTCCATTTTCAGGCTTCCAGGTGTGCTCCAAGGCATATTATTGAGGACGTGGAAGAGAACACTTGCTGACAAAGCTCCTGGCAGCTTTACAGAACTTTAGTTTAATATTGTGTTAGTTCCCGTAACAGCTGATTTCAAGGCATTGCTCTCCTCAAGAGACTAATTTGATGAACAGAAGAAAGCTGGAAAAATGCTTGTTACTCATTATTTTTCACTTGTTGGTACTTTGTTTAGGGTTACTTTTAAAAAGAAGATTTCACTGATCACAAGCCAGTGGAAGACTTTCAGCCCAAGCAAGGGTGAAGACAGCTCTCTCCAAGAGCAGAGGAAGTCCCTGTGGAGAGAACCCGAGCTTGTTATCAGAACTTGTCGGCATGTCTAAACAAGGAGACGATTGCTACTTCTATTTCTATTCTACCTGTACCAAGGTATGGCTGGGTTTCTTTTGCTTTGCTTTGCTTTGTTTTTTTGTTGGTTTTTTTTTTTTTCATTTTTTTCAGGAAGGGGTAGAGTAGGAGGAGGAGGCACACTGGTCTTTGGTTAACGTGATAACCAGATAGATTCTGAATTCAATCGTAGCAACCTGAGGCAGTAGCATGGACGTTTTTGAGGCTGTACTATATTTTCCTTGTTGGTTTCCTTTTGGTTACAGGGAGACAACTGTTCCTTCCGCCACTGCGAAGCTGCTCTGGGGAACGAGACAGTCTGCACGCTGTGGCAGGAGGGTCGTTGTTTCAGGAATGTCTGCCGATTCAGACACATGGAAATTGACGTGAGTGCCTAAAGATGTGTTCTCAAAATAAATCAACAAAAGCATTTTTCAGTGCTGTAGGTGTGCTGATTGTGCTTTTGCAGGATAGAGTCATTTGCTTTGGAATTACACTGGTTTCTGTTAGCAGGGGAGGGGGTGGGAGGAAGGAGAGGGAAATAAAATCAATGCCTTAGGTATGTCTTAGCAAGATTTTCTTTTAATTAGACGCCGACAGTATTGTCTCAACAGATGCAGAATAACCGCTAACTAGACTGCTAAAACCTGCTGGAGCAGGGGGGTAATAAACAGGCTGTACTAGCCTCCTGAGAGCAGGCTTGATAATGATCTATCAGGTCTCTTGTGTCCCGGAGTCCTTCAGATAATGCTGTTCTAGCTGCCTGGGCTAGGAAGCAGTGGGGAAAGTTAAAGGTGCAGAAGAACGAAGTCTCCAAGAAGTAGTTCTGGATAGAGTTAACGTAGGCAATTTAAGATGTTCTTTTTCCCTCTGAATAATCCTAGTATAATCCTAGGTGTATTAGTTTAACCCACCCTAAACTGATGTCTGAGAGTGCCTGTCTTCTCAAACTGAATGATGACAGGGCTAAACGTGCATAGTGGTTACAGCTTCTGCAAACTTTGTGAATATGCCCGGAAATACTATACTTCCGTGATAAACTGACCTTTGGAATGATGTTTCAGCACTGTATTGTGACAGCCCTATCGCTGTCGTGACCTGGAACTGTGCATCTCTTTGCAAACCTTAGGTGCATGTTATCACGAGCTTGTCTTTCTTTCTGTCTTCAGAAAAAGCGCGGTGAGATTCCCTGCTACTGGGAGAAGCAGCCAGTAGGCTGTCAGAAAGCCAACTGTGCTTTTCATCACGCAAAGGGACGTTACATCGATGGAGTCTTCTTACCACCAAGCAAGAGTGAGTTTAGGTCCTTTTTCTTTAAGTATTGAAGAATTAATTTTGCATATTACTTAGTGGGTGCCAATAGTGTAGGAGACATCAGGTAACCGTCCATTTGTGAGTGCAGGAAAAGGTCTGCAGTCCTAGGTGGTCAGCTAAACCGAGTGTACTGCTGCTGTACTGCTGGTATTTGTTTTCTGCTTTCATGCTCAGCTTCTCTCTGCTTTGTGTGATATTTGCCTTGCAGTTTGCTTTCTGTTGTTTCGTCCTCTGCTGGGTGGTAGGGAGATGTGTTGTTGTTTGAAGGCAAGTCATTGTTCACGGTGTAAACAGTGGCGGGATGGGCAAAAGGAGATGCTGAATTCATTGTCTGTGCAGGTTATCTGCCTTAGCTACCATCTTCGTGCATTGTGGTCAAAGTTTTAAACTGCCATATTACTGATGATCCTCCTCTTCCTCTAGCTACACTGCCAAGTCCGCCTGAGTCCGCGGACGATGATTTGAAAGTGGCTCAGATGTCACTGCAGCAAAACAAACTTTCTGTCCAGTCCCATCCCTCTCCATAGCTAAGGCGGGTGATGAAAGTGGAAAACTCGGAAAATGTCCCAAGCCCTACACACCCTCCAGTTGTAATCAATGCTGCAGATGATGATGAAGATGATGATGGTGAGCATGGTTTGGTTCTTGGAAGGAATTTGTGCTGTAAATGATTGTGTAAGTCTTTGGTTCTTGGAAGGAATTTGTGCTGTAAATCAATATATAAATCACAGATGACCTGAGGTCTGACTAGCGATAGGGCAGGCAGTCTGGTCAGGTCACTGGTGGCTTTGTCTGGCAGTCAGTGGACAGAACCTGAAATGTTGGAGGAAAGCTTAGAACCCCTCTTGGCTTTAGTTGGTCTGTTGTGTAAAGCTCTATGTGAAACTAGGAAGGAAATTCCTTTTTTTTTGTCTGAAGAGTAATATGTTGTGTAGTAGTTAAAGCTGCAGAGAGAATCTAGAGTCCTAGATGTTTTGTCCTAGGGTAGTCTACTTACGAGTTCATCAGGTCAGTGTAGCTGTATTAAAAAAAAAAAAAAAAAAAAAGCTTTTTTATAGGAACCATGGACTGAAGTGTCATTGCATGAGCTACATAATCACGAACAATCTGGCCTATGCATAACTGAATAGATTTTTCCCCTTCAGACCAGCTTTCTGCGGAAGGAGAAGAAACTAAAACTCCCGTCCAGCAACCAGCTGAGGAAGGCCAAAATGGATTACGGATGATTTCCACTCGGGAAGCCAGTGCTACTACTGCTAAACAAGGTATTCCAGCACCTGTAGTAGGATAAATCGGAAGGAGAACTTGACAATTAACTCAAAAGCAATGTGGCGTAAAAACACAACAGAATGTAGGGGTGCTGAATGGACTCGGTTATTTCCATGATCTCATTTCTCCCTGATACCATCATGTGCCCATTGGGTCAGAAAGTTGAACTCCTTTTCTTTCCTTTTGGAGAACAAAACAGGGTCACAGCATGGAGTTTAAATGGCTGCACGTGCAGCCTGGCAACCACTGTTGAAAGCCATATCTAACGATAGAGGGATCTAATATCACGTAAATGGATTAAAATTAAAACTACAGTTTTTACCCTGAAGGGTGAAAGGAGGGGCAAAATGCCATTGATTCTATGGTTGTTTCACTTGTGAGGAGTGTTGACAGGGTTTATTCTAAATACTTCTGAAAGTTCCTGAGCACTAAGAAGCCTGAGGATCTGTGGTCCTCAGTGAGTGCCTCTAAGCCTTAGTCTCATTAACTGTTTTCTGTTTTCAGAGGACGGTCTGAATTTTGGAATAAAAACACTTGAAGAAATCAAATTGCAGAAAATGAAGGAAAAAACTAAGAGACACGGTGGTGAGTTAATATTCCCTACTTTCTTACCCTCTTCACCTTCATCCTGTGTGATGATTTTTCTTTCAAAAAAAAATTCTTCCAGTAATACCGGGTAGCTGGCTATGCTTTGGTGAATCCAACTATTTGCCAAAGAAGTGAAATTTGATTGGCTTCAGAATGGCAGGTGATGGTGGCTGGGAGCTGCCTGAGGGATAGACTTCCATGTTTAGCTGGGGGCATCGAGCAACCTGATTCTCAGCCAGCTGGTATTCTAGATGGGAATTCCAAGGGCAACCAGAGGCAAATTAGTCACCTCTCTTATTTGCATGCTCTGGTCACTGTATGTTTGACAGTAATGAATAATTACAGTTTTTTGTTCTTCGTGATAGTTTTTTCTGTTTGGTAAACTTCCTTATGTTTTGCTTGCTCTGAGCAGAAGGTCCTTCAAGATCTTCTCTTCCTCCCGTCGATTCTATGATTTTTCCTGCTCCGGAAAAGGAAAATGTCCGGACAGTGGTGAGAACTGTGACACTGTCTACAGAGGAAGGTAATAATTCATGCTTTTGTTTTGATTTCATTACTCCTAAACTGGAAGGTTAAGCAAGAAGGAAGGCAATTCACCCCTGTTAGCCTCCTGGTGCTGCCGCCTTCTGTTCAAAACATGCTTTTATGCTGAAAGTCCCTGGTTGTACTGGAAAGCTTTGGTGCTCAGGTTAAGTGCAGTAGCAGGAGAAAGAAAAAAATGTGTCAGTATGCAAATAGGGGGATAACTGAAAAACAGGAGAGTAACGAGAAGAAAGAGCTCTAGAGGACAGTGCTATGTAAGAAGCAATTTCTGAAGCTTTAAAGAGGCTGACAGTGGCACGTGTGGACAGTAGTGCGATAGGAGTCTGTGTATAAATTATATTGTTTAGAGTTGTGCAAATTCCTTTGAAAGGGAAAGAAGTGAAGAAGTACTTTTACTCATAGACATTCACCTTAGAAAGGAATATTTCTCAGCATTTGTACCTAATAATATTCTGCTTGCTTATGCAGCTCTGTTCTGCACAAAGTATAGCTGTCAAGCAGACTCAGATTCATTCTCGACTACATTCAGCTGGAATTTGAGGCAAACACTGAGACTATGGATACTTTTTCTAAGTTAATTACAGTTGTAATATGAGTTTGTGTGGTTTAGCTGTCAAAACAGTGTCTTGCTGGGTTTTTTTGGACATGGGCTAACAGTATACTATTTCTATTGGCTACTGGTCTCTACGAAATAGAAAAATTTTACTTTTGTTTTAGGGGAGGAACCTGTGGTTCGACTAGATCTTGCTGAGAAACAAGGAAAACGGAAAGCCTCCGTGGGTAAGAACTTTTTATGAGCTGTTATTTAGGTGCCGCCTTCTCTATATGACTGCATCGAAGAGTATTTTTGACGTATGAGAGGAAAATGCGTTGCAGTGGAGATCTGTGTTGACTGCAGAAATGGCAGAAAAACCATTTAGCAGCTGAAAGGCAATTTTATGAAAATATGCTTGAAAAATAGAAGCTTGTGGTTGACTGTTCTCAAATCTTCCTGCAAAGAAATGTTCTTAAAATATTCCTTGTTTTCTCTGTCTGAAGCTGATGTAAGCGCCCTTCCCGTGAAGCGCAGCCTTGCTGAAAGGCTGCGGAAGAAGGTGGAGGTTCTGGGAAATGCTGACAAAGCACCAAAGAGAGGTACAGCTACTAAACAGGCATCTGGATGTGATTCACGGGTTTTGTATTTAGGCTTTCTGTTTGTCCTTTTCCTGCGATGTTTCTTTTTGCATGTTGGCTGAGGTCTTAATCACCGGGATTCAAAGTTACCTTTCCTGCCTTGTTTTCAAATGTGAACACAAAGTTGACGTTTATGCAGCCTCCCTAATTTGGTCTTTTTCTGTTTTGCAGTTCAAGTTCCCAAGTCTGTGAAGGAGAGACTAGGATTACCTTCTCAACGGACTAGTACTGCGAAAGGTAACAACTGGCTATTAAATATACTTTCTCCTTCTTCCTTTCCGTGAACTTAGACCGTTTTCATACAGCCCTAAAAAGGAATTCAAATGAAAACAAAGAACTGGTTCCTCTTGCTCAAGTGCTGAAGCTCTTCTGACAGCCACTATCAGAAATCTGCCTCTAGGTGTGTGTTTATTTTCCGCTTGTGCCTTGTCAAGGTTTTAAGCTGCTTCTGTGAACCATCATATACAATTAGAATAGAGCCACTGCCGGGAGCAGGAATTTGAAATGCCGTCTGAAAAAGTAATCAAGTAAACTAGCATTTCTGTGTAGCAACTCTCTCTGGATAGGGCTGGTCTTCAAAATACAACAAGTGGCTCAGAGGAGGAGGAGAATGTTAGGCTATTGTCCTAAGATGCGTTATTGGGAACGCTCAGGCTTAGTTTTCCTTAGTGCTGTGACAAATTTTGGAGACTTAAACTATTGTTGGACTCTCTTTAAATGTTGGTGCTTCTCATTTCTTGATGATGACAGGGAAGGCTGCTAAGCCAAAGGGAGAGATCCATGTGAAAACACTGGAGGAAATCCGTCGTGAGAGAGCTCTTCGAGAAAGTCAAGCCAAAGCCCAGGCTGAATGGCATGGTAAAACCAAAGATCCCAGCGCAGGGGCAAAAATTGAGGGTGAGCCCAAGAAGCAGAGTGTGCTCACTCTTTCCGGGCCCAGCAAAGTGCAGTCGAAGGAGCCAGCAGGTAAAGCCAAGCCAGAAGGAGAAGTGCGTGTTAAAACCTTGGAAGAAATAAAGCGCGAGAAAGCTCTGCGGATGCAGCAGAGTGGAGGAAATGTGCCAGCTCCCCCAGCACAACCTGGACCTGCCCCAGCCGGGCAGAAATCGTTATGGAACACAAAGCTATCAGGTAATAAGATGCTTTAATACCTGCCCCGGTGAGGTGCTTCCCATATTGAGCAAGTTCCATTTGCTCAGGATCTGCTTTGCTTTTTCCTTCAATGCGGAGGATAAAAGAGTTTAAGGCTACAAAGTTCAAAGGCAAAGAAGGGCCAGAACGTGCAACCATGTCTGTTTTCGTTAATTACGTGATGGTATTCTGTATTTCCCACTAGAAAATTAACACATTGAGGGGCTTTTTAGTCTAATTTTGGTATTCTGTTTTTTTCTGCCATCTGTTTATGGTATGAAGTCCTCCCTGTGTTGAGTTCAAGTTCACCTTCCTCTTTGGCATGTGTTGCTTAGCTTGACACATGTATGTGTTTGTAAAGCATGCATCAGCGTCTTAATGTGGGAGGGCCAGTTTCTGTCAAAAATGACAGAGGATCAAAGGCCTCGTTGTTAAGATTATATCAAGATTATATAAAATGAGATTGTGTGAGGGAGATAAGGAGGGCTTAAAGGCTGCATGCACTGCACATTGTAGCCTTTCTCTCTGTCTCACGGGACACGAGGAAATAAACACACAAAGAAAACAAGTACCCAGCTTTCTTTCGTTTCTTCTCCTGCCAGCCAGACATTAGGTCAGGAATGGGAGACTAGAATATGACTCTACAAATTTGGATTTTGTAGAACAACTTAATAAATTTTGTGGGACATCACTGCAGGGGAGAGGAAGCTGGTACAACAGTTGCATACACTCTCTTGTCTTACTATACCTGCTGCTTTTCCTTTCCTAGAGGGAGCAAGACTTTAAATACAAAAGCTGTCAACATTTGTGAATCTTACTAGACTTCATACAACGTCTTAGAGTATTGCTTGCACTTGGGATCGCTCTGTGTCTGAGTTTCCCTCGTCCTGGATTATGATTTACTGTAGCTATTCACTTTCCTGGTTCCTTTGTATGGATTGTTGGTAGACGGAGTTTACTATGTGGAAGATATTGCTGAGAATCCAGGCAATGGCAGTGTAATTCTGCTGGCCAAATACAGTTAACTGTGTAGACGGGCCGTGGAAATGAGGAAGAGAACGTGGATTTTTCATGAGGCAGAGCAAGACTGTATCAGTTCTCTCTTCCTTTTACTCTAGCCAACTTTAACATGTTTGCGAAGCCTTGGGATGGGAAAGTCGCTTCCCCCAAGAAGAAGGCACTGAAACGTAAGGCACCTGGCAGTTTTCCCTCTGCTGTAGCAGCTGTGAAACCACGGACTGCCTCTGACGCTGACACAATGGGACCTCCAGCCAAAAAAGCAGCTATGGTAAGGACAGGGGCTAATGCAGAAATGGATCCCTTGTAAAATTTATACCCTCCTCTAGGAGAAAAGATGGAAAACTCAAATGTTCTACAGGCCTTCTGTTTCCTTTTAAATCCAGTAGCTGCCTACAGAATTCTTGTAGTACCCTTCCATATTTATTAGATTAATGGCACTATTTACTTAGTCCTCTGTGATTCTGTGATTTCTCTGGTGTGGAGGATTTTGTCCATTAATGCTGTGTTCTTAAAAGACACAAGATCATTAGTAACCTCCAAGTGAATATTAACTTTCTTCAGGAGCACCTTGGTTTTGTATTTTGGCTAAGGCTCCGCAATGCCAGAGGAGAAGCAGCATGGAGGAAAAAGCTAGTAAGGAACCTTTTACCCATGAGTCCTAAATACTGTTTTGCTGCTTTCTAGGCTGTTCCAGCCACGCTGGAGCACGTCCCAGCCACCAGACTTGAAGAAAATCCCCAAAACAGGTGATGACCACAACTTGTTCTTTTTCTCAATCGGTGTATATCCCCAGTGAAACATAAGTTCTGTCATAGGTGGGGAAAAAAGGAGGGTTCTGAGATAATTAAAGCCCAAATCCATCAGAGGAATAAGTCACGTGAAATGACTTTCTAGCAGCTAGCAGGAATGCTTAATTAGACTTACTTTCTTTAAATGCTGCAAGTCGGTACAGCTTTCCAGTGACTTCTTGCTCTGTCTGAATACCTAAATGAGGATGAGGTGAAGTTCTTCTACTTCCTTGTGAGGTGATAAATGATGAGTAGTGTCCTCTGCCTTTTGGTCCTCAAGAATGCCACCCGAACAAACATACAAGGTGACAAGAGTGCAGGGAGAGCAGAGGGAAGTGATGGCTGCAGATCAGCTTCCTGTAGTGGGGAGCAAACTCTGCTGAGTGTGCCGTGGGAAAAATGACTAACTTAGTAAACAGATATTTGCAGATGGAGACTTCTTAACATTTTTACAGGAAAATTAAGCAAGGTGGCAAAGTGCCTCTTGCTACAAAAATTGAACCATCTCTGCTAGACTCCGGGTGCTCTGGCTTCACAGAGAAACCCCCAAACTGAAAAATGTACCTGCTAATATATTGGGCTCTAAATGTAGCCCTGGGTTAATTGAATAACAATCCCTGGGTAAGATTGAAGTGCAGGAGGGGTTGGCTACGGTTTTAAGAGCCGGTTTGCAGAAAAGGGATTTCCCGTTAAGAAATGGCATATACTGATTGTTCTCTTCCTTGCTCTGCCAAGACCTGAAGCACATCTTGGAAGCCAGGCAGAATCCGTGGAGCCAATGGAGTTCTCAAGCTCGACTTCAGCTTCTTCCCAGCTAGAAGAAGCAAGGACACGCCGGCTGAGTTCCACAGGCAACGCGCCCGTATCTGTAGACGAGGATTTAGAGATGCTACTTTGGGAACTCTCAGACGGCATACTGGAAGCCGAGCTCGACTTGGACCCAGGGAAGGATGAGGATGACCTCCTCCTTGAGCTTTCCAAGATGATTGATGATTGAACTGCATAGTCCTATGGTATATTAAAAAAAAAAAAAAAAAAACCAACAACAAAAAAAACCTCTTCTTCTTGTTGGATACTCCGAGGTGATCCTTTTTCTAACTGAGGCTTTGCAATGAGACTTAAAGCACAGTTGGATCTGGTAGAAATTGGCAGGATCTGCACTCAGTTGTCCTAAGTTTTCCTGCTGGTCAGAGTTAAGGTCTTGTGCATGGTTCCGTAAGTAGAGGTGGCTACCTTTGATATCAAGAGGACAAAGCACTTGTTTCTTTTGGCACAGAAAGATGTCCATCGGCACGCTGTGGTGGCTGTGAATTGACGTAGTGATGGAGCGATGCTCTGAAGGCTTAAACGGAAAGCTTCTTTCTTCCGCCCCCCCTTGGCACAGCTCGATGTTGGGCACATTGTGAAGCCTGAGTGTTCTGATTTCTCAGACAGTTGATACCCAAATCCCGGAGTTACTATGTCAACTCTTGACTTTTATTTGTGTATGCCATTGTTTTGACTGTAATCTTTTCAGATGATGAAGCTGTAAGGGCGGGAGGGAGCAAAATAATTATTCTAGCGTTGTGGACCAAACATGCTGCCAGGAGTGGTGGTGGTGGGGTCAGCCCACCTGGCCTTACTTTCAATTATCAGGGATGATAAAATGGTGTGAAAAGCAGCAGCTCTGCGATACGGCTACGCTACCCCCACTCCCTTCTCTTGTGCTGTACCAAAGTTCCCCCAAGCTTTGGTTGGTGCTTTTTGCTGGAGACAGTAGGACTCCAGGGCGAGTAGTCGGGACTCTCCTGCAGTAACTGGGTCAATTAAGGGTTGGTTTAAGTGCCTCCTGGTTTTTAAAATTGCTCCCCTGAGCTGCTGGCTCTGCTGCCTGCTACAGCAAATGTTCGGGTGCCATCAGCGTCGCACTTGGGCGTGGGCACTGACCCTGCGGAGGAGAGCTGAGACTCGCGTGTATTGTGTACCCTGCCGCCAGTGATCGTTTTCCCCTAGCAGATCTATTTTGAATCATTTCCCTAAATTTTAGAGGAACTTTAGGCTCTTTGTGCTATGATTTGTGAAGCTGTAGGGGCCCTCAGGCATTTGCTGCTGGCAGAGGAAAACCGCTTGTCGAATTTGTTGTAAATACTTTCTGTTTGGACAACAACGCCTGTGTGTGTGTGTGTGTGTGTGTGTGCACGCGTGCGTGCTTTGACGACCCCCTGCGACGCCCCAGCTCCGCGAGGGAAGCTTTGAAGCGGCTCTGGGAAAACCTCTGCGGAAGAAACCGCTGCTAGTGACTTGCGGAAAAGGGACTCCACAATCAGTGAGATTGTAAAGTAGGTATGTTTATTCAGCGCTGGGCAGCACGGGAGGTCGTGGGCATGAAGATTGATGACTCTTCCTCGTCACCGCTAGTTGACCTCTTGTCTTTGCACAGACTCAGTTGCTCCTTGGCTCTTGTCCATCTGCAGGACCAGTTTCTCCCAGTTTCTTAAGACAGGCTCACTCTCTTATCAGGAGACTGACCTTGGTAAGGGGCCCAAGGCTTCTTGCTTTAGTTAATTGGCACAATGCACCATAGTTAGCAAAGACACTAAGTAGCATCCTAGTTTAACGCTGTCAGCGCTCTATCTCTACTTGATAAGACTCTCCTAACTCCCTCTCTCACTGGAGCCCACGCAGCCCTCCGTCCTGCCGAAGGACTTCACGGGGACTTCTGCCGGCTCCGGGTGCCCGCACACACACAGAAATGGCTTTGAGAGAAAACAATCAGGAGGAGGAGAGCTCAGAGACTGCGGCCGGCTTCGGCCACCTTCCCCTCGCTTTCCCTCTCCGTGTTCAAACCGAGCACTGTTCTGCCGTCAACCTTCGCTGCCTCTGCCCGCGGCGCTGGGCTTTCGCGTGTGCCATTGCTCCTCTACATATTTTATCCTTCCTTTTGTAAGGAATGGTCCAGCAATTCGTGTCACTAAGGGATTTGAAGGGTTACCATCGAGGCCCGGGTCTAGGTGATAAGAGAACAAAGGGGTTTTTAGGGAAAAGTGCTGACTACTGCAGGGGATGTTGCTAGAGTTTCTGAAATCCGGCGCAGAGGCTCCCAAACGAGGAGGAAGGGGGAGCTGAAGGACAATTGAAGGACAAAAGCCTGAGAGGAAGACAACCAGCATTCAGCCCGAGCAAGCCCCGAGAGACCACCAGAGACTGGTACGCAGGCGCCCCTGGGAGGGGTTTCGGATTCCGGAAACCAATTCTAATAACCCTGCCTCTTCTCGAAGTAGTAATGAATATGTATTAGCCTGGGAGCATCAAAACCAGCCGCCTTACGTAACAGGCGTGCGTCCTGGGGGAGCAGAGACTCCCGGCGCACCCAGCGCTGCTTGCTTGCCTCTATTCGTTTAATAAATTGTAAACTTTGATTGTAATCCTATTTGGATTTATAACAGCCATTTATAACACTTTTTATATTTGTATTTTATTTAAGGCTGTCTTGCCCCCCTCCCCCCCCAGCCTCGCTGCTCGCCAATAAAGCTGGCGCAGGGGCTAAGGGATTTGAAGGGCCTGCTTGTACACCTAAGGGATTTGAGGGCCTGCTTGTACACCTTTGGGGACTGCCTCTTTTGGGGGGGGGGGGGGGGGGGGCGGTGTTAGGAGCTGCTTGTATACTTTTTTAGGCATTCCTCTGAGAGGGGGTTGGGAGCTTCGTGTATACTGGGGGGGGAGGGCCTCCCTCGAGGTGGAAGCGGGGGGGGTTGGAGCGTTTCTACACTGTAGGGGCCTGCCTGTACACTTTTGGGGCCTGCCTTGGAGGGGTTGGGAACTGCTTGTACACCTTTGGGGCCTGCGTCTGCGCGGGGCGGGGGGGGTTGGGGGGTTGGAGCTGGTTTTAACCTTTCGGGCTTGCATCTGGAGGGGGTTGGGGCCTGCCTTTGGGGGGGTGGTTGTGAGCTGCTTGTATACTGTAGGGGCCTGCTTGTACACCTTTGGGGCCTGCGTCTGGGGGAGGGTGGGAGCTGCTTGTACACTGTTAGGGCCTGCCTTGGGGGAGGGGTTGGGGCATGTGCCTTGGGGGCATGGGGTTGGGAGCTGCTTCTACGCTGTAGGGGTCTGGGTCTTGGGGGGTTGGGGCTGTTTGTACACCTTTGGGGCGTGCCTCTGGGGAGGATGGGGAGTTGCTTGTACACCTTTGGGGCCTGTGTCTGGGGGGGGGGTTGGGGCCTGTGCCGGGGGGGGTTGGGAGCTGCTTGTACGCTCTAGGGTCCTCTGGCAGGCTTTGGGGCCTCCCTTTGAGGGGGGGCAGTTGGGAGCTGGTTGTACACCTTTGGGGCCTGAGTCTGGGGTGTGGGGGCTGGGGCTGAGGCCTGGGGCCTGGGGCATGCATCTGGGTGGTGGTGGTGGGGGGTCCAGTTCATGGGGTGGGTGGGTTGGGAGCTGCTTGTGGACAGTTGGGGTCTGCATCCGGGTGTGGCTGGGGCCTGCTTGTAGACTTCTGCAGCCTGTGTCTGGTGTTTGGGGGCTTTTCTGTAGTGTTTGGGGATCGCATTTTGGCTTTGGGATGTGTCTAGAGCTTCTGGGGCCTAGCTGTAGTGCTTGGGGCCTGCGTCTGGGGCTTTTCTGTAGCATTTTGGTAGCGTGTTTGTGATTTGGGGTCTGTATCCAGGGTTTTGCCTTTTTTGTAGTTTTCAGCTTTGTGTCTGTTTCTTTGTTGGTTGCCTGGGGTTTGGGGTTTGGATCATTAGTCAGTGTCATTAGCGTCGGGGGGTTGATATGAAGGGTTAGGGTTGTGGTTAGAGTTGTTAGGGTTAAAGAGAATAAGGATTTTAGGGTAAGGGGATCAAGGTTGTGGGAATAAAAATGTTTTTGCACAGAGTTACATCGTTTAGAGGGAAGGAAGGTGGTATTGATATATGCTTGCAGTGATAAGAAAGCTTAACAGACAACCTTGTAAAATGCAGACAACCAGAATCCTTAGAGCAATTGGGTGGAAATCACGGTGTAAGAAACATTACCACCTCAAAGAGGAAAACAGTCAAGAAAAAAATAAAATTGACTAGTAACAGGCCAGCAGCTGTGTATTTTCTGTGAAGCACTGGATAGATTGTGAACATGGATTACCCAGTCAATGGGGAAACTGGGGAGGGTCCTGGTCACCGAGAGGAAAAAAAAAATTATATAAACTGTGTTATGGAACTAGTAGGTGGCTTGTGGGACGCCTGCCATTGCAATCGTGAATAAAAATGCTACCTCACTGAGATACTTGCCTGAGCCTATGGTATTGGTTACAGAGTGTTTCTAATAAGGTGTTAGGGTTTTAAGGTTTCAGGGCTAAGGCACTAGGGTTGGGTTTCAGGGTTAGGGTTTCCAGGGTTTAGGGTTAGGATTTTAAGGTTGTTAGGGTTGGAGTTATAAGGGTTAGGGTTTGGGGGTTAGTGTGTTAAGGTTTTAAAGTATTTTGTGGTTTTAGTGTTGATAGGGTTTTTAGGGTTAGGGTCTTAGGGTTTTAGTTATGGTCAGGTATTTAGGGTTAGGGTTTTAAGGTCTTATTTTTTTTTTTTTAAGGTTAGGGTCTCCAGCGTTAGGGCTTTGAGAATCTTTACGTTTTGGGTTAGGGTTTAGAGGGTCTTAATTTTTAGGGTTAGGGCTTTTAGGCGTAGGTCTAGTGTGGTAAATTTTATCGGGTTAGGACTGTAAGGGTTTTTAGGGTTAGGGTTTCTAGGGTTTTTTGGGGTAGGGGTTAGGGTTAGATCCGTGGGAGCCGTAGTGTTAGGGGTCAGGGTTCTTAGGGGTAAGGCCCAATATTAGGGTGGAAGGCCAAACTAAGGGGGGAGCCCCCCCCAAAATTGAAGGGTCGAAGCCCCAATTTAGGGCAAGAAACATCAAAATTGTGGGGTCCCCCAAAATTGGGCGGAAGAGCTCTTAATATTGGGGGAAACCCAAAAAAGGAGAGTGGGGGACTCTAAAATTGGGGGGACCCCCCCAAATTGGTTGTGTCCCCCCCCAAATTGGTTGTGTCCCCCCCAAAATTGGTTGTGTCCCCCCCAATTAGGGGAGGAACCCCCAAAATTTGGTGGGCGAACCCCCAAATTGGGGGGAAGAAGACTTAAATGGAAGTGTGAAATTCCAGAATTGGATGTGGACCCCCCAGAACAGTCTTCAGGGGTTTAGTGTGGTAAATTTTATCGGGTTAGGGCTGTAAGGGTTTTTAGGGTTAGGGTTTCTAGGGTTTGTTGGGGTAGGGGTTAGGGTTAGATCCGTGGTTGCCATAGCGTTAGGGGTCAAGGTTCTTAGGGGTTAGGCCTAATATTAGGGCGGAAGGCCAAAATAAGAGGGGAGGAGCCCACCCAAAATTGAAGGGTTGAAGCCCAAAGTTAGGGGAAGGAACGTCAAAATTGTGGGGTCCCCCAAAATTGAGCGGAAGAGCTCTTAATATTGGGGGAAACCCAAAAAAGGAGGGTGGGGGACTCTAAAATTGGTTGTGTCCCCCCCAAAATTGGTTGTGTCCCCCCCAAAATTGGTTGTGTCCCCCCCAATTAGGGGAGGAACCCCCAAAATTGGGTGGGCGAACCCCCATATTGGGGGGGAAGAACACTTAAATGGAAGTGTGAAATTCCAGAATTGAATGTGGACCCCCCAGAACAGTCTTCAGGGGTTTAGTGTGGTAAATTTTATCGGGTTAGGGCTGCAAGGGTTTTTAGGGTTAGGGTTTCTAGGGTTTGTTGGGGTAGGGGTTAGGGTTAGATCCGTGGTTGCCATAGGCTTAGGGGTCAAGGTTCTTAGGGGTTAGGCCTAATATTAGGGCGGAAGGCCAAAATAAGAGGGGGGGAGCCCCCCCCCAAAACCGAAGGGTTGAAGCCCAAAGTTAGGGGAAGGAACGGCCAAATTGTGGGGTCCCCCAAAATTGGGCGGAAGAACTCTTTAATATTAGGGGGGAACCCAAAAAAGGAGGGTGGGGGACTCTACAATTGGGGGGGACCCCCAAAATTGGTCGGGTCCCCCCAAATTAGGGGAGGAACCCCCAAAATTGGGTGGGTGAACCCCCAAATTGGGGGGAAGAAGACTTAAATGGAAGTGTG
This sequence comes from Anser brachyrhynchus, assembly GCF_964034855.1. Classification (NCBI taxonomy): domain Eukaryota; kingdom Metazoa; phylum Chordata; class Aves; order Anseriformes; family Anatidae; genus Anser; species Anser brachyrhynchus. The sequence continues at coordinate 288,044 of NW_027664018.1, forward strand.
AAATTCCAGAATTGAATGTGGACCCCCCCCAGACCTGGGGAGGAATCCCCAAACTTGGGGGGGACCCCCAAAATTGGGGTTAAAGCCCCAGATCCCGGGGAGCTAAGCCCCAAATTAAGGGAAGGAACCTCAAACATGTGGTGAGAACCCCAACATTGGGGGAAAGAACCTTAATATTAGGGTGGCAGGCCAAGAAAGGATGGTGGGGGCCTCCAAAATTGTGGGGGGCTTGGAATTGGGGGGAATCCCCAAAATGGAGGGGGAACCCCAAAAGTGGGGGGGGGGGGGGCGAAGCACCAAATTAGGGGAAGGAACCCCAAAATTGCGGGGAAGAACTCTGAAATGGAGAGCTGAAAACCCGAAATTGAGGGGAAACCCCCCAAAACGGCAGGAAAACCCTCCATAAACACGAAACCGGTAATGTAACAGAGCAAAAAATGGCGTCCTACGGCAAGGTGCGAGGCTCAATTTTCTGGGGAGTGCTGGGAAATGTAGTTCTTGGCCACTGGGTTTCCGGGAGTCCATATTGTTTTCCCAGAGCATGCCGGGAGATGTAGTTCTCGGACACTGGGCTTCCGGGAGGCCATGTTGGTTTCCCATCTTTGCTAGACTCCGGGTGCTCTGGCTTCACAGAGAAACCCCCAAACTGAAAAATGTACCTGCTAATATATTGGGCTCTAAATGTAGCCCTGGGTTAATTGAATAACAATCCCTGGGTAAGATTGAAGTGCAGGAGGGGTTGGCTACGGTTTTAAGAGCCGGTTTGCAGAAAAGGGATTTCCTGTTAAGAAATGGCATATACTGATTGTTCTCTTCCTTGCTCTGCCAAGACCTGAAGCACATCTTGGAAGCCAGGCAGAATCCGTGGAGCCAATGGAGTTCTCAAGCTCGACTTCAGCTTCTTCCCAGCTAGAAGAAGCAAGGACACGCCGGCTGAGTTCCACAGGCAACGCGCCCGTATCTGTAGACGAGGATTTAGAGATGCTACTTTGGGAACTCTCAGACGGCATACTGGAAGCCGAGCTCGACTTGGACCCAGGGAAGGATGAGGATGACCTCCTCCTTGAGCTTTCCAAGATGATTGATGATTGAACTGCATAGTCCTATGGTATATTAAAAAAAAAAAAAAAAAAAAAAAAAAAAAAAAAAAAGAGAAAACAACTCTTCTTCTTGTTGGATACCCTGAGGTGATCCTTTTTCTAACTGAGGCTTTGCAATGAGACTTAAAGCACAGTTGGAACTGGTAGAAATTGGCAGGATCTGCACTCAGTTGTCCTCAGTTTTCCTGCTGGTCAGAGTTAAGGTCTTGTGCATGGTTCCGTAAGTAGAGGTGGCTACCTTTGATATCAAGAGGACAAAGCACTTGTTTCTTTTGGCACAGAAAGATGTCCATCGGCACGCTGTGGTGGCTGTGAATTGACGTAGTGATGGAGCGATGCTCTGAAGGCTTAAACGGAAAGCTTCTTCCTTCCGCCCCCCCTTGGCACAGCTCGATGTTGGGCACATTGTGAAGCCTGGGTGTTCTGATTTCTCGGACAGTTGATACCCAAATCCCGGAGTTACTATGTCAACTCTTGACTTTTATTTGTGTATGCCATTGTTTTGACTGTAATCTTTTCAGATGATGAAGCTGTAAGGGCGGGAGGGAGCAAAATAATTATTCTAGCGTTGTGGACCAAACATGCTGCCAGGAGTGGTGGTGGTGGGGTCAGCCCACCCGGCCTTACTTTCAATTATCAGGGATGATAAAATGGTGTGAAAAGCAGCAGCTCTGCGATACGGCTACGCTACCCCCACTCCCTTCTCTTGTGCTGTACCAAAGTTCCCCCAAGCTTTGGTTGGTGCTTTTTGCTGGAGACAGTAGGACTCCAGGGCGAGTAGTCGGGACTCTCCTGCAGTAACTGGGTCAATTAAGGGTTGGTTTAAGTGCCTCCTGGTTTTTAAAATTGCTCCCCTGAGCTGCTGGCTCTGCTGCCTGCTACAGCAAATGTTCGGGTGCCATCAGCGTCGCACTTGGGCGTGGGCACTGACCCTGCGGAGGAGAGCTGAGACTCGCGTGTATTGTGTACCCTGCCGCCAGTGATCGTTTTCCCCTAGCAGATCTATTTTGAATCATTTCCCTAAATTTTAGAGGAACTTTAGGCTCTTTGTGCTATGATTTGTGAAGCTGTAGGGGCCCTCAGGCATTTGCTGCTGGCAGAGGAAAACCGCTTGTCGAATTTGTTGTAAATACTTTCTGTTTGGACAACAACGCCTGTGTGTGTGTGTGTGTGTGTGTGTGTGTGTGTGTGCACGCGTGCGTGCTTTGACGACCCCCTGCGACGCCCCAGCTCCGCGAGGGAAGCTTTGAAGCGGCTCTGGGAAAACCTCTGCGGAAGAAACCGCTGCTAGTGACTTGCAGAAAAGGGACTCCACAATCAGTGAGATTGTAAAGTAGGTATGTTTATTCAGCGCTGGGCAGCACGGGAGGTCGTGGGCATGAAGATTGATGACTCTTCCTCGTCACCGCTAGTTGACCTCTTGTCTTTGCACAGACTCAGTTGCTCCTTGGCTCTTGTCCATCTGCAGGACCAGTTTCTCCCAGTTTCTTAAGACAGGCTCACTCTCTTATTAGGAGACTGACCTTGGTAAGGGGCCCAAGGCTTCTTGCTTTAGTTAATTGGCACAATGCACCATAGTTAGCAAAGACGCTAAGTAGCATCCTAGTTTAACGCCGTCAGCGCTCTATCTCTACTTGATAAGATTCTCCTAACTCCCTCTCTCACTGGAGCCCACGCAGCCCTCCGTCCTGCCGAAGGACTTCACGGGGACTTCTGCCGGCTCCGGGTGCCCGCACACAGACAGAAATGGCTTTGAGAGAAAACAATCAGGAGGAGGAGAGCTCAGAGACTGCGGCCGGCTTCGGCCACCTTCCCCTCGCTTTCCCTCTCCGTGTTCAAACCGAACACTGTTCTGCCGTCAACCTTTGCTGCCTCTGCCCGCGGCGCTGGGCTTTCGCGTGTGCCATTGCTCCTCTACATATTTTATCCTTCCTTTTGTAAGGAATGGTCCAGCAATTCGTGTCACTAAGGGATTTGAAGGGTTAACATCGAGGCCCGGGTCTAGGTGATAAGAGAACAAAGGGGTTTTTAGGGAAAAGTGCTGACTACTGCAGGGGATGTTGCTAGAGTTTCTGAAATCCGGCGCAGAGGCTCCCAAACGAGGAGGAAGGGGGAGCTGAAGGACAATTGAAGGACAAAAGCCTGAGAGGAAGACAACCAGCATTCAGCCCGAGCAAGCCCCGAGAGACCACCAGAGACTGGTACGCAGGCGCCCCTGGGAGGGGTTTCGGATTCCGGAAACCAATTCTAATAACCCTGCCTCTTCTCGAAGTAGTAATGAATATGTATTAGCCTGGGAGCATCAAAACCAGCCGCCTTACGTAACAGGCGTGCGTCCTGGGGGAGCAGAGACTCCCGGCGCACCCAGCGCTGCTTGCTTGCCTCTATTCATTTAATAAATTGTAAACTTTGATTGTAATCCTATTTGGATTTATAACAGCCATTTATAACACTTTTTATATTTGTATTTTATTTAAGGCTGTCTTGCCCCCCTCCCCCCCCAGCCTCGCTGCTCGCCAATAAAGCTGGCGCAGGGGCTAAGGGATTTGAAGGGCCTGCTTGTACACCTAAGGGATTTGAGGGCCTGCTTGTACACCTTTGGGGACTGCCTCTTTTGGGGGGGGGGGGCGGTGTTAGGAGCTGCATGTATACTTTTTTAGGCATTCCTCTGAGAGGGGGTTGGGAGCTTCGTGTATACTGGGGGGGGAGGGCCTCCCTCGAGGTGGAAGCGGGGGGGGTTGGAGCGTTTCTACACTGTAGGGGCCTGCCTGTACACTTTTGGGGCCTGCCTTGGAGGGGTTGGGAACTGCTTGTACACCTTTGGGGCCTGCGTCTGCGCGGGGCGGGGGGGGTTGGGGGGTTGGAGCTGGTTTTAACCTTTCGGGCTTGCATCTGGAGGGGGTTGGGGCCTGCCTTTGGGGGGGTGGTTGTGAGCTGCTTGTATACTGTAGGGGCCTGCTTGTACACCTTTGGGGCCTGCGTCTGGGGGGGGGTTGGAGCTGCTTGTACACTGTTAGGGCCTGCCTTGGGGGAGGGGTTGAGGCATGTGCCTTGGGGGCATGGGGTTGGGAGCTGCTTCTACGCTGTAGGGGTCTGGGTCTTGGGGGGTTGGGGCTGTTTGTACACCTTTGGGGCGTGCCTCTGGGGAGGATGGGGAGTTGCTTGTACACCTTTGGGGCCTGTGTCCGGGGGGGGGTTGGGGCCTGTGCCGGGGGGGTTGGGAGCTGCTTGTACGCTCTAGGGTCCTCTGGCAGGCTTTGGGGCCTCCCTTTGAGGGGGGCAGTTGGGAGCTGGTTGTACACCTTTGGGGCCTGAGTCTGGGGTGTGGGGGCTGGGGCTGAGGCCTGGGGCCTGGGGCATGCATCTGGGTGGTGGTGGGGGGGGGTCCAGTTCATGGGGGGGGTGGGTTGGGAGCTGCTTGTGGACAGTTGGGGTCTGCATCCGGGTGTGGCTGGGGCCTGCTTGTAGACTTCTGCAGCCTGTGTCTGGTGTTTGGAGGCTTTTCTGTAGTGTTTGGGGATCGCATTTTGGCTTTGGGATGTGTCTAGAGCTTCTGGGGCCTAGCTGTAGTGCTTGGGGCCTGCGTCTGGGGCTTTTCTGTAGCATTTTGGTAGCGTGTTTGTGATTTGGGGTCTGTATCCAGGGTTTTGCCTTTTTTGTAGTTTTCAGCTTTGTGTCTGTTTCTTTGTTGGTTGCCTGGGGTTTGGGGTTTGGATCATTAGTCAGTGTCATTAGCGTCGGGGGGTTGATATGAAGGGTTAGGGTTGTGGTTAGAGTTGTTAGGGTTAAAGAGAATAAGGATTTTAGGGTAAGGGGATCAAGGTTGTGGGAATAAAAATGTTTTTGCACAGAGTTACATCGTTTAGAGGGAAGGAAGGTGGTATTGATATATGCTTGCAGTGATAAGAAAGCTTAACAGACAACCTTGTAAAATGCAGACAACCAGAATCCTTAGAGCAATTGGGTGGAAATCACGGTGTAAGAAACATTACCACCTCAAAGAGGAAAACAGTCAAGAAAAAAATAAAATTGACTAGTAACAGGCCAGCAGCTGTGTATTTTCTGTGAAGCACTGGATAGATTGTGAACATGGATTACCCAGTCAATGGGGAAACTGGGGAGGGTCCTGGTCACCGAGAGGAAAAAAAAAATTATATAAACTGTGTTATGGAACTAGTAGGTGGCTTGTGGGACGCCTGCCATTGCAATCGTGAATAAAAATGCTACCTCACTGAGATACTTGCCTGAGCCTATGGTATTGGTTACAGAGTGTTTCTAATAAGGTGTTAGGGTTTTAAGGTTTCAGGGCTAAGGCACTAGGGTTGGGTTTCAGGGTTAGGGTTTCCAGGGTTTAGGGTTAGGATTTTAAGGTTGTTAGGGTTGGAGTTATAAGGGTTAGGGTTTGGGGGTTAGTGTGTTAAGGTTTTAAAGTATTTTGTGGTTTTAGTGTTGATAGGGTTTTTAGGGTTAGGGTCTTAGGGTTTTAGTTATGGTCAGGTATTTAGGATTAGGGTTTTAAGGTCTTATTTTTTTTTTTTTAAGGTTAGGGTCTCCAGCGTTAGGGCTTTGAGAATCTTTACGTTTTGGGTTAGGGTTTAGAGGGTCTTAATTTTTAGGGTTAGGGCTTTTAGGCGTAGGTCTAGTGTGGTAAATTTTATCGGGTTAGGACTGTAAGGGTTTTTAGGGTTAGGGTTTCTAGGGTTTTTTGGGGTAGGGGTTAGGGTTAGATCCGTGGGAGCCGTAGTGTTAGGGGTCAGGGTTCTTAGGGGTAAGGCCCAATATTAGGGTGGAAGGCCAAACTAAGGGGGGAGCCCCCCCCAAAATTGAAGGGTCGAAGCCCCAATTTAGGGGAAGAAACGTCAAAATTGTGGGGTCCCCCAAAATTGGGCGGAAGAGCTCTTAATATTGGGGGAAACCCAAAAAAGGAGGGTGGGGGACTCTAAAATTGGGGGGGACCCCCAAAATTGGTCGGGTCCCCCCAAATTAGGGGAGGAACCCCCAAAATTGGGTGGGTGAACCCCCAAATTGGGGGGAAGAAGACTTAAATGGAAGTGTGAAATTCCAGAATTGAATGTGGACCCCCCCCAGACCTGGGGAGGAATCCCCAAACTTGGGGGCGACCCCCAAATTTGGGGTTAAAGCCCCAGATCCCGGGGAGCTAAGCCCCAAATTAAGGGAAGGAACCTCAAACATGTGGTGAGAACCCCAACATTGGGGGAAAGAACCTTAATATTAGGGTGGCAGGCCAAGAAAGGATGGTGGGGGCCTCCAAAATTGTGGGGGGCTTGGAATTGGGGGGAATCCCCAAAATGGAGGGGGAACCCCAAAAGTGGGGGGGGGGGCGAAGCACCAAATTAGGGGAAGGAACCCCAAAATTGCGGGGAAGAACTCTGAAATGGAGAGCTGAAAACCCGAAATTGAGGGGAAACCCCCCAAAACGGCGGGAAAACCCTCCATAAACACGAAACCGGTAATGTAACAGAGCAAAAAATGGCGTCCTACGGCAAGGTGCGAGGCTCAATTTTCTGGGGAGTGCTGGGAAATGTAGTTCTTGGCCACCGGGTTTCCGGGAGTCCATATTGTTTTCCCAGAGCATGCCGGGAGATGTAGTTCTCGGACACTGGGCTTCCGGGAGGCCATGTTGGTTTCCCATCTTTGCTAGACTCCGGGTGCTCTGGCTTCACAGAGAAACCCCCAAACTGAAAAATGTACCTGCTAATATATTGGGCTCTAAATGTAGCCCTGGGTTAATTGAATAACAATCCCTGGGTAAGATTGAAGTGCAGGAGGGGTTGGCTACGGTTTTAAGAGCCGGTTTGCAGAAAAGGGATTTCCCGTTAAGAAATGGCATATACTGATTGTTCTCTTCCTTGCTCTGCCAAGACCTGAAGCACATCTTGGAAGCCAGGCAGAATCCGTGGAGCCAATGGAGTTCTCAAGCTCGACTTCAGCTTCTTCCCAGCTAGAAGAAGCAAGGACACGCCGGCTGAGTTCCACAGGCAACGCGCCCGTATCTGTAGACGAGGATTTAGAGATGCTACTTTGGGAACTCTCAGACGGCATACTGGAAGCCGAGCTCGACTTGGACCCAGGGAAGGATGAGGATGACCTCCTCCTTGAGCTTTCCAAGATGATTGATGATTGAACTGCATAGTCCTATGGTATATTAAAAAAAAAAAAAAAAAAAAAAAAACAAAAACAAAAAAAAACCAACTCTTCTTCTTGTTGGATACCCTGAGGTGATCCTTTTTCTAACTGAGGCTTTGCAATGAGACTTAAAGCACAGTTGGAACTGGTAGAAATTGGCAGGATCTGCACTCAGTTGTCCTAAGTTTCCCTGCTGGTCAGAGTTAAGGTCTTGTGCATGGTTCCGTAAGTAGAGGTGGCTACCTTTGATATCAAGAGGACAAAACACTTGTTTCTTTTGGCACAGAAAGATGTCCATCGGCACGCTGTGGTGGCTGTGAATTGACGTAGTGATGGAGCGATGCTCTGAAGGCTTAAACGGAAAGCTTCTTCCTTCCGCCCCCCCTTGGCACAGCTCGATGTTGGGCACATTGTGAAGCCTGGGTGTTCTGATTTCTCGGACAGTTGATACCCAAATCCCGGAGTTACTATGTCAACTCTTGACTTTTATTTGTGTATGCCATTGTTTTGACTGTAATCTTTTCAGATGATGAAGCTGTAAGGGCGGGAGGGAGCAAAATAATTATTCTAGCGTTGTGGACCAAACATGCTGCCAGGAGTGGTGGTGGTGGGGTCAGCCCACCCGGCCTTACTTTCAATTATCAGGGATGATAAAATGGTGTGAAAAGCAGCAGCTCTGCGATACGGCTACGCTACCCCCACTCCCTTCTCTTGTGCTGTACCAAAGTTCCCCCAAGCTTTGGTTGGTGCTTTTTGCTGGTGACAGTAGGACTCCAGGGCGAGTAGTCAGGACTCTCCTGCAGTAACTGGGTCAATTAAGGGTTGGTTTAAGTGCCTCCTGGTTTTTAAAATTGCTCCCCTGAGCTGCTGGCTCTGCTGCCTGCTACAGCAAATGTTCGGGTGCCATCAGCGTCGCACTTGGGCGTGGGCACTGACCCTGCGGAGGAGAGCTGAGACTCGCGTGTATTGTGTACCCTGCCGCCAGTGATCGTTTTCCCCTAGCAGATCTATTTTGAATCATTTCCCTAAATTTTAGAGGAACTTTAGGCTCTTTGTGCTATGATTTGTGAAGCTGTAGGGGCCCTCAGGCATTTGCTGCTGGCAGAGGAAAACCGCTTGTCGAATTTGTTGTAAATACTTTCTGTTTGGACAACAACGCCTGTGTGTGTGTGTGTGTGTGTGTGTGTGTGTGTGTGCACGCGTGCGTGCTTTGACGACCCCCTGCGACGCCCCAGCTCCGCGAGGGAAGCTTTGAAGCGGCTCTGGGAAAACCTCTGTGGAAGAAACCGCTGCTAGTGACTTGCGGAAAAGGGACTCCACAATCAGTGAGATTGTAAAGTAGGTATGTTTATTCAGCGCTGGGCAGCACGGGAGGTCGTGGGCATGAAGATTGATGACTCTTCCTCGTCACCGCTAGTTGACCTCTTGTCTTTGCACAGACTCAGTTGCTCCTTGGCTCTTGTCCATCTGCAGGACCAGTTTCTCCCAGTTTCTTAAGACAGGCTCACTCTCTTATTAGGAGACTGACCTTGGTAAGGGGCCCAAGGCTTCTTGCTTTAGTTAATTGGCACAATGCACCATAGTTAGCAAAGACGCTAAGTAGCATCCTAGTTTAACGCTGTCAGCGCTCTATCTCTACTTGATAAGATTCTCCTAACTCCCTCTCTCACTGGAGCCCACGCAGCCCTCCGTCCTGCCGAAGGACTTCACGGGGACTTCTGCCGGCTCCGGGTGCCCACACACAGACAGAAATGGCTTTGAGAGAAAACAATCAGGAGGAGGAGAGCTCAGAGACTGCGGCCGGCTTCGGCCACCTTCCCCTCGCTTTCCCTCTCCGTGTTCAAACCGAGCACTGTTCTGCCGTCAACCTTCGCTGCCTCTGCCCGCGGCGCTGGGCTTTCGCGTGTGCCATTGCTCCTCTACATATTTTATCCTTCCTTTTGTAAGGAATGGTCCAGCAATTCGTGTCACTAAGGGATTTGAAGGGTTAACATCGAGGCCCGGGTCTAGGTGATAAGAGAACAAAGGGGTTTTTAGGGAAAAGTGCTGACTACTGCAGGGGATGTTGCTAGAGTTTCTGAAATCCGGCGCAGAGGCTCCCAAACGAGGAGGAAGGGGGAGCTGAAGGACAATTGAAGGACAAAAGCCTGAGAGGAAGACAACCAGCATTCAGCCCGAGCAAGCCCCGAGAGACCACCAGAGGCTGGTACGCAGGCGCCCCTGGGAGGGGTTTCTGATTCCGGAAACCAGTTCTAATAACCCTGCCTCTTCTCGAAGTAGTAATGAATATGTATTAGCCTGGGAGCATCAAAACCAGCCGCCTTACGTAACAGGCGTGCGTCCTGGGGGAGCAGAGACTCCCGGCGCACCCAGCGCTGCTTGCTTGCCTCTATTCGTTTAATAAATTGTAAACTTTGATTGTAATCCTATTTGGATTTATAACAGCCATTTATAACACTTTTTATATTTGTATTTTATTTAAGGCTGTCTTGCCCCCCTCCCCCCCCAGCCTCGCTGCTCGCCAATAAAGCTGGCGCAGGGGCTAAGGGATTTGAAGGGCCTGCTTGTACACCTAAGGGATTTGAGGGCCTGCTTGTACACCTTTGGGGACTGCCTCTTTTTGGGGGGGGGTGGGGTGGGGGGGTGTTAGGAGCTGCTTGTATACTTTTTTAGGCATTCCTCTGAGAGGGGGTTGGGAGCTTCGTGTATACTGGGGGGGGAGGGCCTCCCTCGAGGTGGAAGCGGGGGGGGTTGGGGGCCTGCCTTGGAGGGGTTGGGAACTGCTTGTACACCTTTGGGGCCTGCGTCTGCGCGGGGCGGGGGGGGTTGGGGGGTTGGAGCTGGTTTTAACCTTTCGGGCTTGCATCTGGAGGGGGTTGGGGCCTGCCTTTGGGGGGGTGGTTGTGAGCTGCTTGTATACTGTAGGGGCCTGCTTGTACACCTTTGGGGCCTGCGTCTGGGGGGGGGTGGGAGCTGCTTGTACACTGTTAGGGCCTGCCTTGGGGGAGGGGTTGGGGCATGTGCCTTGGGGGCATGGGGTTGGGAGCTGCTTCTACGCTGTAGGGGTCTGGGTCTTGGGGGGTTGGGGCTGTTTGTACACCTTTGGGGCGTGCCTCTGGGGAGGATGGGGAGTTGCTTGTACACCTTTGGGGCCTGTGTCTGGGGGGGGGGTTGGGGCCTGTGCCGGGGGGGTTGGGAGCTGCTTGTACGCTCTAGGGTCCTCTGGCAGGCTTTGGGGCCTCCCTTTGAGGGGGGCAGTTGGGAGCTGGTTGTACACCTTTGGGGCCTGAGTCTGGGGTGTGGGGGCTGGGGCTGAGGCCTGGGGCCTGGGGCATGCATCTGGGTGGTGGGGGGGGGGGGTCCAGTTCATGGGGGGGGTGGGTTGGGAGCTGCTTGTGGACAGTTGGGGTCTGCATCCGGGTGTGGCTGGGGCCTGCTTGTAGACTTCTGCAGCCTGTGTCTGGTGTTTGGGGGCTTTTCTGTAGTGTTTGGGGATTGCATTTTGGCTTTGGGATGTGTCTAGAGCTTCTGGGGCCTAGCTGTAGTGCTTGGGGCCTGCGTCTGGGGCTTTTCTGTAGCATTTTGGTAGCGTGTTTGTGATTTGGAGTCTGTATCCAGGGTTTTGCCTTTTTTGTAGTTTTCAGCTTTGTGTCTGTTTCTTTGTTGGTTGCCTGGGGTTTGGGGTTTGGATCATTAGTCAGTGTCATTAGCGTCGGGGGGTTGATATGAAGGGTTAGGGTTGTGGTTAGAGTTGTTAGGGTTAAAGAGAATAAGGATTTTAGGGTAAGGGGATCAAGGTTGTGGGAATAAAAATGTTTTTGCACAGAGTTACATCGTTTAGAGGGAAGGAAGGTGGTGTTGATATATGCTTGCAGTGATAAGAAAGCTTAACAGACAACCTTGTAAAATGCAGACAACCAGAATCCTTAGAGCAATTGGGTGGAAATCACGGTGTAAGAAACATTACCACCTCAAAGAGGAAAACAGTCAAGAAAAAAATAAAATTGACTAGTAACAGGCCAGCAGCTGTGTATTTTCTGTGAAGCACTGGATAGATTGTGAACATGGATTACCCAGTCAATGGGGAAACTGGGGAGGGTCCTGGTCACCGAGAGGAAAAAAAAAATTATATAAACTGTGTTATGGAACTAGTAGGTGGCTTGTGGGACGCCTGCCATTGCAATCGTGAATAAAAATGCTACCTCACTGAGATACTTGCCTGAGCCTATGGTATTGGTTACAGAGTGTTTCTAATAAGGTGTTAGGGTTTTAAGGTTTCAGGGCTAAGGCACTAGGGTTGGGTTTCAGGGTTAGGGTTTCCAGGGTTTAGGGTTAGGATTTTAAGGTTGTTAGGGTTGGAGTTATAAGGGTTAGGGTTTGGGGGTTAGTGTGTTAAGGTTTTAAAGTATTTTGTGGTTTTAGTGTTGATAGGGTTTTTAGGGTTAGGGTCTTAGGGTTTTAGTTATGGTCAGGTATTTAGGGTTAGGGTTTTAAGGTCTTATTTTTTTTTTTTTAAGGTTAGGGTCTCCAGCGTTAGGGCTTTGAGAATCTTTACGTTTTGGGTTAGGGTTTAGAGGGTCTTAATTTTTAGGGTTAGGGCTTTTAGGCGTAGGTCTAGTGTGGTAAATTTTATCGGGTTAGGACTGTAAGGGTTTTTAGGGTTAGGGTTTCTAGGGTTTTTTGGGGTAGGGGTTAGGGTTAGATCCGTGGGAGCCGTAGTGTTAGGGGTCAGGGTTCTTAGGGGTAAGGCCCAATATTAGGGTGGAAGGCCAAACTAAGGGGGGAGCCCCCCCCAAAATTGAAGGGTCGAAGCCCCAATTTAGGGGAAGAAACGTCAAAATTGTGGGGTCCCCCAAAATTGGGCGGAAGAGCTCTTAATATTGGGGGAAACCCAAAAAAGGAGGGTGGGGGACTCTAAAATTGGGGGGACCCCCCCAAATTGGTTGTGTCCCCCCCCAAATTGGTTGTGTCCCCCCCAAAATTGGTTGTGTCCCCCCCAATTAGGGGAGGAACCCCCAAAATTGGGTGGGCGAACCCCCAAATTGGGGGGAAGAAGACTTAAATGGAAGTGTGAAATTCCAGAATTGGATGTGGACCCCCCAGAACAGTCTTCAGGGGTTTAGTGTGGTAAATTTTATTGGGTTAGGGCTGTAAGGGTTTTTAGGGTTAGGGTTTCTAGGGTTTGTTGGGGTAGGGGTTAGGGTTAGATCCGTGGTTGCCATAGCGTTAGGGGTCAAGGTTCTTAGGGGTTAGGCCTAATATTAGGGCGGAAGGCCAAAATAAGAGGGGGGGAGCCCCCCCCAAAATCGAAGGGTTGAAGCCCAAAGTTAGGGGAAGGAACGGCCAAATTGTGGGGTCCCCCAAAATTGGGCGGAAGAACTCTTTAATATTAGGGGGGAACCCAAAAAAGGAGGGTGGGGGACTCTACAATTGGGGGGGACCCCCAAAATTGGTCGGGTCCCCCCAAATTAGGGGAGGAACCCCCAAAATTGGGTGGGTGAACCCCCAAATTGGGGGGAAGAAGACTTAAATGGAAGTGTGAAATTCCAGAATTGAATGTGGACCCCCCAGAACAGACCTGGGGAGGAATCCCCAAACTTGGGGGGGACCCCCAAAATTGGGGTTAAAGCCCCAGATCCCGGGGAGCTAAGCCCCAAATTAAGGGAAGGAACCTCAAACATGTGGTGAGAACCCCAACATTGGGGGAAAGAACCTTAATATTAGGGTGGCAGGCCAAGAAAGGATGGTGGGGGCCTCCAAAATTGTGGGGGGCTTGGAATTGGGGGGAATCCCCAAAATGGAGGGGGAACCCCAAAAGTGGGGGGGGGGGCGAAGCACCAAATTAGGGGAAGGAACCCCAAAATTGCGGGGAAGAACTCTGAAATGGAGAGCTGAAAACCCGAAATTGAGGGGAAACCCCCCAAAACGGCGGGAAAACCCTCCATAAACACGAAACCGGTAATGTAACAGAGCAAAAAATGGCGTCCTACGGCAAGGTGCGAGGCTCAATTTTCTGGGGAGTGCTGGGAAATGTAGTTCTTGGCCACCGGGTTTCCGGGAGTCCATATTGTTTTCCCAGAGCATGCCGGGAGATGTAGTTCTCGGACACTGGGCTTCCGGGAGGCCATGTTGGTTTCCCATCTTTGCTAGACTCCGGGTGCTCTGGCTTCACAGAGAAACCCCCAAACTGAAAAATGTACCTGCTAATATATTGGGCTCTAAATGTAGCCCTGGGTTAATTGAATAACAATCCCTGGGTAAGATTGAAGTGCAGGAGGGGTTGGCTACGGTTTTAAGAGCCGGTTTGCAGAAAAGGGATTTCCCGTTAAGAAATGGCATATACTGATTGTTCTCTTCCTTGCTCTGCCAAGACCTGAAGCACATCTTGGAAGCCAGGCAGAATCCGTGGAGCCAATGGAGTTCTCAAGCTCGACTTCAGCTTCTTCCCAGCTAGAAGAAGCAAGGACACGCCGGCTGAGTTCCACAGGCAACGCGCCCGTATCTGTAGACGAGGATTTAGAGATGCTACTTTGGGAACTCTCAGACGGCATACTGGAAGCCGAGCTCGACTTGGACCCAGGGAAGGATGAGGATGACCTCCTCCTTGAGCTTTCCAAGATGATTGATGATTGAACTGCATAGTCCTATGGTATATTAAAAAAAAAAAAAAAAAAAAAAAAAAAAAAAAAAAAAAAAACCAACTCTTCTTCTTGTTGGATACCCTGAGGTGATCCTTTTTCTAACTGAGGCTTTGCAATGAGACTTAAAGCACAGTTGGAACTGGTAGAAATTGGCAGGATCTGCACTCAGTTGTCCTAAGTTTCCCTGCTGGTCAGAGTTAAGGTCTTGTGCATGGTTCCGTAAGTAGAGGTGGCTACCTTTGATATCAAGAGGACAAAACACTTGTTTTTTTTGGCACAGAAAGATGTCCATCGGCACGCTGTGGTGGCTGTGAATTGACGTAGTGATGGAGCGATGCTCTGAAGGCTTAAACGGAAAGCTTCTTCCTTCCGCCCCCCCTTGGCACAGCTCGATGTTGGGCACATTGTGAAGCCTGGGTGTTCTGATTTCTCGGACAGTTGATACCCAAATCCCGGAGTTACTATGTCAACTCTTGACTTTTATTTGTGTATGCCATTGTTTTGACTGTAATCTTTTCAGATGATGAAGCTGTAAGGGCGGGAGGGAGCAAAATAATTATTCTAGCGTTGTGGACCAAACATGCTGCCAGGAGTGGTGGTGGTGGGGTCAGCCCACCCGGCCTTACTTTCAATTATCAGGGATGATAAAATGGTGTGAAAAGCAGCAGCTCTGCGATACGGCTACGCTACCCCCACTCCCTTCTCTTGTGCTGTACCAAAGTTCCCCCAAGCTTTGGTTGGTGCTTTTTGCTGGTGACAGTAGGACTCCAGGGCGAGTAGTCGGGACTCTCCTGCAGTAACTGGGTCAATTAAGGGTTGGTTTAAGTGCCTCCTGGTTTTTAAAATTGCTCCCCTGAGCTGCTGGCTCTGCTGCCTGCTACAGCAAATGTTCGGGTGCCATCAGCGTCGCACTTGGGCGTGGGCACTGACCCTGCGGAGGAGAGCTGAGACTCGCGTGTATTGTGTACCCTGCCGCCAGTGATCGTTTTCCCCTAGCAGATCTATTTTGAATCATTTCCCTAAATTTTAGAGGAACTTTAGGCTCTTTGTGCTATGATTTGTGAAGCTGTAGGGGCCCTCAGGCATTTGCTGCTGGCAGAGGAAAACCGCTTGTCGAATTTGTTGTAAATACTTTCTGTTTGGACAACAACGCCTGTGTGTGTGTGTGTGTGTGTGTGTGTGTGTGTGTGTGTGTGCATGCTTTGACGACCCCCTGCGACGCCCCAGCTCCGCGAGGGAAGCTTTGAAGCGGCTCTGGGAAAACCTCTGTGGAAGAAACCGCTGCTAGTGACTTGCAGAAAAGGGACTCCACAATCAGTGAGATTGTAAAGTAGGTATGTTTATTCAGCGCTGGGCAGCACGGGAGGTCGTGGGCATGAAGATTGATGACTCTTCCTCGTCACCGCTAGTTGACCTCTTGTCTTTGCACAGACTCAGTTGCTCCTTGGCTCTTGTCCATCTGCAGGACCAGTTTCTCCCAGTTTCTTAAGACAGGCTCACTCTCTTATCAGGAGACTGACCTTGGTAAGGGGCCCAAGGCTTCTTGCTTTAGTTAATTGGCACAATGCACCATAGTTAGCAAAGACGCTAAGTAGCATCCTAGTTTAACGCTGTCAGCGCTCTATCTCTACTTGATAAGATTCTCCTAACTCCCTCTCTCACTGGAGCCCACGCAGCCCTCCGTCCTGCCGAAGGACTTCACGGGGACTTCTGCCGGCTCCGGGTGCCCGCACACAGACAGAAATGGCTTTGAGAGAAAACAATCAGGAGGAGGAGAGCTCAGAGACTGCGGCCGGCTTCGGCCACCTTCCCCTCGCTTTCCCTCTCCGTGTTCAAACCGAGCACTGTTCTGCCATCAACCTTCGCTGCCTCTGCCCGCGGCGCTGGGCTTTCGCGTGTGCCATTGCTCCTCTACATATTTTATCCTTCCTTTTGTAAGGAATGGTCCAGCAATTCGTGTCACTAAGGGATTTGAAGGGTTAACATCGAGGCCCGGGTCTAGGTGATAAGAGAACAAAGGGGTTTTTAGGGAAAAGTGCTGACTACTGCAGGGGATGTTGCTAGAGTTTCTGAAATCCGGCGCAGAGGCTCCCAAACGAGGAGGAAGGGGGAGCTGAAGGACAATTGAAGGACAAAAGCCTGAGAGGAAGACAACCAGCATTCAGCCCGAGCAAGCCCCGAGAGACCACCAGAGACTGGTACGCAGGCGCCCCTGGGAGGGGTTTCGGATTCCGGAAACCAATTCTAATAACCCTGCCTCTTCTCGAAGTAGTAATGAATATGTATTAGCCTGGGAGCATCAAAACCAGCCGCCTTACGTAACAGGCGTGCGTCCTGGGGGAGCAGAGACTCCCGGCGCACCCAGCGCTGCTTGCTTGCCTCTATTCGTTTAATAAATTGTAAACTTTGATTGTAATCCTATTTGGATTTATAACAGCCATTTATAACACTTTTTATATTTGTATTTTATTTAAGGCTGTCTTGCCCCCCTCCCCCCCCAGCCTCGCTGCTCGCCAATAAAGCTGGCGCAGGGGCTAAGGGATTTGAAGGGCCTGCTTGTACACCTAAGGGATTTGAGGGCCTGCTTGTACACCTTTGGGGACTGCCTCTTTTTGGGGGGGGGGGGTGTTAGGAGCTGCTTGTATACTTTTTTAGGCATTCCTCTGAGAGGGGGTTGGGAGCTTCGTGTATACTGGGGGGGGAGGGCCTCCCTCGAGGTGGAAGCGGGGGGGGTTGGAGCGTTTCTACACTGTAGGGGCCTGCCTGTACACTTTTGGGGCCTGCCTTGGAGGGGTTGGGAACTGCTTGTACACCTTTGGGGCCTGTGTCTGCGCGGGGCGGGGGGGGTTGGGGGGTTGGAGCTGGTTTTAACCTTTCGGGCTTGCATCTGGAGGGGGTTGGGGCCTGCCTTTGGGGGGTGGTTGTGAGCTGCTTGTATACTGTAGGGGCCTGCTTGTACACCTTTGGGGCCTGCGTCTGGGGGGGGGTGGGAGCTGCTTGTACACTGTTAGGGCCTGCCTTGGGGGAGGGCTTGGGGCATGTGCCTTGGGGGCATGGGGTTGGGAGCTGCTTCTACGCTGTAGGGGTCTGGGTCTTGGGGGGTTGGGGCTGTTTGTACACCTTTGGGGCGTGCCTCTGGGGAGGATGGGGAGTTGCTTGTACACCTTTGGGGCCTGTGTCTGGGGGGGGTTGGGGCCTGTGCCGGGGGGGTTGGGAGCTGCTTGTACGCTCTAGGGTCCTCTGGCAGGCTTTGGGTCCTCCCTTTGAGGGGGGCAGTTGGGAGCTGGTTGTACATCTTTGGGGCCTGAGTCTGGGGTGTGGGGGCTGGGGCTGAGGCCTGGGGCCTGGGGCATGCATCTGGGTGGTGGTGGTGGGGGGTCCAGTTCATGGGGGGGGGTGGGTTGGGAGCTGCTTGTGGACAGTTGGGGTCTGCATCCGGGTGTGGCTGGGGCCTGCTTGTAGACTTCTGCAGCCTGTGTCTGGTGTTTGGGGGCTTTTCTGTAGTGTTTGGGGATTGCATTTTGGCTTTGGGATGTGTCTAGAGCTTCTGGGGCCTAGCTGTAGTGCTTGGGGCCTGCGTCTGGGGCTTTTCTGTAGCATTTTGGTAGCGTGTTTGTGATTTGGGGTCTGTATCCAGGGTTTTGCCTTTTTTGTAGTTTTCAGCTTTGTGTCTGTTTCTTTGTTGGTTGCCTGGGGTTTGGGGTTTGGATCATTAGTCAGTGTCATTAGCGTCGGGGGGTTGATATGAAGGGTTAGGGTTGTGGTTAGAGTTGTTAGGGTTAAAGAGAATAAGGATTTTAGGGTAAGGGGATCAAGGTTGTGGGAATAAAAATGTTTTTGCACAGAGTTACATCGTTTAGAGGGAAGGAAGGTGGTATTGATATATGCTTGCAGTGATAAGAAAGCTTAACAGACAACCTTGTAAAATGCAGACAACCAGAATCCTTAGAGCAATTGGGTGGAAATCACGGTGTAAGAAACATTACCACCTCAAAGAGGAAAACAGTCAAGAAAAAAATAAAATTGACTAGTAACAGGCCAGCAGCTGTGTATTTTCTGTGAAGCACTGGATAGATTGTGAACATGGATTACCCAGTCAATGGGGAAACTGGGGAGGGTCCTGGTCACCGAGAGGAAAAAAAAAATTATATAAACTGTGTTATGGAACTAGTAGGTGGCTTGTGGGACGCCTGCCATTGCAATCGTGAATAAAAATGCTACCTCACTGAGATACTTGCCTGAGCCTATGGTATTGGTTACAGAGTGTTTCTAATAAGGTGTTAGGGTTTTAAGGTTTCAGGGCTAAGGCACTAGGGTTGGGTTTCAGGGTTAGGGTTTCCAGGGTTTAGGGTTAGGATTTTAAGGTTGTTAGGGTTGGAGTTATAAGGGTTAGGGTTTGGGGGTTAGTGTGTTAAGGTTTTAAAGTATTTTGTGGTTTTAGTGTTGATAGGGTTTTTAGGGTTAGGGTCTTAGGGTTTTAGTTATGGTCAGGTATTTAGGGTTAGGGTTTTAAGGTCTTATTTTTTTTTTTTTTAAGGTTAGGGTCTCCAGCGTTAGGGCTTTGAGAATCTTTACGTTTTGGGTTAGGGTTTAGAGGGTCTTAATTTTTAGGGTTAGGGCTTTTAGGCGTAGGTCTAGTGTGGTAAATTTTATCGGGTTAGGACTGTAAGGGTTTTTAGGGTTAGGGTTTCTAGGGTTTTTTGGGGTAGGGGTTAGGGTTAGATCCGTGGGAGCCGTAGTGTTAGGGGTCAGGGTTCTTAGGGGTAAGGCCCAATATTAGGGTGGAAGGCCAAACTAAGGGGGGAGCCCCCCCAAAAATTGAAGGGTTGAAGCCCCAATTTAGGGGAAGAAACGTCAAAATTGTGGGGTCCCCCAAAATTGGGCGGAAGAGCTCTTAATATTGGGGGAAACCCAAAAAAGGAGGGTGGGGGACTCTAAAATTGGGGGGACCCCCCCAAATTGGTTGTGTCCCCCCCCAAATTGGTTGTGTCCCCCCCAAAATTGGTTGTGTCCCCCCCAATTAGGGGAGGAACCCCCAAAATTGGGTGGGCGAACCCCCAGATTGGGGGGGCAGAACACTTAAATGGAAGTGTGAAATTCCAGAATTGAATGTGGACCCCCCAGAACAGTCTTCAGGGGTTTAGTGTGGTAAATTTTATCGGGTTAGGGCTGTAAGGGTTTTTAGGGTTAGGGTTTCTAGGGTTTGTTGGGGTAGGGGTTAGGGTTAGATCCGTGGTTGCCATAGCGTTAGGGGTCAAGGTTCTTAGGGGTTAGGCCTAATATTAGGGCGGAAGGCCAAAATAAGAGGGTGGGAGCCCCCCCCGAAATTGAAGGGTTGAAGCCCCAAGTTAGGGGAAGGAACGTCAAAATTGTGGGGTCCCCCAAAATTGGGCGGAAGAACTTTTAATATTAGGGGGGAACCCAAAAAAGGAGGGTGGGGGACTCTAAAATCGGTTGTGTCCCCCCCAAATTAGGGGAGGAACCCCCAAAATTGGGTGGGCGAACCCCCAAATTGGGGGGAAGAAGACTTAAATGGAAGTGTGAAATTCCAGAATTGAATGTGGACCCCCCCCAGACCTGGGGAGGAATCCCCAAACTTGGGGGCGACCCCCAAATTTGGGGTTAAAGCCCCAGATCCCGGGGAGCTAAGCCCCAAATTAAGGGAAGGAACCTCAAACATGTGGTGAGAACCCCAACATTGGGGGAAAGAACCTTAATATTAGGGTGGCAGGCCAAGAAAGGATGGTGGGGGCCTCCAAAATTGTGGGGGGCTTGGAATTGGGGGGAATCCCCAAAATGGAGGGGGAACCCCAAAAGTGGGGGGGGGGGGCGAAGCACCAAATTAGGGGAAGGAACCCCAAAATTGCGGGGAAGAACTCTGAAATGGAGAGCTGAAAACCCGAAATTGAGGGGAAACCCCCCAAAACGGCGGGAAAACCCTCCATAAACACGAAACCGGTAATGTAACAGAGCAAAAAATGGCGTCCTACGGCAAGGTGCGAGGCTCAATTTTCTGGGGAGTGCTGGGAAATGTAGTTCTTGGCCACCGGGTTTCCGGGAGTCCATATTGTTTTCCCAGAGCATGCCGGGAGATGTAGTTCTCGGACACTGGGCTTCCGGGAGGCCATGTTGGTTTCCCATCTTTGCTAGACTCCGGGTGCTCTGGCTTCACAGAGAAACCCCCAAACTGAAAAATGTACCTGCTAATATATTGGGCTCTAAATGTAGCCCTGGGTTAATTGAATAACAATCCCTGGGTAAGATTGAAGTGCAGGAGGGGTTGGCTACGGTTTTAAGAGCCGGTTTGCAGAAAAGGGATTTCCCGTTAAGAAATGGCATATACTGATTGTTCTCTTCCTTGCTCTGCCAAGACCTGAAGCACATCTTGGAAGCCAGGCAGAATCCGTGGAGCCAATGGAGTTCTCAAGCTCGACTTCAGCTTCTTCCCAGCTAGAAGAAGCAAGGACACGCCGGCTGAGTTCCACAGGCAACGCGCCCGTATCTGTAGACGAGGATTTAGAGATGCTACTTTGGGAACTCTCAGACGGCATACTGGAAGCCGAGCTCGACTTGGACCCAGGGAAGGATGAGGATGACCTCCTCCTTGAGCTTTCCAAGATGATTGATGATTGAACTGCATAGTCCTATGGTATATTAAAAAAAAAAAAAAAAAAAAAAAGAAAACAACCCTTCTTCTTGTTGGATACCCTGAGGTGATCCTTTTTCTAACTGAGGCTTTGCAATGAGACTTAAAGCACAGTTGGAACTGGTAGAAATTGGCAGGATCTGCACTCAGTTGTCCTAAGTTTCCCTGCTGGTCAGAGTTAAGGTCTTGTGCATGGTTCCGTAAGTAGAGGTGGCTACCTTTGATATCAAGAGGACAAAACACTTGTTTCTTTTGGCACAGAAAGATGTCCATCGGCACGCTGTGGTGGCTGTGAATTGACGTAGTGATGGAGCGATGCTCTGAAGGCTTAAACGGAAAGCTTCTTCCTTCCGCCCCCCCTTGGCACAGCTCGATGTTGGGCACATTGTGAAGCCTGGGTGTTCTGATTTCTCGGACAGTTGATACCCAAATCCCGGAGTTACTATGTCAACTCTTGACTTTTATTTGTGTATGCCATTGTTTTGACTGTAATCTTTTCAGATGATGAAGCTGTAAGGGCGGGAGGGAGCAAAATAATTATTCTAGCGTTGTGGACCAAACATGCTGCCAGGAGTGGTGGTGGTGGGGTCAGCCCACCCGGCCTTACTTTCAATTATCAGGGATGATAAAATGGTGTGAAAAGCAGCAGCTCTGCCATACGGCTACGCTACCCCCACTCCCTTCTCTTGTGCTGTACCAAAGTTCCCCCAAGCTTTGGTTGGTGCTTTTTGCTGGTGACAGTAGGACTCCAGGGCGAGTAGTCGGGACTCTCCTGCAGTAACTGGGTCAATTAAGGGTTGGTTTAAGTGCCTCCTGGTTTTTAAAATTGCTCCCCTGAGCTGCTGGCTCTGCTGCCTGCTACAGCAAATGTTCGGGTGCCATCAGCGTCGCACTTGGGCGTGGGCACTGACCCTGCGGAGGAGAGCTGAGACTCGCGTGTATTGTGTACCCTGCCGCCAGTGATCGTTTTCCCCTAGCAGATCTATTTTGAATCATTTCCCTAAATTTTAGAGGAACTTTAGGCTCTTTGTGCTATGATTTGTGAAGCTGTAGGGGCCCTCAGGCATTTGCTGCTGGCAGAGGAAAACCGCTTGTCGAATTTGTTGTAAATACTTTCTGTTTGGACAACAACGCCTGTGTGTGTGTGTGTGTGTGTGTGTGTGTGCACGCGTGCGTGCTTTGACGACCCCCTGCGACGCCCCAGCTCCGCGAGGGAAGCTTTGAAGCGGCTCTGGGAAAACCTCTGTGGAAGAAACCGCTGCTAGTGACTTGCGGAAAAGGGACTCCACAATCAGTGAGATTGTAAAGTAGGTATGTTTATTCAGCGCTGGGCAGCACGGGAGGTCGTGGGCATGAAGATTGATGACTCTTCCTCGTCACCGCTAGTTGACCTCTTGTCTTTGCACAGACTCAGTTGCTCCTTGGCTCTTGTCCATCTGCAGGACCAGTTTCTCCCAGTTTCTTAAGACAGGCTCACTCTCTTATTAGGAGACTGACCTTGGTAAGGGGCCCAAGGCTTCTTGCTTTAGTTAATTGGCACAATGCACCATAGTTAGCAAAGACGCTAAGTAGCATCCTAGTTTAACGCTGTCAGCGCTCTATCTCTACTTGATAAGATTCTCCTAACTCCCTCTCTCACTGGAGCCCACGCAGCCCTCCGTCCTGCCGAAGGACTTCACGGGGACTTCTGCCGGCTCCGGGTGCCCGCACACAGACAGAAATGGCTTTGAGAGAAAACAATCAGGAGGAGGAGAGCTCAGAGACTGCGGCCGGCTTCGGCCACCTTCCCCTCGCTTTCCCTCTCCATGTTCAAACCGAGCACTGTTCTGCCATCAACCTTCGCTGCCTCTGCCCGCGGCGCTGGGCTTTCGCGTGTGCCATTGCTCCTCTACATATTTTATCCTTCCTTTTGTAAGGAATGGTCCAGCAATTCGTGTCACTAAGGGATTTGAAGGGTTAACATCGAGGCCCGGGTCTAGGTGATAAGAGAACAAAGGGGTTTTTAGGGAAAAGTGCTGACTACTGCAGGGGATGTTGCTAGAGTTTCTGAAATCCGGCGCAGAGGCTCCCAAACGAGGAGGAAGGGGGAGCTGAAGGACAATTGAAGGACAAAAGCCTGAGAGGAAGACAACCAGCATTCAGCCCGAGCAAGCCCCGAGAGACCACCAGAGACTGGTACGCAGGCGCCCCTGGGAGGGGTTTCGGATTCCGGAAACCAATTCTAATAACCCTGCCTCTTCTCGAAGTAGTAATGAATATGTATTAGCCTGGGAGCATCAAAACCAGCCGCCTTACGTAACAGGCGTGCGTCCTGGGGGAGCAGAGACTCCCGGCGCACCCAGCGCTGCTTGCTTGCCTCTATTCGTTTAATAAATTGTAAACTTTGATTGTAATCCTATTTGGATTTATAACAGCCATTTATAACACTTTTTATATTTGTATTTTATTTAAGGCTGTCTTGCCCCCCTCCCCCCCCAGCCTCGCTGCTCGCCAATAAAGCTGGCGCAGGGGCTAAGGGATTTGAAGGGCCTGCTTGTACACCTAAGGGATTTGAGGGCCTGCTTGTACACCTTTGGGGACTGCCTCTTTTTGGGGGGGGGGGTGGGGTGGGGGGGTGTTAGGAGCTGCTTGTATACTTTTTTAGGCATTCCTCTGAGAGGGGGTTGGGAGCTTCGTGTATACTGGGGGGGGAGGGCCTCCCTCGAGGTGGAAGCGGGGGGGGTTGGAGCGTTTCTACACTGTAGGGGCCTGCCTGTACACTTTTGGGGCCTGCCTTGGAGGGGTTGGGAACTGCTTGTACACCTTTGGGGCCTGCGTCTGCGCGGGGCGGGGGGGGTTGGGGGTTTGGAGCTGGTTTTAACCTTTCAGGCTTGCATCTGGAGGGGGTTGGGGCCTGCCTTTGGGGGGGTGGTTGTGAGCTGCTTGTATACTGTAGGGGCCTGCTTGTACACCTTTGGGGCCTGCGTCTGGGGGGGGGTGGGAGCTGCTTGTACACTGTTAGGGCCTGCCTTGGGGGAGGGGTTGGGGCATGTGCCTTGGGGGCATGGGGTTGGGAGCTGCTTCTACGCTGTAGGGGTCTGGGTCTTGGGGGGTTGGGGCTGTTTGTACACCTTTGGGGCGTGCCTCTGGGGAGGATGGGGAGTTGCTTGTACACCTTTGGGGCCTGTGTCTGGGGGGGGGTTGGGGCCTGTGCCGGGGGGGTTGGGAGCTGCTTGTACGCTCTAGGGTCCTCTGGCAGGCTTTGGGGCCTCCCTTTGAGGGGGGCAGTTGGGAGCTGGTTGTACACCTTTGGGGCCTGAGTCTGGGGTGTGGGGGCTGGGGCTGAGGCCTGGGGCCTGGGGCATGCATCTGGGTGGTGGTGGGGGGGGGTCCAGTTCATGGGGGGGGTGGGTTGGGAGCTGCTTGTGGACAGTTGGGGTCTGCATCCGGGTGTGGCTGGGGCCTGCTTGTAGACTTCTGCAGCCTGTGTCTGGTGTTTGGGGGCTTTTCTGTAGTGTTTGGGGATTGCATTTTGGCTTTGGGATGTGTCTAGAGCTTCTGGGGCCTAGCTGTAGTGCTTGGGGCCTGCGTCTGGGGCTTTTCTGTAGCATTTTGGTAGCGTGTTTGTGATTTGGGGTCTGTATCCAGGGTTTTGCCTTTTTTGTAGTTTTCAGCTTTGTGTCTGTTTCTTTGTTGGTTGCCTGGGGTTTGGGGTTTGGATCATTAGTCAGTGTCATTAGCGTCGGGGGGTTGATATGAAGGGTTAGGGTTGTGGTTAGAGTTGTTAGGGTTAAAGAGAATAAGGATTTTAGGGTAAGGGGATCAAGGTTGTGGGAATAAAAATGTTTTTGCACAGAGTTACATCGTTTAGAGGGAAGGAAGGTGGTATTGATATATGCTTGCAGTGATAAGAAAGCTTAACAGACAACCTTGTAAAATGCAGACAACCAGAATCCTTAGAGCAATTGGGTGGAAATCACGGTGTAAGAAACATTACCACCTCAAAGAGGAAAACAGTCAAGAAAAAAATAAAATTGACTAGTAACAGGCCAGCAGCTGTGTATTTTCTGTGAAGCACTGGATAGATTGTGAACATGGATTACCCAGTCAATGGGGAAACTGGGGAGGGTCCTGGTCACCGAGAGGAAAAAAAAAATTATATAAACTGTGTTATGGAACTAGTAGGTGGCTTGTGGGACGCCTGCCATTGCAATCGTGAATAAAAATGCTACCTCACTGAGATACTTGCCTGAGCCTATGGTATTGGTTACAGAGTGTTTCTAATAAGGTGTTAGGGTTTTAAGGTTTCAGGGCTAAGGCACTAGGGTTGGGTTTCAGGGTTAGGGTTTCCAGGGTTTAGGGTTAGGATTTTAAGGTTGTTAGGGTTGGAGTTATAAGGGTTAGGGTTTGGGGGTTAGTGTGTTAAGGTTTTAAAGTATTTTGTGGTTTTAGTGTTGATAGGGTTTTTAGGGTTAGGGTCTTAGGGTTTTAGTTATGGTCAGGTATTTAGGGTTAGGGTTTTAAGGTCTTATTTTTTTTTTTTTAAGGTTAGGGTCTCCAGCGTTAGGGCTTTGAGAATCTTTACGTTTTGGGTTAGGGTTTAGAGGGTCTTAATTTTTAGGGTTAGGGCTTTTAGGCGTAGGTCTAGTGTGGTAAATTTTATCGGGTTAGGACTGTAAGGGTTTTTAGGGTTAGGGTTTCTAGGGTTTTTTGGGGTAGGGGTTAGGGTTAGATCCGTGGGAGCCGTAGTGTTAGGGGTCAGGGTTCTTAGGGGTAAGGCCCAATATTAGGGTGGAAGGCCAAACTAAGGGGGGAGCCCCCCCCAAAATTGAAGGGTCGAAGCCCCAATTTAGGGGAAGAAACGTCAAAATTGTGGGGTCCCCCAAAATTGGGCGGAAGAGCTCTTAATATTGGGGGAAACCCAAAAAAGGAGGGTGGGGGACTCTAAAATTGGGGGGACCCCCCCAAATTGGTTGTGTCCCCCCCCAAATTGGTTGTGTCCCCCCCAAAATTGGTTGTGTCCCCCCCAATTAGGGGAGGAACCCCCAAAATTGGGTGGGCGAACCCCCAGATTGGGGGGGCAGAACACTTAAATGGAAGTGTGAAATTCCAGAATTGAATGTGGACCCCCCAGAACAGTCTTCAGGGGTTTAGTGTGGTAAATTTTATCGGGTTAGGGCTGTAAGGGTTTTTAGGGTTAGGGTTTCTAGGGTTTGTTGGGGTAGGGGTTAGGGTTAGATCCGTGGTTGCCATAGGCTTAGGGGTCAAGGTTCTTAGGGGTTAGGCCTAATATTAGGGCGGAAGGCCAAAATAAGAGGGGGGGAGCCCCCCCCCAAAATCGAAGGGTTGAAGACCAAAGTTAGGGGAAGGAACGGCCAAATTGTGGGGTCCCCCAAAATTGGGCGGAAGAACTTTTAATATTAGGGGGGAACCCAAAAAAGGAGGGTGGGGGACTCTAAAATCGGTTGTGTCCCCCCCAAATTAGGGGAGGAACCCCCAAAATTGGGTGGGCGAACCCCCAAATTGGGGGGAAGAAGACTTAAATGGAAGTGTGAAATTCCAGAATTGAATGTGGACCCCCCCCAGACCTGGGGAGGAATCCCCATACTTGGGGGCGACCCCCAAATTTGGGGTTAAAGCCCCAGATCCCGGGGAGCTAAGCCCCAAATTAAGGGAAGGAACCTCAAACATGTGGTGAGAACCCCAACATTGGGGGAAAGAACCTTAATATTAGGGTGGCAGGCCAAGAAAGGATGGTGGGGGCCTCCAAAATTGTGGGGGGCTTGGAATTGGGGGGAATCCCCAAAATGGAGGGGGAACCCCAAAAGTGGGGGGGGGGGGGCGAAGCACCAAATTAGGGGAAGGAACCCCAAAATTGCGGGGAAGAACTCTGAAATGGAGAGCTGAAAACCCGAAATTGAGGGGAAACCCCCCAAAACGGCGGGAAAACCCTCCATAAACACGAAACCGGTAATGTAACAGAGCAAAAAATGGCGTCCTACGGCAAGGTGCGAGGCTCAATTTTCTGGGGAGTGCTGGGAAATGTAGTTCTTGGCCACCGGGTTTCCGGGAGTCCATATTGTTTTCCCAGAGCATGCCGGGAGATGTAGTTCTCGGACACTGGGCTTCCGGGAGGCCATGTTGGTTTCCCATCTTTGCTAGACTCCGGGTGCTCTGGCTTCACAGAGAAACCCCCAAACTGAAAAATGTACCTGCTAATATATTGGGCTCTAAATGTAGCCCTGGGTTAATTGAATAACAATCCCTGGGTAAGATTGAAGTGCAGGAGGGGTTGGCTACGGTTTTAAGAGCCGGTTTGCAGAAAAGGGATTTCCCGTTAAGAAATGGCATATACTGATTGTTCTCTTCCTTGCTCTGCCAAGACCTGAAGCACATCTTGGAAGCCAGGCAGAATCCGTGGAGCCAGTGGAGTTCTCAAGCTCGACTTCAGCTTCTTCCCAGCTAGAAGAAGCAAGGACACGCCGGCTGAGTTCCACAGGCAACGCGCCCGTATCTGTAGACGAGGATTTAGAGATGCTACTTTGGGAACTCTCAGACGGCATACTGGAAGCCGAGCTCGACTTGGACCCAGGGAAGGATGAGGATGACCTCCTCCTTGAGCTTTCCAAGATGATTGATGATTGAACTGCATAGTCCTATGGTATATTAAAAAAAAAAAAAAAAAAAAAGAAAACAACCCTTCTTCTTGTTGGATACCCTGAGGTGATCCTTTTTCTAACTGAGGCTTTGCAATGAGACTTAAAGCACAGTTGGAACTGGTAGAAATTGGCAGGATCTGCACTCAGTTGTCCTAAGTTTCCCTGCTGGTCAGAGTTAAGGTCTTGTGCATGGTTCCGTAAGTAGAGGTGGCTACCTTTGATATCAAGAGGACAAAACACTTGTTTCTTTTGGCACAGAAAGATGTCCATCGGCACGCTGTGGTGGCTGTGAATTGACGTAGTGATGGAGCGATGCTCTGAAGGCTTAAACGGAAAGCTTCTTCCTTCCGCCCCCCCTTGGCACAGCTCGATGTTGGGCACATTGTGAAGCCTGGGTGTTCTGATTTCTCGGACAGTTGATACCCAAATCCCGGAGTTACTATGTCAACTCTTGACTTTTATTTGTGTATGCCATTGTTTTGACTGTAATCTTTTCAGATGATGAAGCTGTAAGGGCGGGAGGGAGCAAAATAATTATTCTAGCGTTGTGGACCAAACATGCTGCCAGGAGTGGTGGTGGTGGGGTCAGCCCACCCGGCCTTACTTTCAATTATCAGGGATGATAAAATGGTGTGAAAAGCAGCAGCTCTGCGATACGGCTACGCTACCCCCACTCCCTTCTCTTGTGCTGTACCAAAGTTCCCCCAAGCTTTGGTTGGTGCTTTTTGCTGGTGACAGTAGGACTCCAGGGCGAGTAGTCGGGACTCTCCTGCAGTAACTGGGTCAATTAAGGGTTGGTTTAAGTGCCTCCTGGTTTTTAAAATTGCTCCCCTGAGCTGCTGGCTCTGCTGCCTGCTACAGCAAATGTTCGGGTGCCATCAGCGTCGCACTTGGGCGTGGGCACTGACCCTGCGGAGGAGAGCTGAGACTCGCGTGTATTGTGTACCCTGCCGCCAGTGATCGTTTTCCCCTAGCAGATCTATTTTGAATCATTTCCCTAAATTTTAGAGGAACTTTAGGCTCTTTGTGCTATGATTTGTGAAGCTGTAGGGGCCCTCAGGCATTTGCTGCTGGCAGAGGAAAACCGCTTGTCGAATTTGTTGTAAATACTTTCTGTTTGGACAACAACGCCTGTGTGTGTGTGTGTGTGTGTGTGTGTGTGTGTGCACGCGTGCGTGCTTTGACGACCCCCTGCGACGCCCCAGCTCCGCGAGGGAAGCTTTGAAGCGGCTCTGGGAAAACCTCTGTGGAAGAAACCGCTGCTAGTGACTTGCGGAAAAGGGACTCCACAATCAGTGAGATTGTAAAGTAGGTATGTTTATTCAGCGCTGGGCAGCACGGGAGGTCGTGGGCATGAAGATTGATGACTCTTCCTCGTCACCGCTAGTTGACCTCTTGTCTTTGCACAGACTCAGTTGCTCCTTGGCTCTTGTCCATCTGCAGGACCAGTTTCTCCCAGTTTCTTAAGACAGGCTCACTCTCTTATTAGGAGACTGACCTTGGTAAGGGGCCCAAGGCTTCTTGCTTTAGTTAATTGGCACAATGCACCATAGTTAGCAAAGACGCTAAGTAGCATCCTAGTTTAACGCTGTCAGCGCTCTATCTCTACTTGATAAGATTCTCCTAACTCCCTCTCTCACTGGAGCCCACGCAGCCCTCCGTCCTGCCGAAGGACTTCACGGGGACTTCTGCCGGCTCCGGGTGCCCGCACACAGACAGAAATGGCTTTGAGAGAAAACAATCAGGAGGAGGAGAGCTCAGAGACTGCGGCCGGCTTCGGCCACCTTCCCCTCGCTTTCCCTCTCCGTGTTCAAACCGAGCACTGTTCTGCCATCAACCTTCGCTGCCTCTGCCCGCGGCGCTGGGCTTTCGCGTGTGCCATTGCTCCTCTACATATTTTATCCTTCCTTTTGTAAGGAATGGTCCAGCAATTCGTGTCACTAAGGGATTTGAAGGGTTAACATCGAGGCCCGGGTCTAGGTGATAAGAGAACAAAGGGGTTTTTAGGGAAAAGTGCTGACTACTGCAGGGGATGTTGCTAGAGTTTCTGAAATCCGGCGCAGAGGCTCCCAAACGAGGAGGAAGGGGGAGCTGAAGGACAATTGAAGGACAAAAGCCTGAGAGGAAGACAACCAGCATTCAGCCCGAGCAAGCCCCGAGAGACCACCAGAGACTGGTACGCAGGCGCCCCTGGGAGGGGTTTCGGATTCCGGAAACCAATTCTAATAACCCTGCCTCTTCTCGAAGTAGTAATGAATATGTATTAGCCTGGGAGCATCAAAACCAGCCGCCTTACGTAACAGGCGTGCGTCCTGGGGGAGCAGAGACTCCCGGCGCACCCAGCGCTGCTTGCTTGCCTCTATTCGTTTAATAAATTGTAAACTTTGATTGTAATCCTATTTGGATTTATAACAGCCATTTATAACACTTTTTATATTTGTATTTTATTTAAGGCTGTCTTGCCCCCCTCCCCCCCCAGCCTCGCTGCTCGCCAATAAAGCTGGCGCAGGGGCTAAGGGATTTGAAGGGCCTGCTTGTACACCTAAGGGATTTGAGGGCCTGCTTGTACACCTTTGGGGACTGCCTCTTTTTGGGGGGGGGTGGGGTGGGGGGGTGTTAGGAGCTGCTTGTATACTTTTTTAGGCATTCCTCTGAGAGGGGGTTGGGAGCTTCGTGTATACCGGGGGGGGAGGGCCTCCCTCGAGGTGGAAGCGGGGGGGGTTGGAGCGTTTCTACACTGTAGGGGCCTGCCTGTACACTTTTGGGGCCTGCCTTGGAGGGGTTGGGAACTGCTTGTACACCTTTGGGGCCTGCGTCTGCGCGGGGCGGGGGGGGTTGGGGGGTTGGAGCTGGTTTTAACCTTTCGGGCTTGCATCTGGAGGGGGTTGGGGCCTGCCTTTGGGGGGGTGGTTGTGAGCTGCTTGTATACTGTAGGGGCCTGCTTGTACACCTTTGGGGCCTGCGTCTGGGGGGGGTGGGAGCTGCTTGTACACTGTTAGGGCCTGCCTTGGGGGAGGGGTTGGGGCATGTGCCTTGGGGGCATGGGGTTGGGAGCTGCTTCTACGCTGTAGGGGTCTGGGTCTTGGGGGGTTGGGGCTGTTTGTACACCTTTGGGGCGTGCCTCTGGGGAGGATGGGGAGTTGCTTGTACACCTTTGGGGCCTGTGTCTGGGGGGGGGTTGGGGCCTGTGCCGGGGGGGTTGGGAGCTGCTTGTACGCTCTAGGGTCCTCTGGCAGGCTTTGGGGCCTCCCTTCGAGGGGGGCAGTTGGGAGCTGGTTGTACACCTTTGGGGCCTGAGTCTGGGGTGTGGGGGCTGGGGCTGAGGCCTGGGGCCTGGGGCATGCATCTGGGTGGTGGTGGTGGGGGGTCCAGTTCATGGGGGGGGGTGGGTTGGGAGCTGCTTGTGGACAGTTGGGGTCTGCATCCGAGTGTGGCTGGGGCCTGCTTGTAGACTTCTGCAGCCTGTGTCTGGTGTTTGGGGGCTTTTCTGTAGTGTTTGGGGATTGCATTTTGGCTTTGGGATGTGTCTAGAGCTTCTGGGGCCTAGCTGTAGTGCTTGGGGCCTGCGTCTGGGGCTTTTCTGTAGCATTTTGGTAGCGTGTTTGTGATTTGGGGTCTGTATCCAGGGTTTTGCCTTTTTTGTAGTTTTCAGCTTTGTGTCTGTTTCTTTGTTGCTTGCCTGGGGTTTGGGGTTTGGATCATTAGTCAGTGTCATTAGCGTCGGGGGGTTGATATGAAGGGTTAGGGTTGTGGTTAGAGTTGTTAGGGTTAAAGAGAATAAGGATTTTAGGGTAAGGGGATCAAGGTTGTGGGAATAAAAATGTTTTTGCACAGAGTTACATCGTTTAGAGGGAAGGAAGGTGGTGTTGATATATGCTTGCAGTGATAAGAAAGCTTAACAGACAACCTTGTAAAATGCAGACAACCAGAATCCTTAGAGCAATTGGGTGGAAATCACGGTGTAAGAAACATTACCACCTCAAAGAGGAAAACAGTCAAGAAAAAAATAAAATTGACTAGTAACAGGCCAGCAGCTGTGTATTTTCTGTGAAGCACTGGATAGATTGTGAACATGGATTACCCAGTCAATGGGGAAACTGGGGAGGGTCCTGGTCACCGAGAGGAAAAAAAAAATTATATAAACTGTGTTATGGAACTAGTAGGTGGCTTGTGGGACGCCTGCCATTGCAATCGTGAATAAAAATGCTACCTCACTGAGATACTTGCCTGAGCCTATGGTATTGGTTACAGAGTGTTTCTAATAAGGTGTTAGGGTTTTAAGGTTTCAGGGCTAAGGCACTAGGGTTGGGTTTCAGGGTTAGGGTTTCCAGGGTTTAGGGTTAGGATTTTAAGGTTGTTAGGGTTGGAGTTATAAGGGTTAGGGTTTGGGGGTTAGTGTGTTAAGGTTTTAAAGTATTTTGTGGTTTTAGTGTTGATAGGGTTTTTAGGGTTAGGGTCTTAGGGTTTTAGTTATGGTCAGGTATTTAGGGTTAGGGTTTTAAGGTCTTATTTTTTTTTTTTTAAGGTTAGGGTCTCCAGCGTTAGGGCTTTGAGAATCTTTACGTTTTGGGTTAGGGTTTAGAGGGTCTTAATTTTTAGGGTTAGGGCTTTTAGGCGTAGGTCTAGTGTGGTAAATTTTATCGGGTTAGGACTGTAAGGGTTTTTAGGGTTAGGGTTTCTAGGGTTTTTTGGGGTAGGGGTTAGGGTTAGATCCGTGGGAGCCGTAGTGTTAGGGGTCAGGGTTCTTAGGGGTAAGGCCCAATATTAGGGTGGAAGGCCAAACTAAGGGGGGAGCCCCCCCCAAAATTGAAGGGTCGAAGCCCCAATTTAGGGGAAGAAACGTCAAAATTGTGGGGTCCCCCAAAATTGGGCGGAAGAGCTCTTAATATTGGGGGAAACCCAAAAAAGGAGGGTGGGGGACTCTAAAATTGGGGGGACCCCCCCAAATTGGTTGTGTCCCCCCCCAAATTGGTTGTGTCCCCCCCAAAATTGGTTGTGTCCCCCCCAATTAGGGGAGGAACCCCCAAAATTGGGTGGGCGAACCCCCAGATTGGGGGGGCAGAACACTTAAATGGAAGTGTGAAATTCCAGAATTGAATGTGGACCCCCCAGAACAGTCTTCAGGGGTTTAGTGTGGTAAATTTTATCGGGTTAGGGCTGTAAGGGTTTTTAGGGTTAGGGTTTCTAGGGTTTGTTGGGGTAGGGGTTAGGGTTAGATCCGTGGTTGCCATAGCGTTAGGGGTCAAGGTTCTTAGGGGTTAGGCCTAATATTAGGGCGGAAGGCCAAAATAAGAGGGTGGGAGCCCCCCCCGAAATTGAAGGGTTGAAGCCCCAAGTTAGGGGAAGGAACGTCAAAATTGTGGGGTCCCCCAAAATTGGGCGGAAGAACTTTTAATATTAGGGGGGAACCCAAAAAAGGAGGGTGGGGGACTCTAAAATCGGTTGTGTCCCCCCCAAATTAGGGGAGGAACCCCCAAAATTGGGTGGGCGAACCCCCAAATTGGGGGGAAGAAGACTTAAATGGAAGTGTGAAATTCCAGAATTGGATGTGGACCCCCCAGAACAGTCTTCAGGGGTTTAGTGTGGTAAATTTTATTGGGTTAGGGCTGTAAGGGTTTTTAGGGTTAGGGTTTCTAGGGTTTTTTGGGGTAGGGGTTAGGGTTAGATCCGTGGTTGCCATAGCGTTAGGGGTCAAGGTTCTTAGGGGTTAGGCCTAATATTAGGGCGGAAGGCCAAAATAAGAGGGGGGGAGCCCCCCCCCAAAATCGAAGGGTTGAAGACCAAAGTTAGGGGAAGGAACGGCCAAATTGTGGGGTCCCCCAAAATTGGGCGGAAGAACTCTTTAATATTAGGGGGGAACCCAAAAAAGGAGGGTGGGGGACTCTACAATTGGGGGGGACCCCCAAAATTGGTCGGGTCCCCCCAAATTAGGGGAGGAACCCCCAAAATTGGGTGGGTGAACCCCCAAATTGGGGGGAAGAAGACTTAAATGGAAGTGTGAAATTCCAGAATTGAATGTGGACCCCCCCCCAGACCTGGGGAGGAATCCCCAAACTTGGGGGGGACCCCCAAAATTGGGGTTAAAGCCCCAGATCCCGGGGAGCTAAGCCCCAAATTAAGGGAAGGAACCTCAAACATGTGGTGAGAACCCCAACATTGGGGGAAAGAACCTTAATATTAGGGTGGCAGGCCAAGAAAGGATGGTGGGGGCCTCCAAAATTGTGGGGGGCTTGGAATTGGGGGGAATCCCCAAAATGGAGGGGGAACCCCAAAAGTGGGGGGGGGGGGGGCGAAGCACCAAATTAGGGGAAGGAACCCCAAAATTGCGGGGAAGAACTCTGAAATGGAGAGCTGAAAATCCGAAATTGAGGGGAAACCCCCCAAAACGGCGGGAAAACCCTCCATAAACACGAAACCGGTAATGTAACAGAGCAAAAAATGGCGTCCTACGGCAAGGTGCGAGGCTCAATTTTCTGGGGAGTGCTGGGAAATGTAGTTCTTGGCCACCGGGTTTCCGGGAGTCCATATTGTTTTCCCAGAGCATGCCGGGAGATGTAGTTCTCGGACACTGGGCTTCCGGGAGGCCATGTTGGTTTCCCATCTTTGCTAGACTCCGGGTGCTCTGGCTTCACAGAGAAACCCCCAAACTGAAAAATGTACCTGCTAATATATTGGGCTCTAAATGTAGCCCTGGGTTAATTGAATAACAATCCCTGGGTAAGATTGAAGTGCAGGAGGGGTTGGCTACGGTTTTAAGAGCCGGTTTGCAGAAAAGGGATTTCCCGTTAAGAAATGGCATATACTGATTGTTCTCTTCCTTGCTCTGCCAAGACCTGAAGCACATCTTGGAAGCCAGGCAGAATCCGTGGAGCCAATGGAGTTCTCAAGCTCGACTTCAGCTTCTTCCCAGCTAGAAGAAGCAAGGACACGCCGGCTGAGTTCCACAGGCAACGCGCCCGTATCTGTAGACGAGGATTTAGAGATGCTACTTTGGGAACTCTCAGACGGCATACTGGAAGCCGAGCTCGACTTGGACCCAGGGAAGGATGAGGATGACCTCCTCCTTGAGCTTTCCAAGATGATTGATGATTGAACTGCATAGTCCTATGGTATATTAAAAAAAAAAAAAAAAAAAAAAAAAACAACTCTTCTTCTTGTTGGATACCCTGAGGTGATCCTTTTTCTAACTGAGGCTTTGCAATGAGACTTAAAGCACAGTTGGAACTGGTAGAAATTGGCAGGATTTGCACTCAGTTGTCCTAAGTTTCCCTGCTGGTCAGAGTTAAGGTCTTGTGCATGGTTCCGTAAGTAGAGGTGGCTACCTTTGATATCAAGAGGACAAAACACTTGTTTCTTTTGGCACAGAAAGATGTCCATCGGCACGCTGTGGTGGCTGTGAATTGACGTAGTGATGGAGCGATGCTCTGAAGGCTTAAACGGAAAGCTTCTTCCTTCCGCCCCCCCTTGGCACAGCTCGATGTTGGGCACATTGTGAAGCCTGGGTGTTCTGATTTCTCGGACAGTTGATACCCAAATCCCGGAGTTACTATGTCAACTCTTGACTTTTATTTGTGTATGCCATTGTTTTGACTGTAATCTTTTCAGATGATGAAGCTGTAAGGGCGGGAGGGAGCAAAATAATTATTCTAGCGTTGTGGACCAAACATGCTGCCAGGAGTGGTGGTGGTGGGGTCAGCCCACCCGGCCTTACTTTCAATTATCAGGGATGATAAAATGGTGTGAAAAGCAGCAGCTCTGCGATACGGCTACGCTACCCCCACTCCCTTCTCTTGTGCTGTACCAAAGTTCCCCCAAGCTTTGGTTGGTGCTTTTTGCTGGTGACAGTAGGACTCCAGGGCGAGTAGTCGGGACTCTCCTGCAGTAACTGGGTCAATTAAGGGTTGGTTTAAGTGCCTCCTGGTTTTTAAAATTGCTCCCCTGAGCTGCTGGCTCTGCTGCCTGCTACAGCAAATGTTCGGGTGCCATCAGCGTCGCACTTGGGCGTGGGCACTGACCCTGCGGAGGAGAGCTGAGACTCGCGTGTATTGTGTACCCTGCCGCCAGTGATCGTTTTCCCCTAGCAGATCTATTTTGAATCATTTCCCTAAATTTTAGAGGAACTTTAGGCTCTTTGTGCTATGATTTGTGAAGCTGTAGGGGCCCTCAGGCATTTGCTGCTGGCAGAGGAAAACCGCTTGTCGAATTTGTTGTAAATACTTTCTGTTTGGACAACAACGCCTGTGTGTGTGTGTGTGTGTGTGTGTGTGTGTGCACGCGTGCGTGCTTTGACGACCCCCTGCGACGCCCCAGCTCCGCGAGGGAAGCTTTGAAGCGGCTCTGGGAAAACCTCTGTGGAAGAAACCGCTGCTAGTGACTTGCGGAAAAGGGACTCCACAATCAGTGAGATTGTAAAGTAGGTATGTTTATTCAGCGCTGGGCAGCACGGGAGGTCGTGGGCATGAAGATTGATGACTCTTCCTCGTCACCGCTAGTTGACCTCTTGTCTTTGCACAGACTCAGTTGCTCCTTGGCTCTTGTCCATCTGCAGGACCAGTTTCTCCCAGTTTCTTAAGACAGGCTCACTCTCTTATTAGGAGACTGACCTTGGTAAGGGGCCCAAGGCTTCTTGCTTTAGTTAATTGGCACAATGCACCATAGTTAGCAAAGACGCTAAGTAGCATCCTAGTTTAACGCTGTCAGCGCTCTATCTCTACTTGATAAGATTCTCCTAACTCCCTCTCTCACTGGAGCCCACGCAGCCCTCCGTCCTGCCGAAGGACTTCACGGGGACTTCTGCCGGCTCCGGGTGCCCGCACACAGACAGAAATGGCTTTGAGAGAAAACAATCAGGAGGAGGAGAGCTCAGAGACTGCGGCCGGCTTCGGCCACCTTCCCCTCGCTTTCCCTCTCCGTGTTCAAACCGAGCACTGTTCTGCCATCAACCTTCGCTGCCTCTGCCCGCGGCGCTGGGCTTTCGCGTGTGCCATTGCTCCTCTACATATTTTATCCTTCCTTTTGTAAGGAATGGTCCAGCAATTCGTGTCACTAAGGGATTTGAAGGGTTAACATCGAGGCCCGGGTCTAGGTGATAAGAGAACAAAGGGGTTTTTAGGGAAAAGTGCTGACTACTGCAGGGGATGTTGCTAGAGTTTCTGAAATCCGGCGCAGAGGCTCCCAAACGAGGAGGAAGGGGGAGCTGAAGGACAATTGAAGGACAAAAGCCTGAGAGGAAGACAACCAGCATTCAGCCCGAGCAAGCCCCGAGAGACCACCAGAGACTGGTACGCAGGCGCCCCTGGGAGGGGTTTCGGATTCCGGAAACCAATTCTAATAACCCTGCCTCTTCTCGAAGTAGTAATGAATATGTATTAGCCTGGGAGCATCAAAACCAGCCGCCTTACGTAACAGGCGTGCGTCCTGGGGGAGCAGAGACTCCCGGCGCACCCAGCGCTGCTTGCTTGCCTCTATTCGTTTAATAAATTGTAAACTTTGATTGTAATCCTATTTGGATTTATAACAGCCATTTATAACACTTTTTATATTTGTATTTTATTTAAGGCTGTCTTGCCCCCCTCCCCCCCCAGCCTCGCTGCTCGCCAATAAAGCTGGCGCAGGGGCTAAGGGATTTGAAGGGCCTGCTTGTACACCTAAGGGATTTGAGGGCCTGCTTGTACACCTTTGGGGACTGCCTCTTTTTGGGGGGGGGTGGGGTGGGGGGGTGTTAGGAGCTGCTTGTATACTTTTTTAGGCATTCCTCTGAGAGGGGGTTGGGAGCTTCGTGTATACTGGGGGGGGAGGGCCTCCCTCGAGGTGGAAGCGGGGGGGGGTT
Organism: Anser brachyrhynchus; assembly: GCF_964034855.1. Lineage (NCBI taxonomy): Eukaryota > Metazoa > Chordata > Aves > Anseriformes > Anatidae > Anser > Anser brachyrhynchus. Next base: position 325,045 of record NW_027664018.1, read on the forward strand.
GGAGCGTTTCTACACTGTAGGGGCCTGCCTGTACACTTTTGGGGCCTGCCTTGGAGGGGTTGGGAACTGCTTGTACACCTTTGGGGCCTGCGTCTGCGCGGGGCGGGGGGGGTTGGGGGGTTGGAGCTGGTTTTAACCTTTCGGGCTTGCATCTGGAGGGGGTTGGGGCCTGCCTTTGGGGGGGTGGTTGTGAGCTGCTTGTATACTGTAGGGGCCTGCTTGTACACCTTTGGGGCCTGCGTCTGGGGGGGGGTGGGAGCTGCTTGTACACTGTTAGGGCCTGCCTTGGGGGAGGGGTTGGGGCATGTGCCTTGGGGGCATGGGGTTGGGAGCTGCTTCTACGCTGTAGGGGTCTGGGTCTTGGGGGGTTGGGGCTGTTTGTACACCTTTGGGGCGTGCCTCTGGGGAGGATGGGGAGTTGCTTGTACACCTTTGGGGCCTGTGTCTGGGGGGGGGTTGGGGCCTGTGCGGGGGGGGTTGGGAGCTGCTTGTACGCTCTAGGGTCCTCTGGCAGGCTTTGGGGCCTCCCTTTGAGGGGGGCAGTTGGGAGCTGGTTGTACACCTTTGGGGCCTGAGTCTGGGGTGTGGGGGCTGGGGCTGAGGCCTGGGGCCTGGGGCATGCATCTGGGTGGTGGTGGGGGGGGGTCCAGTTCATGGGGGGGGTGGGTTGGGAGCTGGTTGTGGACAGTTGGGGTCTGCATCCGGGTGTGGCTGGGGCCTGCTTGTAGACTTCTGCAGCCTGTGTCTGGTGTTTGGGGGCTTTTCTGTAGTGTTTGGGGATTGCATTTTGGCTTTGGGATGTGTCTAGAGCTTCTGGGGCCTAGCTGTAGTGCTTGGGGCCTGCGTCTGGGGCTTTTCTGTAGCATTTTGGTAGCGTGTTTGTGATTTGGGGTCTGTATCCAGGGTTTTGCCTTTTTTGTAGTTTTCAGCTTTGTGTCTGTTTCTTTGTTGGTTGCCTGGGGTTTGGGGTTTGGATCATTAGTCAGTGTCATTAGCGTCGGGGGGTTGATATGAAGGGTTAGGGTTGTGGTTAGAGTTGTTAGGGTTAAAGAGAATAAGGATTTTAGGGTAAGGGGATCAAGGTTGTGGGAATAAAAATGTTTTTGCACAGAGTTACATCGTTTAGAGGGAAGGAAGGTGGTATTGATATATGCTTGCAGTGATAAGAAAGCTTAACAGACAACCTTGTAAAATGCAGACAACCAGAATCCTTAGAGCAATTGGGTGGAAATCACGGTGTAAGAAACATTACCACCTCAAAGAGGAAAACAGTCAAGAAAAAAATAAAATTGACTAGTAACAGGCCAGCAGCTGTGTATTTTCTGTGAAGCACTGGATAGATTGTGAACATGGATTACCCAGTCAATGGGGAAACTGGGGAGGGTCCTGGTCACCGAGAGGAAAAAAAAAATTATATAAACTGTGTTATGGAACTAGTAGGTGGCTTGTGGGACGCCTGCCATTGCAATCGTGAATAAAAATGCTACCTCACTGAGATACTTGCCTGAGCCTATGGTATTGGTTACAGGGTGTTTCTAATAAGGTGTTAGGGTTTTAAGGTTTCAGGGCTAAGGCACTAGGGTTGGGTTTCAGGGTTAGGGTTTCCAGGGTTTAGGGTTAGGATTTTAAGGTTGTTAGGGTTGGAGTTATAAGGGTTAGGGTTTGGGGGTTAGTGTGTTAAGGTTTTAAAGTATTTTGTGGTTTTAGTGTTGATAGGGTTTTTAGGGTTAGGGTCTTAGGGTTTTAGTTATGGTCAGGTATTTAGGGTTAGGGTTTTAATGTCTTATTTTTTTTTTTTAAGGTTAGGGTCTCCAGCGTTAGGGCTTTGAGAATCTTTACGTTTTGGGTTAGGGTTTAGAGGGTCTTAATTTTTAGGGTTAGGGCTTTTAGGCGTAGGTCTAGTGTGGTAAATTTTATCGGGTTAGGACTGTAAGGGTTTTTAGGGTTAGGGTTTCTAGGGTTTTTTGGGGTAGGGGTTAGGGTTAGATCCGTGGGAGCCGTAGTGTTAGGGGTCAGGGTTCTTAGGGGTAAGGCCCAATATTAGGGTGGAAGGCCAAACTAAGGGGGGAGCCCCCCCCAAAACTGAAGGGTCGAAGCCCCAATTTAGGGGAAGGAACGTCAAAATTGTGGGGTCCCCCAAAATTGGGCGGAAGAGCTCTTAATATTGGGGGAAACCCAAAAAAGGAGGGTGGGGGACTCTAAAATTGGGGGGACCCCCCCAAATTGGTTGTGTCCCCCCCCAAATTGGTTGTGTCCCCCCCAAAATTGGTTGTGTCCCCCCCAATTAGGGGAGGAACCCCCAAAATTGGGTGGGCGAACCCCCAGATTGGGGGGGCAGAACACTTAAATGGAAGTGTGAAATTCCAGAATTGAATGTGGACCCCCCAGAACAGTCTTCAGGGGTTTAGTGTGGTAAATTTTATCGGGTTAGGGCTGTAAGGGTTTTTAGGGTTAGGGTTTCTAGGGTTTGTTGGGGTAGGGGTTAGGGTTAGATCCGTGGTTGCCATAGCGTTAGGGGTCAAGGTTCTTAGGGGTTAGGCCTAATATTAGGGCGGAAGGCCAAAATAAGAGGGTGGGAGCCCCCCCCGAAATTGAAGGGTTGAAGCCCCAAGTTAGGGGAAGGAACGTCAAAATTGTGGGGTCCCCCAAAATTGGGCGGAAGAACTTTTAATATTAGGGGGGAACCCAAAAAAGGAGGGTGGGGGACTCTAAAATCGGTTGTGTCCCCCCCAAATTAGGGGAGGAACCCCCAAAATTGGGTGGGCGAACCCCCAAATTGGGGGGAAGAAGACTTAAATGGAAGTGTGAAATTCCAGAATTGGATGTGGACCCCCCAGAACAGTCTTCAGGGGTTTAGTGTGGTAAATTTTATCGGGTTAGGGCTGTAAGGGTTTTTAGGGTTAGGGTTTCTAGGGTTTTTTGGGGTAGGGGTTAGGGTTAGATCCGTGGTTGCCATAGCGTTAGGGGTCAAGGTTCTTAGGGGTTAGGCCTAATATTAGGGCGGAAGGCCAAAATAAGAGGGGGGGAGCCCCCCCCCAAAATCGAAGGGTTGAAGCCCAAAGTTAGGGGAAGGAACGGCCAAATTGTGGGGTCCCCCAAAATTGGGCGGAAGAACTCTTTAATATTAGGGGGGAACCCAAAAAAGGAGGGTGGGGGACTCTACAATTGGGGGGGACCCCCAAAATTGGTCGGGTCCCCCCAAATTAGGGGAGGAACCCCCAAAATTGGGTGGGTGAACCCCCAAATTGGGGGGAAGAAGACTTAAATGGAAGTGTGAAATTCCAGAATTGAATGTGGACCCCCCCCCAGACCTGGGGAGGAATCCCCAAACTTGGGGGGGACCCCCAAAATTGGGGTTAAAGCCCCAGATCCCGGGGAGCTAAGCCCCAAATTAAGGGAAGGAACCTCAAACATGTGGTGAGAACCCCAACATTGGGGGAAAGAACCTTAATATTAGGGTGGCAGGCCAAGAAAGGATGGTGGGGGCCTCCAAAATTGTGGGGGGCTTGGAATTGGGGGGAATCCCCAAAATGGAGGGGGAACCCCAAAAGTGGGGGGGGGGGGCGAAGCACCAAATTAGGGGAAGGAACCCCAAAATTGCGGGGAAGAACTCTGAAATGGAGAGCTGAAAACCCGAAATTGAGGGGAAACCCCCCAAAACGGCGGGAAAACCCTCCATAAACACGAAACCGGTAATGTAACAGAGCAAAAAATGGCGTCCTACGGCAAGGTGCGAGGCTCAATTTTCTGGGGAGTGCTGGGAAATGTAGTTCTTGGCCACCGGGTTTCCGGGAGTCCATATTGTTTTCCCAGAGCATGCCGGGAGATGTAGTTCTCGGACACTGGGCTTCCGGGAGGCCATGTTGGTTTCCCATCTTTGCTAGACTCCGGGTGCTCTGGCTTCACAGAGAAACCCCCAAACTGAAAAATGTACCTGCTAATATATTGGGCTCTAAATGTAGCCCTGGGTTAATTGAATAACAATCCCTGGGTAAGATTGAAGTGCAGGAGGGGTTGGCTACGGTTTTAAGAGCCGGTTTGCAGAAAAGGGATTTCCCGTTAAGAAATGGCATATACTGATTGTTCTCTTCCTTGCTCTGCCAAGACCTGAAGCACATCTTGGAAGCCAGGCAGAATCCGTGGAGCCAATGGAGTTCTCAAGCTCGACTTCAGCTTCTTCCCAGCTAGAAGAAGCAAGGACACGCCGGCTGAGTTCCACAGGCAACGCGCCCGTATCTGTAGACGAGGATTTAGAGATGCTACTTTGGGAACTCTCAGACGGCATACTGGAAGCCGAGCTCGACTTGGACCCAGGGAAGGATGAGGATGACCTCCTCCTTGAGCTTTCCAAGATGATTGATGATTGAACTGCATAGTCCTATGGTATATTAAAAAAAAAAAAAAAAAAAAAAAAAAAAAAAAAAAAAGAAAACAACCCTTCTTCTTGTTGGATACCCTGAGGTGATCCTTTTTCTAACTGAGGCTTTGCAATGAGACTTAAAGCACAGTTGGAACTGGTAGAAATTGGCAGGATCTGCACTCAGTTGTCCTAAGTTTCCCTGCTGGTCAGAGTTAAGGTCTTGTGCATGGTTCCGTAAGTAGAGGTGGCTACCTTTGATATCAAGAGGACAAAACACTTGTTTCTTTTGGCACAGAAAGATGTCCATCGGCACGCTGTGGTGGCTGTGAATTGACGTAGTGATGGAGCGATGCTCTGAAGGCTTAAACGGAAAGCTTCTTCCTTCCGCCCCCCCTTGGCACAGCTCGATGTTGGGCACATTGTGAAGCCTGGGTGTTCTGATTTCTCGGACAGTTGATACCCAAATCCCGGAGTTACTATGTCAACTCTTGACTTTTATTTGTGTATGCCATTGTTTTGACTGTAATCTTTTCAGATGATGAAGCTGTAAGGGCGGGAGGGAGCAAAATAATTATTCTAGCGTTGTGGACCAAACATGCTGCCAGGAGTGGTGGTGGTGGGGTCAGCCCACCCGGCCTTACTTTCAATTATCAGGGATGATAAAATGGTGTGAAAAGCAGCAGCTCTGCCATACGGCTACGCTACCCCCACTCCCTTCTCTTGTGCTGTACCAAAGTTCCCCCAAGCTTTGGTTGGTGCTTTTTGCTGGTGACAGTAGGACTCCAGGGCGAGTAGTCGGGACTCTCCTGCAGTAACTGGGTCAATTAAGGGTTGGTTTAAGTGCCTCCTGGTTTTTAAAATTGCTCCCCTGAGCTGCTGGCTCTGCTGCCTGCTACAGCAAATGTTCGGGTGCCATCAGCGTCGCACTTGGGCGTGGGCACTGACCCTGCGGAGGAGAGCTGAGACTCGCGTGTATTGTGTACCCTGCCGCCAGTGATCGTTTTCCCCTAGCAGATCTATTTTGAATCATTTCCCTAAATTTTAGAGGAACTTTAGGCTCTTTGTGCTATGATTTGTGAAGCTGTAGGGGCCCTCAGGCATTTGCTGCTGGCAGAGGAAAACCGCTTGTCGAATTTGTTGTAAATACTTTCTGTTTGGACAACAACGCCTGTGTGTGTGTGTGTGTGTGTGTGCACGCGTGCGTGCTTTGACGACCCCCTGCGACGCCCCAGCTCCACGAGGGAAGCTTTGAAGCGGCTCTGGGAAAACCTCTGTGGAAGAAACCGCTGCTAGTGACTTGCGGAAAAGGGACTCCACAATCAGTGAGATTGTAAAGTAGGTATGTTTATTCAGCGCTGGGCAGCACGGGAGGTCGTGGGCATGAAGATTGATGACTCTTCCTCGTCACCGCTAGTTGACCTCTTGTCTTTGCACAGACTCAGTTGCTCCTTGGCTCTTGTCCATCTGCAGGACCAGTTTCTCCCAGTTTCTTAAGACAGGCTCACTCTCTTATTAGGAGACTGACCTTGGTAAGGGGCCCAAGGCTTCTTGCTTTAGTTAATTGGCACAATGCACCATAGTTAGCAAAGACGCTAAGTAGCATCCTAGTTTAACGCTGTCAGCGCTCTATCTCTACTTGATAAGATTCTCCTAACTCCCTCTCTCACTGGAGCCCACGCAGCCCTCCGTCCTGCCGAAGGACTTCACGGGGACTTCTGCCGGCTCCGGGTGCCCGCACACAGACAGAAATGGCTTTGAGAGAAAACAATCAGGAGGAGGAGAGCTCAGAGACTGCGGCCGGCTTCGGCCACCTTCCCCTCGCTTTCCCTCTCCGTGTTCAAACCGAGCACTGTTCTGCCATCAACCTTCGCTGCCTCTGCCCGCGGCGCTGGGCTTTCGCGTGTGCCATTGCTCCTCTACATATTTTATCCTTCCTTTTGTAAGGAATGGTCCAGCAATTCGTGTCACTAAGGGATTTGAAGGGTTAACATCGAGGCCCGGGTCTAGGTGATAAGAGAACAAAGGGGTTTTTAGGGAAAAGTGCTGACTACTGCAGGGGATGTTGCTAGAGTTTCTGAAATCCGGCGCAGAGGCTCCCAAACGAGGAGGAAGGGGGAGCTGAAGGACAATTGAAGGACAAAAGCCTGAGAGGAAGACAACCAGCATTCAGCCCGAGCAAGCCCCGAGAGACCACCAGAGACTGGTACGCAGGCGCCCCTGGGAGGGGTTTCGGATTCCGGAAACCAATTCTAATAACCCTGCCTCTTCTCGAAGTAGTAATGAATATGTATTAGCCTGGGAGCATCAAAACCAGCCGCCTTACGTAACAGGCGTGCGTCCTGGGGGAGCAGAGACTCCCGGCGCACCCAGCGCTGCTTGCTTGCCTCTATTCGTTTAATAAATTGTAAACTTTGATTGTAATCCTATTTGGATTTATAACAGCCATTTATAACACTTTTTATATTTGTATTTTATTTAAGGCTGTCTTGCCCCCCTCCCCCCCCAGCCTCGCTGCTCGCCAATAAAGCTGGCGCAGGGGCTAAGGGATTTGAAGGGCCTGCTTGTACACCTAAGGGATTTGAGGGCCTGCTTGTACACCTTTGGGGACTGCCTCTTTTTGGGGGGGGGTGGGGTGGGGGGGTGTTAGGAGCTGCTTGTATACTTTTTTAGGCATTCCTCTGAGAGGGGGTTGGGAGCTTCGTGTATACTGGGGGGGGAGGGCCTCCCTCGAGGTGGAAGCGGGGGGGGTTGGAGCGTTTCTACACTGTAGGGGCCTGCCTGTACACTTTTGGGGCCTGCCTTGGAGGGGTTGGGAACTGCTTGTACACCTTTGGGGCCTGCGTCTGCGCGGGGCGGGGGGGGTTGGGGGGTTGGAGCTGGTTTTAACCTTTCGGGCTTGCATCTGGAGGGGGTTGGGGCCTGCCTTTGGGGGGGTGGTTGTGAGCTGCTTGTATACTGTAGGGGCCTGCTTGTACACCTTTGGGGCCTGCGTCTGGGGGGGGGTGGGAGCTGCTTGTACACTGTTAGGGCCTGCCTTGGGGGAGGGGTTGGGGCATGTGCCTTGGGGGCATGGGGTTGGGAGCTGCTTCTACGCTGTAGGGGTCTGGGTCTTGGGGGGTTGGGGCTGTTTGTACACCTTTGGGGCGTGCCTCTGGGGAGGATGGGGAGTTGCTTGTACACCTTTGGGGCCTGTGTCTGGGGGGGGGTTGGGGCCTGTGCGGGGGGGGTTGGGAGCTGCTTGTACGCTCTAGGGTCCTCTGGCAGGCTTTGGGGCCTCCCTTTGAGGGGGGCAGTTGGGAGCTGGTTGTACACCTTTGGGGCCTGAGTCTGGGGTGTGGGGGCTGGGGCTGAGGCCTGGGGCCTGGGGCATGCATCTGGGTGGTGGTGGGGGGGGGTCCAGTTCATGGGGGGGGTGGGTTGGGAGCTGGTTGTGGACAGTTGGGGTCTGCATCCGGGTGTGGCTGGGGCCTGCTTGTAGACTTCTGCAGCCTGTGTCTGGTGTTTGGGGGCTTTTCTGTAGTGTTTGGGGATTGCATTTTGGCTTTGGGATGTGTCTAGAGCTTCTGGGGCCTAGCTGTAGTGCTTGGGGCCTGCGTCTGGGGCTTTTCTGTAGCATTTTGGTAGCGTGTTTGTGATTTGGGGTCTGTATCCAGGGTTTTGCCTTTTTTGTAGTTTTCAGCTTTGTGTCTGTTTCTTTGTTGGTTGCCTGGGGTTTGGGGTTTGGATCATTAGTCAGTGTCATTAGCGTCGGGGGGTTGATATGAAGGGTTAGGGTTGTGGTTAGAGTTGTTAGGGTTAAAGAGAATAAGGATTTTAGGGTAAGGGGATCAAGGTTGTGGGAATAAAAATGTTTTTGCACAGAGTTACATCGTTTAGAGGGAAGGAAGGTGGTATTGATATATGCTTGCAGTGATAAGAAAGCTTAACAGACAACCTTGTAAAATGCAGACAACCAGAATCCTTAGAGCAATTGGGTGGAAATCACGGTGTAAGAAACATTACCACCTCAAAGAGGAAAACAGTCAAGAAAAAAATAAAATTGACTAGTAACAGGCCAGCAGCTGTGTATTTTCTGTGAAGCACTGGATAGATTGTGAACATGGATTACCCAGTCAATGGGGAAACTGGGGAGGGTCCTGGTCACCGAGAGGAAAAAAAAAATTATATAAACTGTGTTATGGAACTAGTAGGTGGCTTGTGGGACGCCTGCCATTGCAATCGTGAATAAAAATGCTACCTCACTGAGATACTTGCCTGAGCCTATGGTATTGGTTACAGGGTGTTTCTAATAAGGTGTTAGGGTTTTAAGGTTTCAGGGCTAAGGCACTAGGGTTGGGTTTCAGGGTTAGGGTTTCCAGGGTTTAGGGTTAGGATTTTAAGGTTGTTAGGGTTGGAGTTATAAGGGTTAGGGTTTGGGGGTTAGTGTGTTAAGGTTTTAAAGTATTTTGTGGTTTTAGTGTTGATAGGGTTTTTAGGGTTAGGGTCTTAGGGTTTTAGTTATGGTCAGGTATTTAGGGTTAGGGTTTTAAGGTCTTATTTTTTTTTTTTAAGGTTAGGGTCTCCAGCGTTAGGGCTTTGAGAATCTTTACGTTTTGGGTTAGGGTTTAGAGGGTCTTAATTTTTAGGGTTAGGGCTTTTAGGCGTAGGTCTAGTGTGGTAAATTTTATCGGGTTAGGACTGTAAGGGTTTTTAGGGTTAGGGTTTCTAGGGTTTTTTGGGGTAGGGGTTAGGGTTAGATCCGTGGGAGCCGTAGTGTTAGGGGTCAGGGTTCTTAGGGGTAAGGCCCAATATTAGGGTGGAAGGCCAAACTAAGGGGGGAGCCCCCCCCAAAACTGAAGGGTCGAAGCCCCAATTTAGGGGAAGGAACGTCAAAATTGTGGGGTCCCCCAAAATTGGGCGGAAGAGCTCTTAATATTGGGGGAAACCCAAAAAAGGAGGGTGGGGGACTCTAAAATTGGGGGGACCCCCCCAAATTGGTTGTGTCCCCCCCCAAATTGGTTGTGTCCCCCCCCAAATTGGTTGTGTCCCCCCCAAAATTGGTTGTGTCCCCCCCAATTAGGGGAGGAACCCCCAAAATTGGGTGGGCGAACCCCCAGATTGGGGGGGCAGAACACTTAAATGGAAGTGTGAAATTCCAGAATTGAATGTGGACCCCCCAGAACAGTCTTCAGGGGTTTAGTGTGGTAAATTTTATCGGGTTAGGGCTGTAAGGGTTTTTAGGGTTAGGGTTTCTAGGGTTTGTTGGGGTAGGGGTTAGGGTTAGATCCGTGGTTGCCATAGCGTTAGGGGTCAAGGTTCTTAGGGGTTAGGCCTAATATTAGGGCGGAAGGCCAAAATAAGAGGGTGGGAGCCCCCCCCGAAATTGAAGGGTTGAAGCCCCAAGTTAGGGGAAGGAACGTCAAAATTGTGGGGTCCCCCAAAATTGGGCGGAAGAACTTTTAATATTAGGGGGGAACCCAAAAAAGGAGGGTGGGGGACTCTAAAATCGGTTGTGTCCCCCCCAAATTAGGGGAGGAACCCCCAAAATTGGGTGGGCGAACCCCCAAATTGGGGGGAAGAAGACTTAAATGGAAGTGTGAAATTCCAGAATTGGATGTGGACCCCCCAGAACAGTCTTCAGGGGTTTAGTGTGGTAAATTTTATCGGGTTAGGGCTGTAAGGGTTTTTAGGTTAGGGTTTCTAGGGTTTGTTGGGGTAGGGTTTAGGGTTAGATCCGTGGTTGCCATAGCGTTAGGGGTCAAGGTTCTTAGGGGTTAGGCCTAATATTAGGGCGGAAGGCCAAAATAAGAGGGGGGAGCCCCCCCCCAAAATCGAAGGGTTGAAGCCCAAAGTTAGGGGAAGGAACGGCCAAATTGTTGGGGTCCCCCAAAATTGGGCGGAAGAACTCTTTAATATTAGGGGGGAACCCAAAAAAGGAGGGTGGGGGACTCTACAATTGGGGGGGACCCCCAAAATTGGTCGGGTCCCCCCAAATTAGGGGAGGAACCCCCAAAATTGGGTGGGTGACCCCCAAATTGGGGGGAAGAAGACTTAAATGGAAGTGTGAAATTCCAGAATTGAATGTGGACCCCCCCCCAGACCTGGGGAGGAATCCCCAAACTTGGGGGGGACCCCCAAAATTGGGGTTAAAGCCCCAGATCCCGGGGAGCTAAGCCCCAAATTAAGGGAAGGAACCTCAAACATGTGGTGAGAACCCCAACATTGGGGGAAAGAACCTTAATATTAGGGTGGCAGGCAGGCCAAGAAAGGATGGTGGGGGCCTCCAAAATTGTGGGGGGCTTGGAATTGGGGGGAATCCCCAAAATGGAGGGGGAACCCCAAAAGTGGGGGGGGGGGGCGAAGCACCAAATTAGGGGAAGGAACCCCAAAATTGCGGGGAAGAACTCTGAAATGGAGAGCTGAAAACCCGAAATTGAGGGGAAACCCCCCAAAACGGCGGGAAAACCCTCCATAAACACGAAACCGGTAATGTAACAGAGCAAAAAATGGCGTCCTACGGCAAGGTGCGAGGCTCAATTTTCTGGGGAGTGCTGGGAAATGTAGTTCTTGGCCACCGGGTTTCCGGGAGTCCATATTGTTTTCCCAGAGCATGCCGGGAGATGTAGTTCTCGGACACTGGGCTTCCGGGAGGCCATGTTGGTTTCCCATCTTTGCTAGACTCCGGGTGCTCTGGCTTCACAGAGAAACCCCCAAACTGAAAAATGTACCTGCTAATATATTGGGCTCTAAATGTAGCCCTGGGTTAATTGAATAACAATCCCTGGGTAAGATTGAAGTGCAGGAGGGGTTGGCTACGGTTTTAAGAGCCGGTTTGCAGAAAAGGGATTTCCCGTTAAGAAATGGCATATACTGATTGTTCTCTTCCTTGCTCTGCCAAGACCTGAAGCACATCTTGGAAGCCAGGCAGAATCCGTGGAGCCAATGGAGTTCTCAAGCTCGACTTCAGCTTCTTCCCAGCTAGAAGAAGCAAGGACACGCCGGCTGAGTTCCACAGGCAACGCGCCCGTATCTGTAGACGAGGATTTAGAGATGCTACTTTGGGAACTCTCAGACGGCATACTGGAAGCCGAGCTCGACTTGGACCCAGGGAAGGATGAGGATGACCTCCTCCTTGAGCTTTCCAAGATGATTGATGATTGAACTGCATAGTCCTATGGTATATTAAAAAAAAAAAAAAAAAAAAAAAAAAAAAAAAAAAAGAAAACAACCCTTCTTCTTGTTGGATACCCTGAGGTGATCCTTTTTCTAACTGAGGCTTTGCAATGAGACTTAAAGCACAGTTGGAACTGGTAGAAATTGGCAGGATCTGCACTCAGTTGTCCTAAGTTTCCCTGCTGGTCAGAGTTAAGGTCTTGTGCATGGTTCCGTAAGTAGAGGTGGCTACCTTTGATATCAAGAGGACAAAACACTTGTTTCTTTTGGCACAGAAAGATGTCCATCGGCACGCTGTGGTGGCTGTGAATTGACGTAGTGATGGAGCGATGCTCTGAAGGCTTAAACGGAAAGCTTCTTCCTTCCGCCCCCCCTTGGCACAGCTCGATGTTGGGCACATTGTGAAGCCTGGGTGTTCTGATTTCTCGGACAGTTGATACCCAAATCCCGGAGTTACTATGTCAACTCTTGACTTTTATTTGTGTATGCCATTGTTTTGACTGTAATCTTTTCAGATGATGAAGCTGTAAGGGCGGGAGGGAGCAAAATAATTATTCTAGCGTTGTGGACCAAACATGCTGCCAGGAGTGGTGGTGGTGGGGTCAGCCCACCCGGCCTTACTTTCAATTATCAGGGATGATAAAATGGTGTGAAAAGCAGCAGCTCTGCCATACGGCTACGCTACCCCCACTCCCTTCTCTTGTGCTGTACCAAAGTTCCCCCAAGCTTTGGTTGGTGCTTTTTGCTGGTGACAGTAGGACTCCAGGGCGAGTAGTCGGGACTCTCCTGCAGTAACTGGGTCAATTAAGGGTTGGTTTAAGTGCCTCCTGGTTTTTAAAATTGCTCCCCTGAGCTGCTGGCTCTGCTGCCTGCTACAGCAAATGTTCGGGTGCCATCAGCGTCGCACTTGGGCGTGGGCACTGACCCTGCGGAGGAGAGCTGAGACTCGCGTGTATTGTGTACCCTGCCGCCAGTGATCGTTTTCCCCTAGCAGATCTATTTTGAATCATTTCCCTAAATTTTAGAGGAACTTTAGGCTCTTTGTGCTATGATTTGTGAAGCTGTAGGGGCCCTCAGGCATTTGCTGCTGGCAGAGGAAAACCGCTTGTCGAATTTGTTGTAAATACTTTCTGTTTGGACAACAACGCCTGTGTGTGTGTGTGTGTGTGTGTGCACGCGTGCGTGCTTTGACGACCCCCTGCGACGCCCCAGCTCCGCGAGGGAAGCTTTGAAGCGGCTCTGGGAAAACCTCTGCGGAAGAAACCGCTGCTAGTGACTTGCGGAAAAGGGACTCCACAATCAGTGAGATTGTAAAGTAGGTATGTTTATTCAGCGCTGGGCAGCACGGGAGGTCGTGGGCATGAAGATTGATGACTCTTCCTCGTCACCGCTAGTTGACCTCTTGTCTTTGCACAGACTCAGTTGCTCCTTGGCTCTTGTCCATCTGCAGGACCAGTTTCTCCCAGTTTCTTAAGACAGGCTCACTCTCTTATTAGGAGACTGACCTTGGTAAGGGGCCCAAGGCTTCTTGCTTTAGTTAATTGGCACAATGCACCATAGTTAGCAAAGACGCTAAGTAGCATCCTAGTTTAACGCTGTCAGCGCTCTATCTCTACTTGATAAGATTCTCCTAACTCCCTCTCTCACTGGAGCCCACGCAGCCCTCCGTCCTGCCGAAGGACTTCACGGGGACTTCTGCCGGCTCCGGGTGCCCGCACACAGACAGAAATGGCTTTGAGAGAAAACAATCAGGAGGAGGAGAGCTCAGAGACTGCGGCCGGCTTCGGCCACCTTCCCCTCGCTTTCCCTCTCCGTGTTCAAACCGAGCACTGTTCTGCCATCAACCTTCGCTGCCTCTGCCCGCGGCGCTGGGCTTTCGCGTGTGCCATTGCTCCTCTACATATTTTATCCTTCCTTTTGTAAGGAATGGTCCAGCAATTCGTGTCACTAAGGGATTTGAAGGGTTAACATCGAGGCCCGGGTCTAGGTGATAAGAGAACAAAGGGGTTTTTAGGGAAAAGTGCTGACTACTGCAGGGGATGTTGCTAGAGTTTCTGAAATCCGGCGCAGAGGCTCCCAAACGAGGAGGAAGGGGGAGCTGAAGGACAATTGAAGGACAAAAGCCTGAGAGGAAGACAACCAGCATTCAGCCCGAGCAAGCCCCGAGAGACCACCAGAGACTGGTACGCAGGCGCCCCTGGGAGGGGTTTCGGATTCCGGAAACCAATTCTAATAACCCTGCCTCTTCTCGAAGTAGTAATGAATATGTATTAGCCTGGGAGCATCAAAACCAGCCGCCTTACGTAACAGGCGTGCGTCCTGGGGGAGCAGAGACTCCCGGCGCACCCAGCGCTGCTTGCTTGCCTCTATTCGTTTAATAAATTGTAAACTTTGATTGTAATCCTATTTGGATTTATAACAGCCATTTATAACACTTTTTATATTTGTATTTTATTTAAGGCTGTCTTGCCCCCCTCCCCCCCCAGCCTCGCTGCTCGCCAATAAAGCTGGCGCAGGGGCTAAGGGATTTGAAGGGCCTGCTTGTACACCTAAGGGATTTGAGGGCCTGCTTGTACACCTTTGGGGACTGCCTCTTTTTGGGGGGGGGGTGGGGTGGGGGGGTGTTAGGAGCTGCTTGTATACTTTTTTAGGCATTCCTCTGAGAGGGGGTTGGGAGCTTCGTGTATACTGGGGGGGGAGGGCCTCCCTCGAGGTGGAAGCGGGGGGGGGTTGGAGCGTTTCTACACTGTAGGGGCCTGCCTGTACACTTTTGGGGCCTGCCTTGGAGGGGTTGGGAACTGCTTGTACACCTTTGGGGCCTGCGTCTGCGCGGGGCGGGGGGGGTTGGGGGGTTGGAGCTGGTTTTAACCTTTCGGGCTTGCATCTGGAGGGGGTTGGGGCCTGCCTTTGGGGGGGTGGTTGTGAGCTGCTTGTATACTGTAGGGGCCTGCTTGTACACCTTTGGGGCCTGCGTCTGGGGGGGGGTGGGAGCTGCTTGTACACTGTTAGGGCCTGCCTTGGGGGAGGGGTTGGGGCATGTGCCTTGGGGGCATGGGGTTGGGAGCTGCTTCTACGCTGTAGGGGTCTGGGTCTTGGGGGGTTGGGGCTGTTTGTACACCTTTGGGGCGTGCCTCTGGGGAGGATGGGGAGTTGCTTGTACACCTTTGGGGCCTGTGTCTGGGGGGGGGTTGGGGCCTGTGCGGGGGGGGTTGGGAGCTGCTTGTACGCTCTAGGGTCCTCTGGCAGGCTTTGGGGCCTCCCTTTGAGGGGGGCAGTTGGGAGCTGGTTGTACACCTTTGGGGCCTGAGTCTGGGGTGTGGGGGCTGGGGCTGAGGCCTGGGGCCTGGGGCATGCATCTGGGTGGTGGTGGGGGGGGGTCCAGTTCATGGGGGGGGGTGGGTTGGGAGCTGGTTGTGGACAGTTGGGGTCTGCATCCGGGTGTGGCTGGGGCCTGCTTGTAGACTTCTGCAGCCTGTGTCTGGTGTTTGGGGGCTTTTCTGTAGTGTTTGGGGATTGCATTTTGGCTTTGGGATGTGTCTAGAGCTTCTGGGGCCTAGCTGTAGTGCTTGGGGCCTGCGTCTGGGGCTTTTCTGTAGCATTTTGGTAGCGTGTTTGTGATTTGGGGTCTGTATCCAGGGTTTTGCCTTTTTTGTAGTTTTCAGCTTTGTGTCTGTTTCTTTGTTGGTTGCCTGGGGTTTGGGGTTTGGATCATTAGTCAGTGTCATTAGCGTCGGGGGGTTGATATGAAGGGTTAGGGTTGTGGTTAGAGTTGTTAGGGTTAAAGAGAATAAGGATTTTAGGGTAAGGGGATCAAGGTTGTGGGAATAAAAATGTTTTTGCACAGAGTTACATCGTTTAGAGGGAAGGAAGGTGGTATTGATATATGCTTGCAGTGATAAGAAAGCTTAACAGACAACCTTGTAAAATGCAGACAACCAGAATCCTTAGAGCAATTGGGTGGAAATCACGGTGTAAGAAACATTACCACCTCAAAGAGGAAAACAGTCAAGAAAAAAATAAAATTGACTAGTAACAGGCCAGCAGCTGTGTATTTTCTGTGAAGCACTGGATAGATTGTGAACATGGATTACCCAGTCAATGGGGAAACTGGGGAGGGTCCTGGTCACCGAGAGGAAAAAAAAAATTATATAAACTGTGTTATGGAACTAGTAGGTGGCTTGTGGGACGCCTGCCATTGCAATCGTGAATAAAAATGCTACCTCACTGAGATACTTGCCTGAGCCTATGGTATTGGTTACAGAGTGTTTCTAATAAGGTGTTAGGGTTTTAAGGTTTCAGGGCTAAGGCACTAGGGTTGGGTTTCAGGGTTAGGGTTTCCAAGGTTTAGGGTTAGGATTTTAAGGTTGTTAGGGTTGGAGTTATAAGGGTTAGGGTTTGGGGGTTAGTGTGTTAAGGTTTTAAAGTATTTTGTGGTTTTAGTGTTGATAGGGTTTTTAGGGTTAGGGTCTTAGGGTTTTAGTTATGGTCAGGTATTTAGGGTTAGGGTTTTAAGGTCTTATTTTTTTTTTTTTAAGGTTAGGGTCTCCAGCGTTAGGGCTTTGAGAATCTTTACGTTTTGGGTTAGGGTTTAGAGGGTCTTAATTTTTAGGGTTAGGGCTTTTAGGCGTAGGTCTAGTGTGGTAAATTTTATCGGGTTAGGACTGTAAGGGTTTTTAGGGTTAGGGTTTCTAGGGTTTTTTGGGGTAGGGGTTAGGGTTAGATCCGTGGGAGCCGTAGTGTTAGGGGTCAGGGTTCTTAGGGGTAAGGCCCAATATTAGGGTGGAAGGCCAAACTAAGGAGGGAGCCCCCCCCAAAATTGAAGGGTCGAAGCCCCAATTTAGGGGAAGAAACGTCAAAATTGTGGGGTCCCCCAAAATTGGGCGGAAGAGCTCTTAATATTGGGGGAAACCCAAAAAAGGAGGGTGGGGGACTCTAAAATTGGGGGGACCCCCCCAAATTGGTTGTGTCCCCCCCCAAATTGGTTGTGTCCCCCCCAAAATTGGTTGTGTCCCCCCCAATTAGGGGAGGAACCCCCAAAATTGGGTGGGCGAACCCCCAGATTGGGGGGGCAGAACACTTAAATGGAAGTGTGAAATTCCAGAATTGAATGTGGACCCCCCAGAACAGTCTTCAGGGGTTTAGTGTGGTAAATTTTATCGGGTTAGGGCTGTAAGGGTTTTTTAGGGTTAGGGTTTCTAGGGTTTGTTGGGGTAGGGGTTAGGGTTAGATCCGTGGTTGCCATAGCGTTAGGGGTCAAGGTTCTTAGGGGTTAGGCCTAATATTAGGGCGGAAGGCCAAAATAAGAGGGTGGGAGCCCCCCCCGAAATTGAAGGGTTGAAGCCCCAAGTTAGGGGAAGGAACGTCAAAATTGTGGGGTCCCCCAAAATTGGGCGGAAGAACTTTTAATATTAGGGGGGAACCCAAAAAAGGAGGGTGGGGGACTC